>NC_141051.1:61617495-62029995 GCF_041138505.1 Cibotium barometz
ATCAAGATAAGATTGGGTGCAATCTCCCCCTCAAGTGTGTAGCTCCACTTCCACGACTTGAGCATTTAGACAACACAAGATAAGAGAAACAGCATAACATCACCATCAAGATAAGATTGGGTGCAATCTCCCCATCAAGATAAGATTGGGTGCAATCTCCCCCTCAAGTGTGTAGCTCCACTTCCACGACTTGAGCATTTAGACAATTGTATTCATAAAAATAGCCCAAGGAGCTAATAATAGATGTGTATACAAATTAGGCTTTCTTTTCCCACTTTTGGGTATTGCTTTACATATTATTAACCATATGAAAGCTTCTAAGGTTTGTGCATATAAAAACCTTTGCCCAAATATAATTGTTAATGGACCTTTTTCCATAAAATAACTTTGTGCACATTTGCACGTATAATAATCTTGTGCATATTCACACATTTCATTAAGCCGATTCAACCTACATGCTACCACATGCTCTTGAAGCGGGAATCGCCATAAGTATTCCATCACACCATTATTACGGGCGCCCGTCCAAGGTATAGGTTTGGACACCATTGCTTCATATCTTGAATGTATGACCCTTTGGTGTAGCTACCTTGACTCCTTGATGTAAGATAATGGCGGTATCTCTTTTTGTTAACTAGCATTCACATTTTTCTAGGCATTCCCTTGCTCACTTGCCTTCCTTAGTGCAAAATGTGAGTTTCTCAAACCATGAAAAAGAGGATGAAAAAGGAGCCTAGTGAAGTAGAAACCCATCAGCAACGCATCGTCAAGGGATGTTGAGCTCACATTCAAATTTCAAAAAAATAGATATTAGAGTTTTGTTTCTCCAAGTGTAAGAGGGCTCCTGAAATTTAGTTGCCACCATTAGGGTAGATTCCGACCCAATGCTTCCTTGTAGAGAGGCATGGGTGCTTGGGTGACCAACAGGCAAAATTAGATATTATAGTTGCAACCATTGTTTTTTCATGTGGTACCTATCCTAGTGGTAGGTTATTAAACTTTGTAACACATTGGAGTGTGCTTAAATCCTAGTAGGCGCTGCTTTTGACCTCGCATTAAAGTGGAAGAAGTGACTTGACAAAAATCATAAGCACATCCACTAATGTTATACCATGTAGAGGGCTGGGGTTTTATACTAAAAAACATAAGCATGTCCACTAATGTCATACCATGCAGAGGGCTGGGGTATTATACTAAAAAACATAAGCATATCCACTAATGTCATACCATGCGGAGGGTGGGGTATTATACTAAAAATCATAAGCACATCCACTAATGTTATACCATGTAGAGGGCTGGGGTTTTATACTAAAAAACATAAGCATGTCCACTAATGTCATACCATGCGGAGGGCTGGGGTATTTGACTCTATGGTGGTAAGGATGTGTACACATTGCCACTGCACATTAAATGGTTGATATGTAAGAGGATATAATGTGTGGTGTATACAAGAGGACACTCACAAGAAGTAAGATCTTTCACAACATAAAACTTTAAAACTCAAATTGCACAATAACAACGATATAAAAGAATACTATATTACTGAAGTGATATAATAGATGGCAAGCCCACACCCGTGTGATCCTGTGAAGGGAGCTTCGAGATGGCTGATTTGGAACTACTACGACAGAGGCTGTATGCTAGTAGAAGCTAGGGAGTAAACTCACAGTGATGGTGTTTGACTAATGAACTGTGTGAAGAAGGGGCTGGCCGTGTTTCTATATAGGCATGTATACACAAACGGGGGTGACCATGACATGACCACCACAGGCCCGTTGGTCATAGTTGGTGGCACCATCCACGGTGTAGACTCAACCCATAAAGATGTACTAGATACTGCACAACCCTATACCCACCTCCCACGGTTATTTGAGCTCTTTTTTGGACCCCGTTTGGGTCATGCAATGTCAATATAAGGTGTCCAAGAGTAAAGTCTACTTGCTCCATGTGTGGACTGCTATATTGAGAATGGTTCACTATAGCGTGTAGCCTATTTGACTAATCTACTCTAAACCATGTGGCCTCCTAGACCACCTTCCCATGTGGCCTCCTAGACCACCTTCCCATGTGAATATAGGGATGTCGAGTGCTTGGGCTACTCGTGTAGCCTATTTGACTAATCTACTCTAAACCATGTGGCCTCCTAGACCACCTTCCCATGTGAATATAGGGATGTCGAGTGCTTGGGCTATATTCACATGGGAAGGTGGCCTCCTAGACCACCTTCCCATGTGAATATAGGGATGTCGAGTGCTTGGGCTACTCAACCATGGCTACTCCTCATAAATGGGGCCTGTATAAACATGATCTAGATGGTGCCTGGACAAAATACAATATGAAGGGCGGAGCAACATAATGCTTATGAGCAGCCAAGAAATCCCTTATTGTTGAAGTATCTCTAGTTTGTAAACAACCACGAATGAAGGATCACGGTTGTTAAGCATCCTTTCACCTTTTCAGCTACCTTTTCACCCATCCCCCTTATTATCTCTAGTGTAAACCACCATGAAGGAAGGATCGTTATTAAATTGATAAGCATCTTTTCAAAGTTAGAAGGAGAGGATACCTCAAGGTTACAACCATATGATTGTGCAGGGAAGAGGGCCTGTATGTTGGATGATTTCATTGAAAAATATGTATGATTATTACATGTGTGCACAAGATACCTTTTTAAAGAAGGTTCATTCAGAGTGTTCACATTTACACGAGGTGTTATATTTATTAGCTACTAGTGTATGATATCACATGTGTGCACAAAAGATTGTTTTTGAAGATGATTCATTTATAGTGTTCACATTTACAAGAGGTGTCCTATTTATTAGCTAATAGTGCATTCAACTTACAGCAATAGGCATGTGAAATATTCATATGGAAAATTTGTTACGTATAAAAAATAATATGTATATTTCTAAAATCTATTTATACCTACTTTTTCTTTCTTACCCTGGTGATATGGAGGTTTTTTTAAGAGTGTGGACCCCTTAGTGCACCTGCTTGAGGTTGGTGATATGGAGGTTTTTTTAAGAGTGTGACCCCTTAGTGGATGTAGTGGAGGTTGGTTATATGGAGGTTTTCTTAAGAGTGTGACCCAGTGTTCAGAAAATACATTTTGTCGAGTTGGATTGAAAACCTTCTCATTGTAATTTGAAGAGGAAATTGACCATTTTGAGAAGGCATTCCTTTATAAAATTTTCAAAATATAACTAAATTTGGAAGAGGATTCTTCTCCTTCTCCCACAAAATTTGAGCAAGCTCTGCACAAATTTGAACAAGTTTTGAGCTGAGTCGAACCTATCTTCTTTTGAACCCTGGTGTGATCCCTTAGTGCACCTGTTTGAGGTTGGTGTGATCCCTTAGGGCACTTTTTTGAGGTTGATGATGCTGCATGCACAACATTTGTGACAAGGAGATTTTGGTATTGGAACTCCACTTTTTATAAGGACAAGGTGTGCTTGCTGGCCTTAAAAAAAAAAAGCAAGTACAGGAAATTTTTTTAGAAATACTCACAAACACCCCCAACCCCCGTATGGTGGATTGTCCTTGGTGTGAAGGTATGATTGATATTCACACACAGTGCGCCCTTGGAAAAAAGTGAGATGATGGCCTATGGAAGCGAAAGTAGAGCACCGAAACGTTCCCTTTGCATCCCCCAATTAATTAATAATTGATTGATGTAAGATTCCATAGCATTTGAACTGGAACGGCCCTTTTTCATGTTGCGGTGGCGTTCACGTTCGTTTCACCTACACTTAGCGTAAGGTCGTTTACACATTGTCCCTGCCCAGCGCCGATTCGCATGGGCGGCCAAACGTTGAAGGAGGCTGTAAACAAGGGCCGGCGGCCTCGCCGGTACGTTATTTTCACAGATAAGACGAGAAATGGTCACGCTTCTAATTCGTACTGGCACTATAACCAGAGACGAGGATAGCCCATCCGCCTGACCTCTTCTTTTCTCTGTTCATCACCATTAATAATCAATCAAATTGTAACCCCCGCCGCCCCCCAAAGAACAAGCCCATTATCTTTTGCCCACGAGAGAGAGAAAGGGGTTTTGGCCTTTTTAAGTGGGGGAATCTGTTTGTTGCTTTTGTGAGTGTGGTTCATACTTTGCTCCCCGCTATTTCTGCCCCAGCACAGGAGGCGCTCCTTTTTCTGGCCAGAAAATGATTAAAATTGATTGATCCTCAAAAGCTTACCTCTTCTTTTTGCTTTTCCGCTGCACGGAAAGCATGGGCCGGTAATAGGAACTGCTCTTGGTACCGGTTCTCCCCTTGCCTTCTTGTGTGTATAAAGGGAGGCTCTTCGTGAAGCCAAGCCAACTTATTAATCCTCCTCTAAGGCTTGGCTCATCATCGATTCTCCTGCTTACCATTCCTGATTAAGGTCTGGGGTAGCTTGTCCTTCAAATCTCTCTACGTACTGCCCCCATTTCAAATTTTCCATTCTCCACCATGGGTGTAGAAGAGGCCCCCATTACTCGCAGGTTTGCTATCCTGCTTGCAGGCCATGCATCCGAGTACATTAGAAACAACTGTGGGGGAGTGGCATGCTTGTTCAAGAAATTGCTCCGTGATCCTGGGGAGACTTGGGATACCTTCAATGTCGTCGACGGGGAGTTCCCCTCGGATGAGGTCCTGCACCAGTATGATGGCTTCATTATCACTGGGAGCCAGCAGGATGCACATGGATCGCTGCCATGGGTGCTCAGGCTGTGTGAAGTAGTCCAGAAGGTGCACAAGAAGAAGAGAAGGCTGCTGGGCATCTGTTTTGGACATCAGGTAACATGGTGACATATCAGTTACTATGGTTTTTGTAGAGTTTTTTCTTATTATCAGCTCTGGTGTTCATGGAGCCTCATTAGATGAATTATATCACGAGGCATGTTGCACCATAACGCATTCTGTGTGTTGAGGCAACATGGGGCATGTTGTACCATCACGCACGCCATGTGCTACTGTAGAAGGAATGGGGGGCACGGGTTTTCAGAATTCTTATTACGCCATTGCGGATGCTCTAATAGTAAGCATTTGAACAGGTGATAAGCCGTGCTCTCGGAGGAAAGACGGGAAGAGCTGTGCATGGTTGGGAGGTTGGCTTGAAGAAGATTGTGCTCACTGATGCTATGTATTCAAAGCCGTACGCCCTGAGGTTGCCGTCTTCTTTGAGCATTGTCGAGATACATCAAGATGAGGTAAGGACTATTCCATTTTTAGTGGAACACATAAGGGATGAGCAGTATATGCATCAGTCAGCTCCCTTGTGACCTCTCCAGGATGTGCTTAACATTGTAGCTGGGGATTTATGAATAGGTTTCTGAACTTCCACCTGGTGGAGAAGTTCTAGCATCATCCGAGAAGACAAGCATGGAGATTTTTGCAATAGGGGATCAAGTTTTGGGTATTCAGGGCCATCCCGAATACACAGAAGAGATTACCTTGGACATACTTGATGTCTGTTCTAGCAGGAGCATCTTGCCGGTGTGTTGTTATGTTATTGCTTTGAATTAGCTGTGTTGGTTTTCGCATTGCATGTCATCTGTTGGTAGCCTGCTAGGCTCCCATTGGAAATGTTGACCGCTTAGCGGGTTTCTAATTTTCTCCAACTCCTGCCTGTCAGCAGGGTGATGGATAGGAAATCTTTCCACCATGGATTCCTTTGTGAGGAGCCCAAGTGCATGTTCCTAAGTGCATGTTGTTGACTATTGTGATTAGTTGTAACTTTTGATTTTGCTTTTGAGGTGCAGGCGGAAGTAATCAATCAAGCAAGGTTAACATTCAAAGAAGGCAAAGCCGACCAGGAGATGTTCAAGCAATTGTGCAAGTCCTTTTTGAAGGCTACTCCTTGTGAGGGTCACCATTTTGATTACGATTCTGTACAAGGGGCTTAGTGTAGCTATGGATGTATCACAAAAGGAACAAGCTTTGAGATGCCTAAAGTTTTCTTGCTTTAGTGAATTAAATCAATGCAATATTCGTGTCACTGGCATACTCTATGTGCGTTAATTTTGTGCGTGCAGTCAGTTGAGTTTTTGAATTTTGAAATAAAGGAAGGGGCACCCTTTCTTCATACGAAGAAGGGGTGAATTGCAAGTGGCGTGGTTTGGTTTGAGTTGGATGGAAAGTTCCTCTGTTTATAGAGGACTGCTGGATTCGTTGTAGGGCAGGCTTAGAACGTGCACACCTCGGCAAGACAGCCCTATCTGAGAGCGCCTTAGTTGCCATTGCTTTGCTAAAACGAAATCGAACTTTTGATTTCAGACTGTCGTGAATTTTGTGGAGTGGGTTTTTGTTGTAGTGCTTTCTGCTTCAGCAGGCTCTTTTTAGTCCGAGCCCTTTTGATTGGGATACAGCTACCCTACAACTACGTGTTAATTCAGTTAATAGGCCAAGTTCTAAAAAATCTCATGAGTAGGTGCACTCATCTACAGACAAAATCAGAACAAGAGGACCCCGCGATTGAAAGGTTCAAATTTTGCTACAGATTTTCTATGAATTGGCTTGTTCTTCAGGTTTCGAGGACACTATTGCTTCATAGAAATATTTAAAAGATTTATGTGAATACTTAGTATTTGCAAGATATTAATGGCATCTTTTAATGCATGCATGCATACATATACATATACATATATATATATATATATATATATATATATACATATATATATACATATATATATATATACATATATATATATATCTGTATGTGAATTGTATGAGACAAATCAGTCAAAGAGGGACAGAATACGTTGGTCACAACCTTCGAGATCAACCAAGCGAATCCCTTGGAATTACAATCCTCAAGATGGGTAGAATTCCAAAACATGGAAAAGGCACGGACACCTAGAGATCAAACAACTCGCTGCTATGCTGCTTTTCATATTATAGACACATGCCCTTCCTTTCCCACAATATTTTGATCCCAAATGACACATGCAGCTCCTTGTTACGCTCACGTGTCTACAATTTAGTGTGGCATTCGATGAGAGTCCTTTTCTTACACAGTCGCGTAAATCTAACGCACGCTAACACAGATAGGCCTTTGTTTATTTATGATAATGAGGGCAGGCAAAGAACGCGGAAGGCTCTGCATAGGCTAAAGAAGAGGAGGGGGGAAATTCACGTTAGCATCAAAAGCAATTCTCAAAATCAGTGATTAAAAAAAAAACAAAAAACAACCAAAGAAATATAAAAACAACTTCTTGGAATCGCGCTGACGTCTGTCTGGTCTACGTGGTCATTCATCTTCCTTGGTTTTTTCACGTGTCTCTTTTTTCCCTGTGTAAATTGCTCTGTCACGCATAATAGAGCAATTTACTGGGTCTCCAAGGGTCTTATCCTAAAGTTGCGTGACAGAGCAATTTACTGGGTCTCCAAGGGTCTTATCCTAAAGTCTTCCTGGTCTGAGCTTAAAAGCTTCTCTTTATGAGTTTACTCCCCCAAATAATAATAGGAGAACGAGTTTACGGGAGACATTTTGTGCCACGTAAGCTCCGACATAACTCAAAAACCCACCACAAACACAATTGACAACAAGAAACAAGCCCTCATCACAACAAAAAAAAAAAACAATCCACAACATCAGCCCTTGGCACATCAACAACCTTCCACACCTCATCACAGTTACCTCGACCAGAACAACTTCTTGCCCAAACTGCTGCCCACTTCCCAGTGCCCACCACTTGCTGTCTGGGACCCGGGTCCCATGCCCACCTAATGGTGATGATGATGATGTACTACTGTGATGATGATGTTGTGCTGCTGATAATGATGATGCTAATGCTCTACTGATGTGATGGCACTTCTGCTGATGGTAATGCTTTGATGCTGCTAATGATGCCCTAAATGCTGACTTAGAGCAGGGATTGAGACTGTTCATTCAGAGGATTATGCCATGGCATGCACGTGACAAGTCTAGATCAAGTATTTGCACATCTCCCAAGCCAAATTATCACAAGGTATTTATGTTTTAAATTTATGTATTCAAACCATAGCCGATGCATATTTAAATTTCTATTCTCTGCACAATTATCAAGAACATAGAGTGACTTTAGATCTTGGTGTATCTTTAGTTGATTTATTCGTGCCTTAACCTTAGTATGATCCTTTAAATTGATTTTTAATATCCAATTGGATGTAGGATTAATTTATGAGATGAGGATGGAGAAATAACCTATGGCCTAGCATAACTCTTTCAAATTTTCACAAATTAAAATATAATATTAATTTATTAGTTTCTAGAGAGAGAAAATAGGATTATGCATGAAACACAAATTTCGAAGACCATAGAAGAGTCTAGAAATTCGAGATTTATGATTTCCATGGTTATGTCTAAATTTTGAATAAGTTGCTATACTGGAGTTCAACCAGGCTTTCCTTTGCTGGCCGGATCGTGGTGGCAAACTAGGTTCTTCTTGCCACTATGTGATACATCACATCTTGCTGGGCCTTTTATCGGACTTGCATTGGTCACGTTGAGTGGTTGATCCACAACTTTCTTTGAGATGGTAGCGATGGAAGGCTTGCACGGGCCAAGGTGGTCTGGAGAGTGATCATCCAGCCTTGACACGGGAGGGGCGGGGGGGTCTTGTGAGGTAGCCTTCTCCTCCCAAAGTGGCCAGCCGGAGGAGAAGAGCACCCTTTTCCCTTTTCTCAGTTTTCTTGATTATCGCTCTCCTCCATGGAGCTGAGTTTGTACTTAGCCAACATGGCTATTTTGCTTGGTAACTAATTTTGGCATAAACTTTATCAGCATAGCTACGGCCACGCCTTCCTCCACTTTCACCTTGAGTGCAGCAAGCTGGTTCATGAGGGACTTCATTTTGTTCACATGAGCGTCGAAGCTCTCATGTGGTTGTAGGATTAGTCTATAGAACTCTATCTTCCAATGAAACTTTAGAGTTCTTACCTTGAGCTCCAAAGAGTTTATCCAACGCTTCATAGGCCTCTTTGAATGTCGAGAGATCTACTACATGATGGATAAATTTGCCAGAGAGGAGAGGCCAAAGGCTCTTTGATCCCTTAGTTTCCAAGCCTTTTTAGTTGCATCTTCACCTTCAAGCATCTTATCTTCGCCCTCGATAAAAGACAAATAAATTCATGATACCCATCACATAAATAACGAAGGAACCACAACTCAACGAAGAAAATACCCCTCACGTAACTATCTCTGGATGTGGAGTTCTTCATTGAGTATTGGTCAAATCTGAAGAGGTATGTGGTACAAACATGTAATTAATTATTGTAGGTGTATATTCACAACTTTTATTGTAGGTGTATTAATTAAATGCGGTTGTTGACGTGGCAATTAATTAATACAACTTTAGCACATGAGTTCCCCACCCTTTCCCTCTCCTCCTTCTCTCTCTCTCCCTTCCTCTACTTGTTGAATGCCCTTTGAGGCCTTTCATAGAGAATTGTGAGACCTTAAATAGAAAGGATATCGGTGAATGCATGTAAATAGAAAGCATATGGGGGGTCATCATTTCATTGCCTTAAATAAAGAGGATATGGAGGGGTGAATGCATGCAAATAGAAAGTATATGGGGGGTCATCATTTCATTGCCTTAAATAGACAAGATATGGAGGATCATCATTTCATTGCCTTAAATAGACAAGATATGGAGGGTCATTATTTCATTGACGTTTTCAAGCATTACTCATTACATATTAAAATGAAACCTTAGAAAAACACTCTTATTCTTGAAAATCTCACAGAATATATTTAATAGAAATGCAAAAAACATTTTGGTGTCATATTTGGGCTACACACCTTACAGTAAAATTAATATATTGATTTAGGTAATTAAGGGTCTCTAAGGTTGAAAAAGACATACCTATTTGATTTAAATAATATTTTTGCTTACTTTAAATTGTTAGAAAACTAAATGTAAACAAAATAATGAAAGGGTTCAATTGTATAAAAAAGGGACATATGTACTTTAAATTTTTAAAAAATACAAACAAGGAATAATATTTTTGCTTACTTTAAATTGTTAGAAAACTAAATGTAAACAAAATAATGAAAGGGTTCAAGTGTATAAAAAAGGGACATATGTACTTTAAATTTTTAAAAAATACAAACAAGGAATAAACAAGGCTTGAATCACCTACTTGTAAATGTGTACAAACTTGATGTATTGGTGCTATATGGTGTAGAGAAAGCCTTCAATTCTAAGAAAAAATCTACACCTATTTCTTCCTTGGAAACAATGCCTCTTCAAGCCAAAAAGTGATGTAGACAAGCTAGTTTGACTAGTGATAGGGTACTATGACATGTTAGAAGGTGTAATGTAGTACTGTAAGAGAGTTTATGGCCAAATTACTAGTATCTAGGCTCCAAGAAGCTGGGTAAAAAATGAAGAGATGGTGGCCCCTTTTATAGCCTGGCAGCACACCCTATACATGTAAATGACCCATATATGGTATAGCAAACCATGGACATTAGTTCACTACTAGTAGTAACTCAAGAAAATGGAGGTTAGATGTGACAGTTTGAGTTGAACTAATTTAATTTGGTAGGCTAGGGTGGGCTACACTTAGGTTTAACGCATGTATGAGCATTGTGCACTAATGCAACTAAGAGAAAGCTTTAGTCCGCCTTCTACCCATTCTTTTATGTCCGTCCATAGGGTTGGTGAATTGCGTAATAGTTTCCCTAATGGAATTTGTACAGGCGTGGATAAATAGTACAGCCACGAGACTTCCTAGGTCTCTGGGTTCTTTGGAGATTGAGGGTTCCCCCCTGGTGTGTGTCTTGCATTCATCCATAGGGAAGGAATGGATGGACTCACCTAGTGCATTTTCCTCAAACATTCTGGACATTGTGTTTGCTTGGGATCCCTCTTCTGTTTCTTCTAGAATTGGCGTAGGTACGTCCAATTCCCTTTCCCTTATTGGCTCGTTTCATGGATACATTGTATCCCTGACTCGGTTAGCCCACTCTAGCACATCGGAGTCCAATTGAAACACGGGGTTGGTCGCTAAAACAATTTTGAGTCTATCGAATGCACTCTGGCTCATCGATGTCTAATTGAAGGGTATATCTTTCTTTAGAAGGCTATCAAGGGGGCGACACAGTTTTAGCATAACTTGGGATGAACATACGATACCACCCTGTCAATCCAAGAAATCCTTGAACTTTCTTTATAGTTTTTAGTTTTTCCCAATCTATAATTGCTTGTACTTTGGCAGGGTCAGTTGGGATACCTTCCTTAGACACAAAAAACCCTAGTTATTCTATGTGATTAAAAAAAAATACATTTTCTTTTCTTAACAAAGAGTTTATGCTTCCTTAAGATATCCAAAACTTTTTGGATGTGCTTTTCATAATCAACTATATTCTTAGAGTAAACTAAGACATCATCAAATAATACTATAATAAAATCATCCAGATGTTCTCTAAATTTTTTTTGCATTAGTCGGATGAAAGTTGCAAGAGAATTGGTCAATCCGAAGGGCATAACTGTAAATTCATAGTGCCCATATCTAGTGTAGAATGATGTCTTTGGTCTTTCTTGTTTCTTGATCCAGATTTGATAATACCCAGATGTTAAATAAATTTGGTGAACATCTACGCACCATGTAATCAATCCAAAAGTTTGTCAATCCTGAGTATCGGGAAGTACTTATTCTTAATAGTGAATTGGTTCAATCCTTTGTAGTCACACAATCTTAATGTTCCATCCTTCTTGCTTTGGAAATGAATTGGCATACCCCATAGGCTTGGTGAAATTCTGTTCTTAAAGTTGATTTAATTGCACCTTAAGTTTAATTGCTTCAAATAGCACCATTCTTATAAGCCCTTCTCATCACAACAACAAGCTCAGCTCTGAGTAGAAACTCTATCTCATGATTCACTTCTCGGGTTAGAGGCATTTTGCTCAATTCCTTAGGGAATACATTCGCTTAAACATTCCTGAGTTGTTTGAAGAGAATGCCACTCTAGTAGACATAAAGGCATTTAAGGATTGGAACTGGGGTGTATTGGCTTTCAATTAGTGTCACCAGACACGATGATAGGACACATACAGGATGCCAACACTCCAATAGTTGCATGGTAGAATCTGGTGCAGATGTTCCAAACCAACATAGAGGCAAGGAAATTGTAGCTAAAGCAAGAGCTGCATATTGTGGAAAACAAAACATGTCTATCAATGAGTATGCTTTAAAGATCAAGGGCATTGTTGAATCCCTTGGGTCCATCAATGTATCGGTGGAAGATGATGATTTGGTGAGTCTCTGTTTAAATGGGCTTGGCAAAGATTACAAGCCATTCAAAACCTCCATTATAGTCAGGGAGAATATTCCCACCTTTCAGGACTTGGTGTCTATGTTGATAATAGAAGGAAAGTCACTAGTTGAAGACTCTTCTTCACAAAGCAAGAACACATATCTAAATTCTGGACAACAACAATCCAATGATTCGCTGTAGCACCAATCTTACACAACTAGAGGTAAGGGGGAGCCAAAGAGGCCGAGGTGGTTGACAAAGAAATTAGAATGCAAATAGCATAGAGAACTATTATTGTGGAAAACTAAGACACATGGCAAAGGACTGTAAACAAGGAGATGATGACAAAAGTAAGCAGCTGTTTTTTGTGATGTAGCACATGCTTAGTTCCATAACAGGAGATGTGTCAGGATCTCAAGATACATGGTATGTGGATTCTAGTGCCTCTAACTGCATGACCAGTCATGCTGTGAGTGGTTTAGAGACATGTAGAAAATGGAAAAACCAGGTTATGTAGAAACGGGTGATGGTACTACTGTTGAGATATCGAGCTCATCTAGTGAGGTGGCAGACACTGATGACCCGCCTGGGGGATAGGCCCCACACTTATACCACTGGCATGGTTGGTGAGATCTTGGGTGATATGCAGCTAGTGGGATGACAGGCTGTGTGACAGTCATTCTAGAGACTCGCATAGTTATAGCGCCAGCTCATTTAGTTGGGTTCACACTATAGAGAACCCTTGTATGTATTGGTTGAGTACCTTTCATATTATGTGTACTCTTATCTTTGTATATGGTGTGTTGAGTGTTGAGTGAAGAAGAAGAAGATTTTCGGCCTGTCACCTTGTGTGTTCTCTATTAGGGTTTTGTGAGTGTGTGTGTGTGCTTGCAAGAGCTCAAGCTCTCTTCCCCCTGCATCTTTTCATGGTATGAGAGCCTGGTTCATGCTAAGGGCTGAGCTGCAAGCAAGAGAACCACAGGAAGCGGTACGAGGGTAAGAGCTTTAACTACTCTTCCTCCCTATTTGTGTTGGTGACTACACCCTTGTGGGGAGCTCTACGGGTGGCACCGACAAACGATCTCTGATTGAGGAGCTTTCTTCGCGGGAGTAAAGCTATAGGGCAACTATATTGTCCTATCGGACAAAATTTTTCTGGGCCGAAAATGCGTTTCGGGCGCGTCTGGACCTCCATTTTTCAGAAAGCGGGCGATTTTGAGCGCTGCGGGTAAGTCATCGATTCTCTGCAGAACTCTGTTTTAAGAACTGCAGGAAGACAGATTGACTGTGCAGACACTGTGGGTGCTGCAAAGAGGTCAACAGTTTTGCCATTGGGTGTATGTATGCACATTGAGGTCACTGGTTGTGACATTTGAGTCTACTACAGTACCGCTGTAGAAAATACAGCAGTTTGTGCAGGAAAAACCAGTGCTGTTTCTGGTAAATTTGTGTATCTGGCAAGATGTCAAATGATGGCATAACCCAGATTGTTTGCTGAGAAGCTTGATAAGAATAACTTCCATGCTTGGAGGTTCAGGTTGACGAATTTCCTGATGGGAAAGGGCTATTGGGACTACATAGAAGGTGAGCATGAAGAGGCACCAGAGATACCGGACATAAATCCAACTGCTGCAGATTGAAAGAGTTTAAAGACTGGAACCAAGGAGCCAGGAAAGTTATGTATTGGCTCTCCATTAGTATACAGGACACCATGATTGGGCACATTCAGGATGCCAAGTCCCCCAAGGAGGCATGGGACACCTTGGTAAAGCTCTATGAAACAAATACCAAGGCACGTAAGATACAGTTGAAGAATGAACTTCATACTGTGGAGAAAAAGAGCATGTCTGTGAATGACTATGCATTGAAGATAAAGGGTATTGTGGAATCCCTTGTATCTATTGGTGTATGATGATGATAAGGTGGAAGTCTGTCTATGTGGTCTCGGGCCACAATACAAGGCGTTCAAGATGTCTATTCAGACTCGGGAAAACATTCCCAATTTTACAGATTTGGTGTCTATGCTGATTATAGAAGAGAAGAGCTTGGGTGAAGACCAACAGTCTTCACAAAACAAAAACAGTTCAGAGCAATAGGCCTTCTACACAAGTTCAGGAAGAGGAAGCGGTAGAAGATGAGGCCGTGAACGAGGTCAAGGAGGTAGCTGAACATGTAATCAGAATTATGGCCAGCAGCAGCAATAACAACAGTCCCAGAATTCACAACAACAATAACAACAACACGCAGGTGGAAGAGGCCAATTCAGAGGCAGGGGGAGTCAAAGAGGTCGTGGAAATTGGCAAAGGCAGTATAATGATGCACGTGGATGCTTTTATTGTGGTAAGCCTGGACATGTGCAGGCAGAATGTTATAAGAAGCAGGCTGACATGCAAAATGGAAAATTGCAGCAGAACAATTATGCATCCTCCAGCAGAAACAATGAGGATAATGAAAGGTTGTTTGTTATGCAGCATGTCGTGAATGCCATGTTTGAAAATATTGAAGCAGCACGTAAAGATGATGTATGGTACGTTGATTCAGGTGCTTCGAACCACATAACAAGTCATGGGGAGTGGTTCAAGGAGATGAAAAACCTGGAAAGACCAGGTTTTGTGGAAATAGGGGATGACACTGCTCATCTAATTGCCCATGTTGGAGATGTGCCATTGTCTATGCAGGATGGCAAAGTGAAGTACCTTGCAGATGTACTTCATGTACCGAACATAACAAAGAATCTGGTTTCAGTTGGCTAGATGATTGAGCAGGGTTTGCAGGTTCGATTTAACCCTGATGGTTGTTATGTTGAAGACTTTAAAGACAAGTGCAGGTTGGTTGCAAAAGGCAACAGAGTGGGAAGAATGTTTACGTTGAATGTAAACATGCCTGAAGTGAGTGCTGCGATGTTTGCAAATGGTTCAGGAATTGTTGTAGAAACAGACATTTGGCATAAAAGGATTGGACATGTGAATGTGCAGAGATTGAAGTCTATGCAGACTAAAGGAATTGTGATAGGGCTGCCAAAATTTAAAGTGGAAGGTATGCAGAGAATATGTGAAGCATGCCAATTTGGGAAGCAAACAAAGCATGTGTTTCCACGTAACAGATATGTGAGCAGAAATGCACTAGATGTTGTGCATTCAGATGTATGGAGTCCTACGAAGACCATATCTATGGGAGGCTGCAGGTATTATGTGACGTTTATTGACCACACAAGGAAAGTGTGGGTATACTTCATGAAGGAGAAGGGTGAGGTGTTCACTCACTTTCAGAATTTCAGAGTTATGGTTGAAAAGCAAACAGGAAAATATGTAAAGTGCCTAAGGTCAGATGGAGGGGGAGAGTACTTCTCCAATGAGTTCTCTGAATTTTTGAAAAAGAATGGTATTCGGAGACAGTTCACATGTAGATACACTCCGCAGCAAAATGGAGTTGCTGAGCAAAAAAACAGGCACATTGCTGAGATTGCACGAGTATTGATGGAAGAGAAGAATATGCCGCATAGCTATTGGGCTGAGGCTGTTTCTACGGCAGTTTACATCATGAACATGACACCAACTGCAGCCATACATGATGTAACTCCAAAGGAAAGGTTTACTGGCAGAAAACCTGATTTGTCTCATCTGAAAGTTTTTGGATGCATTGCATATGTGCATGTGCCAGATGAGCTGAGAACTAAGCTGGATCCAAAAGCTGAAAAATGTGTGTTTATTGGATATTCCCTTGAGCAAAAGGGATATAGGTGTTATAACCCGGCTACACGTGAGTTGAGGGTAAGCAGGGATGTTGTTTTTGTGAGATGAGCAGCTGGTATGCTGCTAAAAAAGAAGCTGTTGGGACTGATGTGAGTGTAAGTGTCGTTGCACAAAATGCAAGTTAGCAATCACAGTCTTTGAGTGGACCAGGAGAGTCCTCTTCTAGTGGGTTTGTTGATAGACCATGGAGTGGCAGGCTGCATCATAATACCAGCCCTGCAAATGTGGTTAGTACATCACATAAAGGAAAAGAGAAAGTGGTTGAGTCCCTTGGTATGCCTGACATTTCTGCAGGGCATTCTCATGTTGATGGAGAGTCTAGTGGCTCAGAGATGAGCCTTGATGAGGAGCTTGGGATCCCAGCTATGAGAACACTTGGTGTAAAGAAGGCTATGGAAGCCATGAATGCAAAGTTGCGAAGATCTGGGAGAGTGAAAAACCATGTGCAGAGGTTTACATATGATGGTTATGTGGCACATCACTATGCATATATGGCAAAGGTTGTGCAGGTTGTAGAGCCCACATGCATTGATGAGGCTGTTGGAAATGTGTGTTGGGAGAAAGCTATGGATGAGGAGATGGATGCACTATATGGAAATGAGACTTGGGATTTAGTGCAATTGCCTGAAGGCAAGTAAGCCATTGGATGCAAGTGGGTGTACAAAGTAAAACATAACAATGATGGAAGCATAAACAAGTATAAGGCTAGGTTAGTAGCCAAAGGATATGCGCAGACATATGGCATTGATTATGAGGAAACTTTCAGCCCAGTTGTTGCCAAGATGGCAACAGTGAGAGTTTTGATAGAAGTGGCTGCGTCAAAGCAATGGTCTTTACATCAGATGGATGCAAAGAATGCATTCTTGCATGGGGATTTGCAAGAAGAGGTGTATATGTTGCAGCCACCTAGTTATGAGGATGTGAGTCACCCCGAGCATGTTTTTGCAGGTTGAAAAAAGCCTTGTATGGCTTAAAACAAGCACCAAGAGCATAGTCTGACAAGATTTCTGAATATCTTGTCACTGTTTGCTTTTATGTAGCCAATGCAGATTTCTCGCTGTATGTGAGACATGGTGATAGAGGGGTTGTGCTTGTTGTCATCTATGTAGATGACTTGATCATTACGGGGGACCATGATGCAGAGATCTTTGATGTGAAGATCTTGCTTAGACAGAAGTTTGAGATGAAGGATCTGGGGGAGCTCAGATATTTCTTGGGCATTGAGGTGATTAGGTCACCACATGGTATTGGATTACTGCAGAGACAGTATGGCTTGGACGTGTCTAAGTATGGTATGACACGATGTAAGCCTATCTCAGTGCCATTGGATCAGAATGGCAAGTTGAGTGCAGATTCAGGAGAGATTTTGGAGGACCCTACTATGTATAGGCGCATAGTAGGAAGCTTGATCTATATGACGACCACCAGACCAGATTTGAGCTATGCTGTTGGGTTGGTGAGTCAGTTTATGCAGGTTCCACGGAAACCGCATTGAGACGCATACTGAGGTATGTGAGGTCTACTTTGCATTGTGGACTATTCTATGAGATTGGGACAGAGATATATGTACATGGGTACACAGATGCTGATTGGGCTGGTAGTATCTCAGATAGGAGATCTACTAGTGGATTCATGTTTTCTTTGGGGAGTGCTGCTGTGACTTGGAGCAGCAAGAAGCAGCCTACGGTTGCTCTATCCAGTACTACAGAGGCCGAGTACAAAAAGGAGCTACTATGGCAGCATGTGAGGTAGCTTGATTGAGAAAGCTACTTGCAGATTTGGGTCTATCAGTGGATAGACAAGTTGTCATTTTCTGTGACAACATTAGCAGTATACAGTTGGCCAGGAACCCAGTTTTTCATGCTCGTACGAAGCATATAGAGGTCCACTACCATTTCGTCAGAGAGAAGGTCTTGGCAGGAGATCTTGACCTTGTTTATATCAGCACAGAGGATCAGGTAGCTGACATCTTCACCAAAGCATTGGGTATAGAGAAGCTCTACAGATTTAGGGCTTCGCTTGGTGTACATGAGATGGAGTTATGACCCGCCTGGGGGATAGGCCCCACACTTATACCACTAGCGTGGTTGATGAGATCTTGGGTGATATGCGGCTAGTGGGATGACAGGCTGTGTGACAGCCATTCTAGAGACTGGCATAGTTATAGCGCCAGCTCATTTAGTTGGGTTCACACTATAGAGAACCCTTGTATGTATTGGTTGAGTACCTTTCATATTATGTGTACTCTTATATTTGTATATGGTGTGTTGAGTGTTGAGTGAAGAAGAAGAAGATTTTCAGCCTCTCACCTTGTGTGTTCTCTATTAGGGTTTTGTGAGTGTGTGTGTGCTTGTAAGAGCTCAAGCTCTCTTCCCCCCTGCATCTTTTCAACTACGCATCCCGTTGCGCATGTTGGTAAAGTGCCATTGTCTATGTAGGATGGCAACATGAAGTACTTGTGGGCAGATGTACTTCATGTTCCAAATATTATAGTAGAGAACTTGATTTATTTTGGACAGATGGTTGAGTAGGGTCTGCAAGTGAGGTTTAATCCTCAAGGATGTTTTTTTGGAAGACTTCAAAAATCAGTGTCGCTTGGTTGCAAAGGGTAACATAAATGGTAGGATGTTTACCTTGGACGTGAACATGCCTAAAGTAAAGGCATCCATGTTTGCACATGGAACATGTGTCATTGAAGATATTGACATATGGCACAAACACATTGGTCATGTGAATGTGTAGCAAGACTGAAGTCTATATAGGCCCAAAATACTATTGCAGGTTTGCCAAAGTTTAAGGTTGATGGTATGCACAAAGTATGTGAAGCATGCCAACTTGGTAAGCATGCCAAACATGCTTTCCCACATGAAAAGCATGTCAATGCAAGGCCATTAGATGTCATACATAAAAAGATGTAGGGGAGAAAGGAGCTTGAGCTCATGCAAGCACACACACACTCTCACAAACCCTAGAAGAGAACATACAAGACGAGAGGTTGAAAATTGATCTTCTTCTTCTTCAACAAAAGAGGTCTACTAAAGATATAAGTGACTAACACACATACTAGAGTATACACAAGTGGTCCATAATATGAACATGCTAAAGTGGAGTGGGTAGGGTGGACTAGTCGCTGTAGTCCAGCTGTAGAATCTCTGGGGTGAAGATGTGTCGGTGCTAGCTACCAAACCTGCCAGTGATGTAAATGTTGAATGATCACGCATGTGCCTCGTGGTCCATAATGTAAACATGATAAAGTGGAGTGGGTAGGTGTGGACTAGTCGGTGTCGTCCAGTTGAATCTTTGGCGAAGATATGTTGGTGTCACGCATGCGCCTCGTGAGTGTCAGCTCATGTTGAGCTTGACATCTCAACAATCCCCCTCAAGCTCAACTCCATCTCGTGAACTCTAAGTATATCTCGAAATCTGCGAAGCTTCTCAGCTCCCAAGGCCTTCGTAAAGATGTCAGTGACCTGATCCTGTGTGCTGATGTAGGCCAAGCCGATGTCACCTGCCCCAAGACTCTCTCCTTGATGAAGTGGTAGTGTACCTCAATGTTTTTTATCCACACATGGAAAACTGGGTTCTTGGCCAACTGTATACTGCTAAGATTGTCACAATATATGACAACCTTTCTCTCCACATGCAACCCCAAATCAGCAACAAGTAGCTTACGTAACCAAGCTACCTCACACGCTGCCACTGCAACTCCTCTGTACTCGATAAGGCAACTGTGGGCTGCTTCTTGCTGCTCCATGTCACAGCAACCCTCCCCAATGAAAACATAAATCCACTGGTAGATCCCATTTCTGAGATGCTACCTGCCCAATCTATATCTGTGTATCCATATAACTCCAATGGTACACTGCTGCATAAAACAATGTATAATCAATAGCTCTAGCCTTGAAATACCAAAGTGTGTGTCGCACACTGTCAAGATGTGATTTGCATGGAACTTGTATAAAATTGCTCTCTAAGCCAACAATGTAACTCAAATTTGGCCTACTGATCGTGACATAGATCAAACTCCCCACAATCTTCTTGTACTACATAGTGGGGTTCTCCAACACATAACCTGCATCCGCATTGAGCTTGCCATTTTGATCTAATGGCACCAAACTTGGATTTTAATTGGCCATCCCATACTTGGACAATGCATCCATCTCCTTATCCATAGCTTTCTCCCAATACACATTTCCAATAGCCTCATCAAAACATGTGGGCTCTAGCACAACTTTTGCCATGTAAGCATAGTGATGTGCCACATAACCATCGTAAGTCAACCTCTGCACAGGATTTTTGACTCTTCCAGATCTTCATAACTTACTTTGCATTCATGGCTTCCAAAGCCTTCTTTACACCAATGTGTCCTCATTGTTGAAATCCCAAGCTCCTCATCAAGGCTCATCTCCAAGCCACTAGATTCTCCATCGACAAAAGAATGCCCTGTAGAAATATCAGGCATACAAAGGGCTCAACCTTTTTCTCTTTGCCTTTATGTGATGTACTAACTACATTTCCAAAACTGGTATTATGACGTAGCCTACCACACCATGGTCTATCAACAAAACCGCTGCATGAGGACTCTGCTGGTCTACTCAATGATTGTGATTTCTCACTTGCATTCTATGTAACCACATTTCCACTTACATCAGCCCCAACAACATCTTTTTCAGCATACCAACTACTCATCTGCAGCATACCAACTACTCATCTCAGCAAATACAACATCCATGCTTACCCTCAATTCACATGTAATAGGATTATAACATATGTATCCCTTTTGTTGAAGGGAATACCCAATAAACACACATTTTTTTGCCTTTGGATCCAGCTTAGTACGCAACTCATCTAGCACATGCACATATGTAATACATCCAAAAACTTTCAAGTGCGACAAATCAGGTTTCTTGCCCTGAATTACTCCTCTATCGTTACATCATGTATGGTTGTAGTAGGATTCTTGTTCATGATATAAATTGATATAGAAACAGCTTCAGCCCAATCTTCATGCGACATATTCTTCTCTGTCATTAATGCTCGTGCTATCTCTGCAATGCGACATATTCTTCTCTGTCATTAATGCTCGTGCTATCTCTGCAATGTGCCTGTTTTTTTGCTCATTATTAGCAACTCCATTTTGGTGCAGAGTGTATGTGCACATAAACTACCTCTGAATGTCATTCTTCTTATCAATGCTCGTGCTATCTCTGCAATGCGTCTATTTTTCTGCTCATCAGTAACTCCATTTTGCTGTGGAGTGTATCTACACATAAACTGTCTTTGAATGCCATTCTTCCACAAGAAATCACTCTGAAATTTTAAAAATGAGTGAAAACTTCACTCTTCTCCTTCATGAAATACACCCACACTTTCTTCGTATGGTCATCAATGAATGTTACATAATACCTGCATCCATCCATGGACGTAGTTTTTACAGGATCCCATATAACTGAATTCACATCTAGTACATTCCTGCTCACATTTATGTCATGTGGAAATACATGTTTTGTTTCCTTTCCAAATTGACATGCTTCACATACTTTCTGCATACCATTAACCTTAAACTTAGGTAGCCCTGTCACAATTTCTTTAGTCATCCGCATAGACTTCATTCTTTGCATATTTACATGCCCAATTCTCTTATGCCAAATATCTATATCTGCAACAACTCCTGAACCATTTTGTAAACATTATCGCACTCACTTTAGGCATATTTACATTCAGTGTAAACATTCTGCCCACTCTGTTACCTTTTGCAACCAACTTGCACTTATCTTTAAAGTCTTCGACATAACAACTATTCATTAGGGGGCATTTAAGCATAAAAAGGGCCTTGTAAAAGGATCCTTAATTTTAAAGAATTAAGACTAATTTTATTGAGGCTTAAGGAGACAAAGCTCATAATGACACCTACTTTTGGACCTAAAAGTAGGAGATCTCTCTAATTTTCGAACTAGGATTCTCTCTAGGATTCTCTTTCTAGCTATTAAAACCCCCTACTATAGGATCACTGATACCTATGCTTTCAATCTTATTTACTCCACTTTAATAGTCGTATTTGAAATTCCCCCCACATTTCGTTTCTTTCAATCATTACTATTACTCATCACGTTTCCTACCAACCTCTGCAATAAGATTCTCTCTCTCTCTCTCTCTCTCTTCCTTTTTCCCAAGCTCTCTTCTCTGATTGCGAATACAATAGGTCTCTCTCTCTCTCTCTCTCTCTCTCTCTCTCTCTCTCTCTCTCTCTCTCTCTCTCTCTCCCTCTTCACAATAGAATAGCCTTATTGTGAATACAATAGGACAGCCTTGATCACTTCAGAATGGTCTCTTCCATTTTTTGAATGGCAAAAATTTCAGATTCAACAAGAGTGCAGAAGGTGGACTTGCATATTTGCATATTGAATGAATATGCACCAATCAAGAAAGAACGTATGAATGCACATGAGAAGCATGCAAGAAGACAATAGGGTCGAACTAATGTGGATCTTTGGGTTGATGAATATTTATATCCTAATGATCCTTCTTCACATTGTTTTCCACCCTTCATTGATCTCCCTTCATTTATTCAGTTTGTTGGAGAGGGTGAGAATGAACTGCTTGGGTATTGTAGAAGATTAAGCGCTGAGCGATGCATGGAGAGTCCAATTCCCCCACTCACAAACACAAAGCTTAAAAAGCACTTTGAGTAGTGCGCAACTTGCACTACAAGATGCACAAAATAATATTGTAGAGCTAGAGAAAAGAGACAAAGAGAAAGAGGCTTGTGTTATGAAGCTACAAGACACAATCTCTCGCATGAAGAGCACCCCCTGTGGGAGCAAGAGAGCGAAAGAGGACAATCAATAACATTCAAAAACTCGTAGTTGGTGGTGGTGCTCGCAAGCGAAGAATCCATGCAGCAAGGTTTGTTTTTTGTTCTTTGTCTATTATTGTTTGCAGTAATTTTGATTGAGGTATTTTTGGTTGTTGTTGTTGTTATAAGTAATAGATTACGGTATTTTTGGTAATCTTTATTGGTTTATAACAGGAAATGTTTGAAAGAAGCATGTGGTGATAATGGTCCTCAAGATTTTGGAGAAATATTACATAGTTGTGTGAGTAGGGTGACATTCTTTCCATCATTCGAGACCCACGTCACAAGAAGATATGTTAGGTACTCGCAAATGAGATAATGGATGACATTACTATTCTTCTAAGCATTAAGGAGGTTCAGAATGCATGCAATGAGGTGGTCATTAGCACAAAAGGATACCAAGCCCTCCATCAATTGCTAAAAGATACACTCGGCAAACAAGGCATCACAAGGAATATTTTTCTTGTCCCCATAAAGATAAGATTAGCAAAGAGGACATGAAATGATGATGTGAAATGCAAAATTGGAGAATGCTATTACATCAATGATACATTAACCATTGGAGCTTGGGAAAAAAAGCGAGGCACAAATGGTAAGATCATGTATCCCTACAATGATTTCAATAATATATTTGTTGATCTACGTCTTTAGAGAGCTATGATCTTATTCTATGGACTGCCTAAATAATGTAAGTAATTTTTTACATTCTTTGTGAGCTAATAGAAAAACCTTTTAAGTACTAAAACTTATCTACTTTTGTTGTCATGCAAGGTGACAAGGTAAGTTTTATGTTGAAAGTGGATGAGTGTCAGATTGTGAAAGGCAATAGGTTAGAATGAATATCACACTTATGAATGAGGCAATGGCATATGCAAAGAGTGAGATTAACATGATTGAGGAGAGTGAGTTACCTTTGGAAGGTTTTAATGAAAACCCAGACAATCAGACGAGCAATAGGGAGAGACGAGCAATCAGACGAGCAATCAGGCATTTAAGAGACCCCAAATGGAATCCTGTTATTCCATTCAAACTCAAGAAAGTCCACTTTTGTACTTTGCATGCATTCATGCGTGTGTTTGATCATCTGCTCAAGTGTCACGTTGATTACGCATTTACTATGCAAGACAAGGAAAGACAACATGAAGCTCTTTAAAAAGTAGAGGAGCTACTCAACTCAATTAGGTGCCATGGCGGCAATGTGCAGATTGGAAAGACAACATGAAGCTCTTCAAAAAGTAGAGGAGCTACTCAACTCAATTGGGTGCCATGGCGGTAAAATGTGCAGATTATTATTAACAAGGCCTCTGGTATTGTAGCTTCCACTTCCCCTTATGTGAAGGTATGCAGAGAATATGTGAAGCATGCCAATTTGGGAAGCAAACAAAGCATGTGTTTCCACGTAACAGATATGTGAGCAGAAATGCACTAGATGTTGTGCATTCAGATGTATGGAGTCCTACGAAGACCATATCTATGGGAGGCTGCAGGTATTATGTGACGTTTATTGACCACACAAGGAAAGTGTGGGTATACTTCATGAAGGAGAAGGGTGAGGTGTTCACTCACTTTCAGAATTTTAGAGTTATGGTTGAAAAGCAAACAGGAAAATATGTAAAGTGCCTAAGGTCAGATGGAGGGGGAGAGTACTTCTCCAATGAGTTCTCTGAATTTTTGAAAAAGAATGGTATTCGGAGACAGTTCACATGTAGATACACTCCGCAGCAAAATGGAGTTGCTGAGCAAAAAAACAGGCACATTGCTGAGATTGCACGAGTATTGATGGAAGAGAAGAATATGCCGCATAGCTATTGCGCTGAGGCTGTTTCTACGGCAGTTTACATCATGAACATGACACCAACTGCAGCCATACATGATGTAACTCCAGAGGAAAGGTTTACTGGCAGAAAACCTGATTTGTCTCATCTGAAAGTTTTTGGATGCATTGCATATGTGCATGTGCCAGATGAGCTGAGAACTAAGCTGGATCCAAAAGCTGAAAAATGTGTGTTTATTGGATATTCCCTTGAGCAAAAGGGATATAGGTGTTATAACCCGGCTACACGTGAGTTGAGGGTAACCAGGGATGTTGTTTTTGTGAGATGAGCAGCTGGTATGCTGCTAAAAAAGAAGCTGTTGGGACTGATGTGAGTGTAAGTGTCGTTGCACAAAATGCAAGTTAGCAATCACAGTCTTTGAGTGGACCAGGAGAGTCCTCTTCTAGTGGGTTTGTTGATAGACCATGGAGTGGCAGGCTGCATCATAATACCAGTCCTGCAAATGTGGTTAGTACATCACATAAAGGAAAAGAGAAAGTGGTTGAGTCCCTTGGTATGCCTGACATTTCTGCAGGGCATTCTCATGTTGATGGAGAGTCTAGTGGCTCAGAGATGAGCCTTGATGAGGAGCTTGGGATCCCAGCTATGAGAACACTTGGTGTAAAGAAGGCTATGGAAGCCATGAATGCAAAGTTGCGAAGATCTGGGAGAGTGAAAAACCATGTGCAGAGGTTTACATATGATGGTTATGTGGCACATCACTATGCATATATGGCAAAGGTTGTGCAGGTTGTAGAGCCCACATGCATTGATGAGGCGGTTGGAAATGTGTGTTGGGAGAAAGCTATGGATGAGGAGATGGATGCACTATATGGAAATGAGACTTGGGATTTAGTGCAATTGCCTGAAGGCAAGAAAGCCATTGGATGCAAGTGGGTGTACAAAGTAAAACATAACAATGATGGAAGCATAAACAAGTATAAGGCTAGGTTAGTAGCCAAAGGATATGCGCAGACATATGGCATTGATTATGAGGAAACTTTCAGCCCAGTTGTTGCCAAGATGGCAACAGTGAGAGTTTTGATAGAAGTGGCTGCGTCAAAGCAATGGTCTTTACATCAGATGGATGCAAAGAATGCATTCTTGCATGGGGATTTGCAAGAAGAGGTGTATATGTTGCAGCCACCTAGTTATGAGGATGTGAGTCACCCCGAGCATGTTTTTGCAGGTTGAAAAAAGCCTTGTATGGCTTAAAACAAGCACCAAGAGCATAGTCTGACAAGATTTCTGAATATCTTGTCACTATTTGCTTTTATGTAGCCAATGCAGATTTCTCGCTGTATGTGAGACATGGTGATAGAGGGGTTGTGCTTGTTGTCATCTATGTAGATGACTTGATCATTACGGGGGACCATGATGCAGAGATCTTTGATGTGAAGATCTTGCTTAGACAGAAGTTTGAGATGAAGGATCTGGGGGAGCTCAGATATTTCTTGGGCATTGAGGTGATTAGGTCACCACATGGTATTGGATTACTGCAGAGACAGTATGGCTTGGACGTGTCTAAGTATGGTATGACACGATGTAAGCCTATCTCAGTGCCATTGGATCAGAATGGCAAGTTGAGTGCAGATTCAGGAGAGATTTTGGAGGACCCTACTATGTATAGGCGCATAGTAGGAAGCTTGATCTATATGACGATCACCAGACCAGATTTGAGCTATGCTGTTGGGTTGGTGAGTCAGTTTATGCAGGTTCCACGGAAACCGCATTGAGACGCATACTGAGGTATGTGAGGTCTACTTTGCATTGTGGACTATTCTATGAGATTGGGACAGAGATATATGTACATGGGTACACAGATGCTGATTGGGCTGGTAGTATCTCAGATAGGAGATCTACTAGTGGATTCATGTTTTCTTTGGGGAGTGCTGCTGTGACTTGGAGCAGCAAGAAGCAGCCTACGGTTGCTCTATCCAGTACTACAGAGGCCGAGTACAAAAAGGAGCTACTATGGCAGCATGTGAGGTAGCTTGATTGAGAAAGCTACTTGCAGATTTGGGTCTATTAGTGGATAGACAAGTTGTTATTTTCTGTGACAACATTAGCAGTATACAGTTGGCCAGGAACCCAGTTTTTCATGCTCGTATGAAGCATATAGAGGTCCACTACCATTTCGTCAGAGAGAAGGTCTTGGCAGGAGATCTTGACCTTGTTTATATCAGCACAGAGGATCAGGTAGCTGACATCTTCACCAAAGCATTGGGTATAGAGAAGCTCTACAGATTTAGGGCTTCGCTTGGTGTACATGAGATGGAGTTATGACCCGCCTGGGGGATAGGCCCCACACTTATACCACTAGCGTGGTTGATGAGATCTTGGGTGATATGCGGCTAGTGGGATGACAGGCTGTGTGACAGCCATTCTAGAGACTGGCATAGTTATAGCGCCAGCTCATTTAGTTGGGTTCACACTATAGAGAACCCTTGTATGTATTGGTTGAGTACCTTTCATATTATGTGTACTCTTATATTTGTATATGGTGTGTTGAGTGTTGAGTGAAGAAGAAGAAGATTTTCAGCCTCTCACCTTGTGTGTTCTCTATTAGGGTTTTGTGAGTGTGTGTGTGCTTGTAAGAGCTCAAGCTCTCTTCCCCCCTGCATCTTTTCAACTACGCATCCCGTTGCGCATGTTGGTAAAGTGCCATTGTCTATGTAGGATGGCAACATGAAGTACTTGTGGGCAGATGTACTTCATGTTCCAAATATTATAGTAGAGAACTTGATTTATTTTGGACAGATGGTTGAGTAGGGTCTGCAAGTGAGGTTTAATCCTCAAGGATGTTTTTTTGGAAGACTTCAAAAATCAGTGTCGCTTGGTTGCAAAGGGTAACATAAATGGTAGGATGTTTACCTTGGACGTGAACATGCCTAAAGTAAAGGCATCCATGTTTGCACATGGAACATGTGTCATTGAAGATACTGACATATGGCACAAACACATTGGTCATGTGAATGTGTAGCAAGACTGAAGTCTATATAGGCCCAAAATACTATTGCAGGTTTGCCAAAGTTTAAGGTTGATGGTATGCACAAAGTATGTGAAGCATGCCAACTTGGTAAGCATGCCAAACATGCTTTCCCACATGAAAAGCATGTCAATGCAAGGCCATTAGATGTCATACATAAAAAGATGTAGGGGAGAAAGGAGCTTGAGCTCATGCAAGCACACACACACTCTCACAAACCCTAGAAGAGAACATACAAGACGAGAGTTTGAAAATTGATCTTCTTCTTCTTCAACAAAAGAGGTCTACTAAAGATATAAGTGACTAACACACATACTAGAGTATACACAAGTGGTCCATAATGTGAACATGCTAAAGTGGAGTGGGTAGGGTGGACTAGTCGCTGTAGTCCAGCTGTAGAATCTCTGGGGTGAAGATGTGTCGGTGCCAGCTACCAAACCTGCCAGTGATGTAAATGTTGAATGATCACGCATGTGCCTCGTGGTCCATAATGTAAACATGATAAAGTGGAGTGGGTAGGTGTGGACTAGTCGGTGTCGTCCAGTTGAATCTTTGGCGAAGATATGTTGGTGTCAGCTACCAAGCTCGCCTAGTGATGTAAGTGTTGAATGATCACGCACGCGCCTCGTGAGTGTCAGCTCATGTTGAGCTTGACATCTCAACAATCCCCCTCAAGCTCAACTCCATCTCGTGAACTCTAAGTATATCTCGAAATCTGCGAAGCTTCTCAGCTCCCAAGGCCTTCGTAAAGATGTCAGTGACCTGATCCTGTGTGCTGATGTAGGCCAAGCCGATGTCACCTGCCCCAAGACTCTCTCCTTGATGAAGTGGTAGTGTACCTCAATGTTTTTTATCCACACATCGAAAACTGGGTTCTTGGCCAACTGTATACTGCTAAGATTGTCACAATATATGACAACCTTTCTCTCCACATGCAACCCCAAATCAGCAACAAGTAGCTTACGTAACCAAGCTACCTCACACGCTGCCACTGCAACTCCTCTGTACTCGATAAGGCAACTGTGGGCTGCTTCTTGCTGCTCCATGTCACAGCAACCCTCCCCAATGAAAACATAAATCCACTGGTAGATCCCATGTCTGAGATGCTACCTGCCCAATCTATATCTGTGTATCCATATAACTCCAATGGTACACTGCTGCATAAAACAATGTATAATCAACAGCACCAGCCTTGAAATACCAAAGTGTGTGTCGCACACTGTCAAGATGTGGTTTGCATGGAACTTGTATAAAATTGCTCTCTAAGCCAACAATGTAACTCAAATTTGGCCTACTGATCGTGACATAGATCAAACTCCCCACAATCTTCTTGTACTACATAGTGGGGTTCTCCAACACATAACCTGCATCCGCATTGAGCTTGCCATTTTGATCTAATGGCACCAAGCTTGGATTTTAATTGGCCATCCCATACTTGGACAATGCATCCATCTCCTTATGCATCCATCTCCTTATCCATAGCTTTCTCCCAATACACATTTCCAATAGCCTCATCAAAACATGTGGGCTCTAGCACAACTTTTGCCATGTAAGCATAGTGATGTGCCACATAACCATCGTAAGTCAACCTCTGCACAGGTTTTTGACTCTTCCAGATCTTCATAACTTACTTTGCATTCATGGCTTCCAAAGCCTTCTTTACACCAATGTGTCCTCATTGTTGAAATCCCAAGCTCCTCATCAAGGCTCATCTCCAAGCCACTAGATTCTCCATCGACAAAAGAATGCCCTGTAGAAATATCAGGCATACAAAGGGCTCAACCTTTTTCTCTTTGCCTTTATGTGATGTACTAACTACATTTCCAAAACTGGTATTATGACGTAGCCTACCACACCATGGTCTATCAACAAAACCGCTGCATGAGGACTCTGCTGGTCTACTCAATGATTGTGATTTCTCACTTGCATTCTATGTAACCACATTTCCACTTACATCAGCCCCAACAACATCTTTTTCAGCATACCAACTACTCATCTGCAGCATACCAACTACTCATCTCAGTAAATACAACATCCATGCTTACCCTCAATTCACATGTAATAGGATTATAACATATGTATCCCTTTTGTTGAAGGGAATACCCAATAAACACACATTTTTTTGCCTTTGGATCTAGCTTAGTACGCAACTCATCTAGCACATGCACATATGTAATACATCCAAAAACTTTCAAGTGCGACAAATCAGGTTTCTTGCCCTGAATTACTCCTCTATCGTTACATCATGTATGGTTGTAGTAGGATTCTTGTTCATGATATAAATTGATATAGAAACAGCTTCAGCCCAATCTTCATGCGACATATTCTTCTCTGTCATTAATGCTCGTGCTATCTCTGCAATGCGACATATTCTTCTCTGTCATTAATGCTCGTGCTATCTCTGCAATGTGCCTGTTTTTTTGCTCATTATTAGCAACTCCATTTTGGTGCAGAGTGTATGTGCACATAAACTACCTCTGAATGTCATTCTTCTCATCAATGCTCGTGCTATCTCTGCAATGCGCCTATTTTTCTGCTCATCAGTAACTCCATTTTGCTGTGGAGTGTATCTACACATAAACTGTCTTTGAATGCCATTCTTCCACAAGAAATCACTCTGAAATTTTAAAAATGAGTGAAAACTTCACTCTTCTCCTTCATGAAATACACCCACACTTTCTTCGTATGGTCATCAATGAATGTTACATAATACCTGCATCCATCCATGGACGTAGTTTTTACAGGATCCCATATAACTGAATTCACATCTAGTACATTCCTGCTCACATTTATGTCATGTGGAAATACATGTTTTGTTTCCTTTCCAAATTGACATGCTTCACATACTTTCTGCATACCATTAACCTTAAACTTAGGTAGCCCTGTCACAATTTCTTTAGTCATCCGCATAGACTTCATTCTTTGCATATTTACATGCCCAATTCTCTTATGCCAAATATCTATATCTGCAACAACTCCTGAACCATTTTGTAAACATTATCGCACTCACTTTAGGCATATTTACATTCAGTGTAAACATTCTGCCCACTCTGTTACCTTTTGCAACCAACTTGCACTTATCTTTAAAGTCTTCGACATAACAACTATTCATTAGGGGGCATTTAAGCATAAAAAGGGCCTTGTAAAAGGATCCTTAATTTTAAAGAATTAAGACTAATTTTATTGAGGCTTAAGGAGACAAAGCTCATAATGACACCTACTTTTGGACCTAAAAGTAGGAGATCTCTCTAATTTTCGAACTAGGATTCTCTCTAGGATTCTCTTTCTAGCTATTAAAACCCCCTACTATAGGATCACTGATACCTATGCTTTCAATCTTATTTACTCCACTTTAATAGTCGTATTTGAAATTCCCCCCACATTTCGTTTCTTTCAATCATTACTATTACTCATCACGTTTCCTACCAACCTCTGCAATAAGATTCTCTCTCTCTCTCTCTCTCTCTCTCTCTCTCTCTCTCTCTCTCTCTCTCCCTTTTTCCCAAGCTCTCTTCTCTGATTGCGAATACAATAGGTCTCTCTCTCTCTCTCTCTCTCTCTCTCTCTCTCTCTTCACAATAGAATAGCCTTATTGTGAATACAATAGGACAGCCTTGATCACTTCAGAATGGTCTCTTCCATTTTTTGAATGGCAAAAATTTCAGATTCAACAAGAGTGCAGAAGGTGGACTTGCATATTCGCATATTGAATGAATATGCACCAATCAAGAAAGAACGTATGAATGCACATGAGAAGCATGCAAGAAGACAATAGGGTCGAACTAATGTGGATCTTTGGGTTGATGAATATTTATATCCTAATGATCCTTCTTCACATTGTCTTCCACCCTTCATTGATCTCCCTTCATTTATTCAGTTTGTTGGAGAGGGTGAGAATGAACTGCTTGGGTATTGTAGAAGATTAAGCGCTGAGCGATGCATGGAGAGTCCAATTCCCCCACTCACAAACACAAAGCTTAAAAAGCACTTTGAGTAGTGCGCAACTTGCACTACAAGATGCACAAAATAATATTGTAGAGCTAGAGAAAAGAGACAAAGAGAAAGAGGCTTGTGTTATGAAGCTACAAGACACAATCTCTCGCATGAAGAGCACCCCCTGTGGGAGCAAGAGAGCGAAAGAGGACAATCAATAACATTCAAAAACTCGTAGTTGGTGGTGGTGCTCGCAAGCGAAGAATCCATGCAGCAAGGTTTGTTTTTTGTTCTTTGTCTATTATTGTTTGCAGTAATTTTGATTGAGGTATTTTTGGTTGTTGTTGTTGTTATAAGTAATAGATTACGGTATTTTTGGTAATCTTTATTGGTTTATAACAGGAAATGTTTGAAAGAAGCATGTGGTGATAATGGTCCTCAAGATTTTGGAGAAATATTACATAGTTGTGTGAGTAGGGTGACATTCTTTCCATCATTCGAGACCCACGTCACAAGAAGATATGTTAGGTACTCGCAAATGAGATAATGGATGACATTACTATTCTTCTAAGCATTAAGGAGGTTCAGAATGCATGCAATGAGGTGGTCATTAGCACAAAAGGATACCAAGCCCTCCATCAATTGCTAAAAGATACACTCGGCAAACAAGGCATCACAAGGAATATTTTTCTTGTCCCCATAAAGATAAGATTAGCAAAGAGGACATGAAATGATGATGTGAAACGCAAAATTGGAGAATGCTATTACATCAATGATACATTAACCATTGGAGCTTGGGAAAAAAAGCGAGGCACAAATGGTAAGATCATGTATCCCTACAATGATTTCAATAATATATTTGTTGATCTACGTCTTTAGAGAGCTATGATCTTATTCTATGGACTGCCTAAATAATGTAAGTAATTTTTTACATTCTTTGTGAGCTAATAGAAAAACCTTTTAAGTACTAAAACTTATCTACTTTTGTTGTCATGCAAGGTGACAAGGTAAGTTTTATGTTGAAAGTGGATGAGTGTCAGATTGTGAAAGGCAATAGGTTAGAATGAATATCACACTTATGAATGAGGCAATGGCATATGCAAAGAGTGAGATTAACATGATTGAGGAGAGTGAGTTACCTTTGGAAGGTTTTAATGAAAACCCAGACAATCAGACGAGCAATAGGGAGAGACGAGCAATCAGACGAGCAATCAGGCATTTAAGAGACCCCAAATGGAATCCTGTTATTCCATTCAAACTCAAGAAAGTCCACTTTTGTACTTTGCATGCATTCATGCGTGTGTTTGATCATCTGCTCAAGTGTCACGTTGATTACGCATTTACTATGCAAGACAAGGAAAGACAACATGAAGCTCTTTAAAAAGTAGAGGAGCTACTCAACTCAATTAGGTGCCATGGCGGCAATGTGCAGATTGGAAAGACAACATGAAGCTCTTCAAAAAGTAGAGGAGCTACTCAACTCAATTGGGTGCCATGGCGGTAAAATGTGCAGATTATTATTAACAAGGCCTCTGGCATAAATCATGAAGTGGCCCAGCAGATGTCTATGAGTGGATATAAGGCAAGAAATTTTCTAGAGAGGCCAGAAAAAGTAAAGAACTCGAAGTCCTGGGACTTGTGGAAGGATTTGTGTAAATGTACAACGTTTGACTGCACCAATCCAAGCCTTATAGTTCTACGTGAGAAGGTTTGGTTAGACTTCAATAAGATGGTTAAATTAATGACCAAAAGAAGAACGACTGTAGAGAAGTGCCAAAAATTTCAAGAAGAGTTTCAAAATTTTATAAAAGCCATGGTCTATACATGGGGTGATACCAACATTACGCATTACATGGTAAACATGAGTTTCTTTTCACTCATCAATTTGAAATGATTATGAATAATAGCTTCTGAATTGGTCTTGTTTTCTTTTGCAGCACATTTTGTATGCTTATGGTGCATACTTCATGAATGAATATGGTTCTCTTGACATGTGGAGCACCCAAGGAATGGAAAAATCTCACTACCGAGCTAGAGGAGTATATTTCAAAAACACTTGACATGGAGGAGGAAAGACTCGTAAAATTACCTCAAAGAAATGTTCAATTGGTTCTACACATATACTTTTGGGTGAAAACTATCAAATGGAAAAGGACCATACGAGTGATTTAGCAAAGGTAGCACAAAATCAAGCCAAAATGAGGAGATCACTGAAGTGGAAAACTGGCACAGGACCAACATGTCATGCGGCATGGAGATCATCAAGAAGACAAGAAGGAAGAATTTAGATTTAGTGTAATGAAATTTTGTATATGAAATTTATAACATTTTGAAGAGTGTTGTAGACATTTTTGCTTCATAATACAAACTTATAATTAAAACTTAATCGCATCATTTCATTACATAAAAGATATAACAAAATATTTACAATGACAAGATAATTAATTGCTCTTGAGTCTCTTCTCTACTTGCTCTTCCTCTTCACTACTAGTCATTTCCTCTATAACGCAAAAACTTCTTGCGACTATAACCCTTGAGTGCATTTACATCTTCTAGTTCGGCACCTAGAGCATAGCTAGCATAATAGAGGAAGTATCCGATTCTAGAAGGCTAAAATCTTGTACCGTATCCAAAGATACCAATAGCAGCACACTTATCTATAAGCATAACCTTATGTGTATTATAAGGGATAAAAGAATAGCCTGTATATCTAGATAGTGCCTTGAGTGTGAGAAGTGGAATTTTTAGACTATTTGCTGTGGTAGACGATAAATATTTCTTTGTCAATAGATAGGATGTAGTGTGCAAGAGCAACATCTTGGCCAACTCTTGCACGAGCATCACCTCCATGTCCAAGGAAACCATCGACATCATCAAGCTCAATTTGCATTGAACAAAAAATTTGGCTTTCACATAAATTCAGTCAATACCATAAACTCACTCAAGAACAAATAAATTACCTTATGGTTCTCATCCTCTTCCAACTTGGATGCATCCCAAAGGTTGATGGAGCCTTCTTCATTTCCTTGATCAAGGGTGGGCAAGGGCTCTCTTCCCATTTCAGTAATTCCCAACTCCTCTTGAAGACTTTGAAATTCTAGCTTTGTGGGAAGAGAAGATTCAGTATCCTTGGCTTTGTCAAAGCACAATGACATGGCTCTAGGGGCTTCAATTAATTTCTCTGTCACCTCAGTGTCCAACTTCAGAAAATCCTCTTTATGTTCATTTTTCACATCAAGTATACCCTTGGCAGCTTCACAACCATCTGCTTAATTGAGAGGCAATAATCCTCCCTTAAATTATAAAGCTTTTGTATGTGGGAAAGAAGGATAAAATTCTTGCCATTTATAAGAAAGAAGGCCAGCCCAAGGATGACAAAGTTTGATTTTAAGTGCTCTCCATGCACAGATGATCCCTCGTCAATAACAGTGGATGCCTTAAACTCTGCCACTTTTTAGTTTCATGGTTAAAGGTTTTACAATATATGTAGTATAGAAGAACAAATGCCTTGTATGCACAATGGGGATTGGGATGGTCGTAGTGATTGCGCTCAACACAAGGCATTTCGTTCCTCACTTGTAGAGGCATTAAGAATGTCTAGTTTTGAAGGAGTTCATCCTTGCTTAGAGATGTTGATGGAAAAGTTTTAAGTAAGGTTGTATAGAAATCAGGGAATGTCAATTCCGAGGTCAATCTTTCTTTTGCCATTGCTTCACTTGGTTTAGATGAGGAACACCTCGTAGCATGATCATCTTCTAGCATGGTGTCATCTAAACATATTGCTTCTTTACAACATTGATTGAATGTTTCCAGATTGGATACAATGATCAAGTTGTGTACACTGTTATTCTTCAAGCCTATCATGAAATATCTCTTTAATTGAACATCGTTTAATTTTTCCCATGACACACAACGTGAGTCCAAGAGTTTTAACTGAAGGATAAAATCTCTAATGGATTCATTTGGTTGATGCTCAATGAATAGAGTTTTGTTGCTGCACTCCACCGATCACCTTATCTAGAAAAGCCATGTATGAAGGCTGATTTCAAGGTTTTGAAGTTGGTCTTGATTGTAGGCATCAATGTGATGAACCATCGACTAGCTTTTTCCTCTAAGCATAGGTTCAACACATGTATCTTGGTGGGACAGTTGGGATTTTCAAAGGCTTCACATCTCTATTCAAACATCTGAATGAATTGAACAGGGTCTGTTGTTCCGTCGTATTTGCCCAAAATTTTAAAAATTTGTACGACCGTATTTCTCTATGAGTCACTAAGGTTGTATGTGAGTGCTCTTGTTGGGAGAGACTCACTGAGTCCTTGGGCTACCCCCTTCCTAGACTAGTCAGTATGTCCAGGGTGTGGGCATCCAGGAAAGGGTTGGTACTTATAGGATTTGTGGGAACATTAGGTAAGAGACCAAAGCCCAGTGGGATCGAAGTAATAGGGGGTGTAAAACCCAATGACACACTTGTTATAGGCATAGCCAATGGTACCGGGAGGTGCATTTGCAGCATAGATCTCAATGGCTCAAAGATGTCAACCATTGGGTTCAGTCCTTGTGTGATCCCTGGCAATCCCTCTATCGTGGCCATGTTGGAGTGCCTAAATGCTCCTCAATGAGCAAACACAATTTTTTTTAAAAAATATTCTCCCACAGCCTATTACAACCTCAAGAGCCTTGGTGTACTCTTCGTTGGGTCAAACGGGTGTCAGTTCGCCCTAAATAGCTTAGGCGCGCTATACGCACCTCTTTTTCAGAAAAAGCGTATGCTAGTAACTTCCCAAATGGAAGAGGAGGTCCTAAAACCTATTTTCCATCACTGTCTCAAGACGAAAAAAATTTCGATAATTTTTTCCCTGTTTCACAGCACGTTTTTGAGGGTATTTCAAAAGGAATTTTGAAAAACTTTGTATGAGAGAGTTGTAGTATTTTTAGAGTACTACAACTTTTCTTCCCTGAGTCATCCGTGATTTTGTCATTTGTACCCTAAAAAATTAGCCCGAATATGGCTCATCGTTTTCACGCTCTTTTCTGTGATTTATTGTGGTTTTGGGCTGTTTTTTACCTTGATTTTTGGGTCGAATTTTGAGGCTGTTGGTTGGAGGCCAAAATGATTGATTGTGACTTCAGACAGCTAGGTCCAAACTCAAAGAGCTCGATGTCAGCTTTTCGATGAGCCCTAGAGTGCCTTCATCGGATATACGATTTAGGAGATATGGGCCTTCAAACAGGGTTGTTTTTTTTTAAAAAAGCCGACGGATCCTCGTTCACGCTGTGAAGTGGACTTCATGGGTTTTATAAAATTTCATTGAGTTTTTTTTTGGGTCGCGTGAACGAAGGGTCTCATGCCGTGAACCCTTATCGGTTCATGTCGTGAACTCCTTTTCACGAAAAAGTTTTTTTTTTAAATTTTTTTTTTGGCTGAACGGACCCTTGTTCACACCGTGAGAGCGGACTTTACGGGTTTTATAAATTTTGATTGATTTTTTTGGGTTGCATGAACGAAGGGTCTCATGTCGTGAATCCTTATTGGTTCATGTCGTGAACTGGACGGACTTCTCGAAAAAGTTAAACTCTTTTTTTTTCGTGGTTCCCGAGGGCGTGAACCCTTAGGCCGTGAAGTTGAAAATAGTTCATGCCATGAACCGGACTTCACGAAAATATTAAAATTTGATTTTTTTTTTTGGCATTCGGTTCTCGAGGTCGTGAACCCTTAGGCCGTGAAGTTGCAGAAAATGGTTCACGCCGTGAATTGGACTTCACGGAAATATTAAATTCGATTTTCTTTTGGTCTAGTGGAAAATATAAATTTCCCTTTTTGGGGGGGATGTTTTTTGAATTTAAAATGAAAGAGATATGTGCATTTTCCTAAAAAGGTAGGCGGGAATCAAAAAAGTCAACCTTTTAATGACACCCCTTACACCCTTCATAAATGACCCCCAAAATGGACAACTTGACAACTCATCATCATCTACTCATTGAATGCTCATTAGTCTTAATGAGTTTTGTAAAAAAGTGATTAAAAATTAATACAAAATTAATCCTTTCACTAATCTTTCCCTCTTTTACACTAATCAAGAACTCTAATTAACCACTAATCCCTAATTAATTCACACAATTGAGCATATCATTGGATAGAGCAAGGGAATGCTAATCTTTGGGCGCATCAACAATTATGTAAATTAATCTAAAATAGGAGATTAATTAGACTCTTAATTATGGTCTTCTCTTTTAAGGCAAAAGTAAGCAAAGAGAGACAAATTCCTCCAATTAATGAAAAATTTGATGTAATTAGGTGTTTTGATGCATCTAGATGCTCTTAAAACAGTCAAAAACACCAATTTTGACTACTCATATGATCAATTTAGATCCCAATTAACATATTTTCTAAATTTTTTATCTCTTCAGCAAGATTAATTACCCTTAATGATAAAAACTAGTCCATTAAGAGAAATTAGTCAAATTGAAGGATTTTTTGATGGTTTTAAGAAAGTTTTTAAAAGATTAAGCTACTCCTAATGCTTGCTAACACTCTAATCCAAACAATTTCAACAACAAACAATTGAACTAAAATTAATGATCTTAGTTCTATGTTTAACACTAAAGAGAGCTAATATTCACTAAAAATTACGTTCTATTGCATTGTTTGATGCAATGGATGCAAACTAAGCCTAATAAAAACTATGTGCAAGCCCTAAGAACATATAAAACCACAATAACAACAACAAAACAACAAATTAAGCTAAAAATTAAGCAAAAGACATTCTTAAAAAAAAAAAAGAGCTATTCTACACCAAATCTCACACAAATCACCATCAAATCCACATCTTTTTTATGGCAAACCATTAATCAAGATATGAGAAATGGGTAATAAAAATATTAGAGAAAAAATGATGGAAAAAGCCAAGGGATGGCTCCCAGCAACGATGCCAAAAATGTTAAAGCTCACCCTAACCCTCCTTGAAACACATCCAAAAAGAGATTACCTAGTGAACCGTAACTATCGTGTGAGGATCTTTCTAATAGCTGAGCTCGTAACCCTTGAGGTCTCCAAGCTCTACAACTCCTTGAGAAGCAATTCCACCGCGCCTCCCGCCGAGCGTTGTCACACCGCCGTGTTGCACTATGTGTACTCGTCCCTCCTCTCACCTTACTTCACTCACACACACTCACTAGCATGCATTAGGGAGAGAGAGATTAGCAAGAGCAAGACTCCATTGCATAATGGGAGAGTATATTATATTATGAGAGATATTCACTTATATACATGGCCATAATTGTTCACACTCACTTAAACTGTGTCTGACCGGGCACTTTAGGAGGCCTAATGCTATTACAATGACTACTCTCATAATATATCCATGAAGTACATCACTTCCTAACTTGCTACCACACGCTTTGGAAGCACGAATCGCCATAAATACTCCGTCACACCATTACAGGCACCCGTCCAAGTTATAGCTATGGACACCATTGCTTTATATCTTGAATGTATAACCCTTTGGTGTATCTACCATGACTCCTTGATGTAAGATAATGGCGGTAGCTCTTGTTAACCCTAGAAATAGGTTAACAATGATGGGTTTAGCTTATATGCAAGTAGGAGTATTTGCTATGCTAACAGCCCATGGGGAGGCTGTAATGTTGGCTGATAGCTAGCGGGCATGTGTAGGGCAACCCATTGGCTTCCCAAGCCCTCCTATGGCCCCTGGAAGCTATCCTTTATGGCCTCGACCAAGGCTTACCTAAATTCTCCTAATGCAAACAACTCCCTAACACTAACTGACCACTATTGACCCTATTCCTAGTCGAGGTCATTGACTAGGGACATCATGACCACCATAACCAAAACACCATATCTCCAACATGACATTGACATCGATGTCTAGATCATATCATCTAGAGTACTATATGGTTTATGAGGTCATGGAGGACCCAGACAAATAGACCGACATCATTATCTTGGCTGACCATCCGACAATAGCCCACTCCCGTGGGATGTGCCATCACATCTTCTCACTAGAAGTTGATTCTCCAAACTCTGATATGGACCACACAGGGAATGGGACTTCTTACTTAGTGGACTTCTTTGCCATCACGTTCGCCCTCTACTAGCCACACCTAGGGACATCAGCCCGCTCTGCTACTATAGCATAGTACTTCAACGTTTTACAATTGGCTAAACTTTGGGATGACATCCCTCTCTACCACATAGATCACATCATCATTACATATCTGGACAGCAGCCCTCTCTACTACAGTAGAGCATATCAACGTTTTATCTTCAGCTCATGGGATAACAGTCCTCTCTGCTACATAGAGCACTTTAGTGTTTTTCCTCAGCTCACACCATTGGGACAGCAGCCCACTCTCTGTTATAGTACAAGACATCATCGTTTTATCATCAGTACTCTTTGGGATAGTAGAGCCCACTCTCAGCTACATCACACCATTAGGACAACAGCCCACTCTCTTCTTATCTTCACCATCGACACCACTCGGGATGGCAGCCCTCTATGCTCTTCACCACCCCTTAGGTACGCAACACCCTTGGCACACTAGAGCTTGCACCCTTCAGGTATGCAGCACCCTTGACACCAGAGTTTGCACCCTTGTCACTAGATCTTGCACCACTACACCACTCGGGAAGGAAACCCTTTCTGCTCTTCATCTACCACCTCAGGTACCACAGCACTTTTGTCACTAGATCCTACATCATCTCATCTTCCACTGCCACTACCACCTCAGAGTGCCTTTGCATCCACCGATGCAAGCCTTCGACACACCGAACACCTCTCAAAGTGCTTCTTGGTCTGAGATGATCCCAAGATTGTAGTGAACTGGCTACAAATCCATCCTCACCAGCCCACAGAAAGTTGTGGATCAATTGTCAAATGTGCCTAATGAAGGCCCATGAAAAAGGCCCAACAAGAAGTGTTATACCACATGGTGGTAACAAGAAGAACCTGGTTTGCCACCACTTGGCTGGCTAAGGAAAGCCTTGTTGAACTCCAGTATAGTATCTTCTTCCGATTACTCAGAAGAAGAGGGGCAAACTGCTGCTCCAAGGAGATATCGATGCCCACTTGGCATCGGAGAACGGATGCTTTTATTGTCATGTAGTAGGCCATTCTAAGTCGAAGTGTCCCAAGAATGTCAATAGTGAGTGAACCATAGTGCTGGAGGTGGCAATTCTCATAGCTACTCTCGGGTTATCGCATGACTGGAAGTTGTGGTGGATTATCCCATATGCAAGAACATGTGAAGGCGAAGAGCCATATATAGGGTGTGGTGGCACCTTGTCATAGATATCTGCTCTGGCCAGGTGGGGGGGAGAAATGGCTAGGAGATGGGAACTTAGCCACCGATGTAGCTAAGTGCCCTGGGGTGGTGTGCATGCTGCGGCGGCGGCTGCATGACTTTGACATGGTATCAGAGCTAGGCGTGTGTGGTCTTGGGTAGTCCTAACCTCTGTTTGATCGAGGTGCTCGCATTGAAGGAGGGTGTTGGAGGTGGCAATTCCCGTAGCTACTCCGAGTTATTGTATGACTAGAAGTTGTGGTGGATTATCCCATTATATGCAAGAGCATGGGAAGTCGAAGAGTCATATATAACATGTGGTGGCACCTTGTCATAGATATCTCCTTTGGCTGGGTTTTTTGGGGGAGAAACGGCTAGCAAATGGGAGCCCAGCCATCGACTTTGCTCAGTGTCCTAGGGTGGTGTGCGTGTTGCTGTTGCGCGTGCTTTGACACACATGGCACACTCTAGCTAGTACTAGCACACCAGTTCTAGCTTCCATAGTCACTAGGTTTGAAGCTCAATAAACTAGGGTCTCAACTTGGGCAAGTTTGAAAAGCTAAGCACAAGGGGGTCTCATCCGCTATCCATTATTGGTGTGCTTTAAAGTTCACCAGCTAGTCTTATGAGTGGAGAATACTATTTGGCTAGTAGTTCTTGGGCTTAATCGAGGTGGCTAGTAATTCTGAGTTGTTTCAGGCTGTGGGGGGCATCTAAATGATTACCTAGTCACACTTCTTTTGGATTGTGGTAGTTCCAAGGATGTCATTTTTGAACAAGTGGCTCAAAGGACTAAGTTGGAAGCTGTCTCAGTCAATAGAAAAGTCTCAGGATTTGTGTCAAACATGACTCATGATGTCAAGCACTTAGTTAAGAATGCATTGTTAACCATCAAGAAAAATAAATTCACTAGAGATTACATTTTTTTGCAAGCCGTGGCTTGAATATCGACTCAGGAGATTCAAAGAAGTATCTCTCACACTAGTCAGGTTGGTAGTGGTAGCACGCCGATGATTGTGAGTGTTCATCTACTCATAATGTGGTGTGTGGCACAAAAATTGACCCATCACACACACACAAACAACATAGGGGACACAAGGCATGAAAGATAAGGCTGGCGGCGGCAAGTAGAGGAGTGCAAAATTCTAGGGCATGTGTGTGCACAGTTTGGTGCCGATCCGGTATGATTTTTACATGGTCATGCATGCATGTTTGTGAGCAGCCAAGGACTTTCCCAGCTAGGCGGCCAAGCACATAGCTTTCCCTTAGGCGGCCAAGCACAGAGGAGGTTGAAAGAATCTTGTAAATCTGAAAAAATAGAACAAAGCAAACGAAATGGAGCATTACCTGGATGGAGGGAATGTGTGGATGAGAGGAGAGGCGGTGGGCAGCAAGCGACGGCGCTGATCGATCCTTTGCTTGAGTTGAGCTCAGAACATAAATGGCTACTGCGAATTGGCGAGAGCCATTTGATTTGGGTTTTTTTAATATTTCCTAGAGCATCGCTTACGCGACGTTTGTATAAGTGACGTCGTGTAAGCGACGCATTGCAGTATGCAACCGTTGGGCTACTGCTATCGTGTAAACGATGCTAAATTAACCATCGTGTAAACGACGTCCAAAGCGATAGATATTTGCTACGACATAATATTATTTTTTTCAAACACGTTGCTTACGCAACGTTCGTTATCGTTTAAGCGATGTGTTTGAATAAACCCGTCATTTTGGCATCGTCGCTAAGCAAGGGTTTTGTTCTAGTGTCTATAACCACAACATAAAGAGATAAGAGTACATACTATAAGGGAAAGTAATCTCCTATTATAATATACAAAGTTTGATCCATAGTGTGAACCGACTATATGAGTTGGTACTATAATTATGCCATAACTCTAGTACACCAAAGTGGCTGTCACACATAGCTTGTAAACCATTGGTGAGATATCGCCCATAATCTCACCAACCATGCTAGTGGCATAAGTGAGAAAATTATCACCTACATGGGTCATCAATGTCCCCCCCCCTCCCCCCCGCACTAGTTGAGCTCGATATCTCAACAATGTGTAGGGGATCAACTACACCCCACTTCTTAGTGGGAGGATTAACTGCACCCCCACTTCTGAGATTAAGTGGGATACTAGACTTAATCATAGGATTGGTAGTTGATATGATGTGGCCATGGTTGAACTTGACACCTCGGTCCATTGACTCTCTATAGAATCGTCTACAATTGGTGACATTATTGCTTTTTCCCTTTTTGGTGGTAGTGGATATAGTATATATATTTTAGAAAGTTACATGTGTGTGCACACCCAAATACACACAGATATGTATAGATACACATGTACATACACATATATATGTACCTATGAGGGGGCCAGCCAACCATTAAAGCATGATATTTGCTCCATTTTGGATATTGCAAGCAAGATAACAAGTTGAAAACTTTGTGATTCAAATTGGGTTCTTCTAGCAATTAAGGCTATGGTGATTACCATAACCTTTAGGAGGGGGGAGGTCACTATATAAGAACCACATATACTTTGGACGTATCAAAACTTGCCAAGTCCTACCTTAATATCGGAATGTGCTTGAGTAAAACAATTTTTGAACGATAGAGTTCTCCAAGAGAGAATCGTATGCTTTAATTGATACCTATAGAACCCAAGCATGTGGAAAAAGGTAAGCTATCACAAGAGGAAGTTGGTGTCATTTTGATACCAATAGATGCGATAGAGAAGCACATGAATAAAGCTTAGCTAGAGCCATGATAGAGATGCGTGTGAGAGAAGATTAGCTATAGAGACAAGGAAAGAGATGACGCGTTTTGGCGAGCGATTAGCCTATGAAGGAGAAAGTACTCCTTGCAATATGTATATGAAGCAACGTTTGAAGAGAGTGGTCCGAAGCAACGCAAGTTAGTAATCATATATTTTAGTTTAGCATAAGATCTTTAAAACTTCATTGTTTTGAAGGTGCAAAATATGTAGAAACTTGTAGGAGTTAGCATTTTCCTTGTAGTCAACATTGCTAGTATTTGATTTATAATTTGAAGCCAGTCTATTGTAATTGTTTGTGATCAGCTGTCCATTTCCGTCTCTTGTAAAGCAATTCTCAAGGATTCCCCCTTGTAGCTAAGTATTCAAAATGACTGAATGTCTTTCATGCTCTAACGCGTTGAGGTAGCGCGCGTGCGTACTATGTGTTTTCTAATACACTATGGCCGATGCACCAGGGATGCAGCTTGCTAGACGACAGGTCCTCATTCCAAGGAGAGAAGACAGCGGTCCCTAATGCTAATGCTAACTCCGTGAGGGGGTTCGAAGTCATCGACAGCAGTCCCCAATGCTAACTCCGTGAGGGGGGGGGGGGGGGGGGGGGGTTCGAAGTCCCAAGTGGAGGCTGCGTGCAAGGGCATGATCGTGTCTTGTGCAGATATCCTCGCAGTACTGGCTGCAAGGGACGGTGTAGTACTGGTACGAGACCGCGAATCATCCCACCTCGTAGTTTAATAATCTTTTGTTTGAATCTTAATCATGAATGTAATCAGCTTCAAAGCCTACGTTTATCACGAACTCGTAGTTACCATAATTATAGCAAAAAGGCCCCAGTTGGAACGTGCTATTTATTGGGTAGGCCGCACTGCAAGCTTGGCCGCTGCAAATAACAACATGCCTGCTCCCACTTCTACACTGAGTCAGCTTATAGCCAAATTCCCAAGCACAGGGTCTCTCGATGCAAGAAATGGTTGCGTAGTCAGGTACAATACATTTGCATTTAGTAGCCCATAAATATTAATGCCTATGCTAATGTTGGTAGGGTGAAAACCTAGTCTAATTTTCAAAGGTTCACAGTGTTGTATATATAACGAAAATCATTTACGGCAGGGGCGCACACCATCGGCCAAGCTCGTTGCACCAGTTTCAAGCAGAGTCTTTACAACCAAAGCGGAACAGGCAAGCCAGATCCCACTCTGAACCTTTCCTACTTAGGGCAGTTGAAGGGTAAATGCCCGGCCAGCGGCGGCGGGGACAACAACTTGTCGCCGTTGGAAGTTACGACGCCGACGGACTTCGACAGCCAATACTAGGCCAACCTTGAAGGGCAGAAGGGGCCCCTCAACTCCGACCAGCTGGGCCTCCAACGAGAATGCTTTCTTCAGCGCCTTCACTGCAGTCATGGTGGTGAAGACGGGCAACCTTCACCCCCTCACCGGTACCAATGCCGAGATTCGGGCCAACTGTCGCCTTCGAAACTAACCTAGCGTTTACCAACTTCCAAACTCTTAGGCTATTTGCATGGTACTATTCAACCTGGAAATATAATGTTGAAGACTTCAACATCAGTATATCTCTTCTTCTTTAAAAAAAAAGGCGGCGTTTATATTAAAAAAGGAGAAGATAAATATGGGGGGATCATATAATATATTCTACAATCTTTTTTTTTTCCCTTTTCAACATCATTTTTCTCTCCAAAAGTTGCCTTGGCTTCCTTAAATTTTTTTCCCCAAAATAGTCCCTCGCCAAAGGCAAGTGAGTTCAAGGGGGGTTATATGTGTCAATGGACAAAAAATAAGAAGAAAAGATTCGTTCCCAATGAGAGATGGGCAAGTGCGATCTCCCCTTTTAGCATTCAGGATAGACGTTCACTTTCAATTAAGGAAAACAAGATGCACACAAGCATTGCTTCTTAACAGATATAGTAATCGTAAATTATTACTCATACATTCTAAAGTAATCGTAAATTATTACTCATACATTCTATCACCTTAAAACTTAGTGAGAGGGTTGTTTCCATGAAGCCAAATCTTGTCTTCACACAAGCTCTTAGTAGGTAAATACAATCCTAGACGGCCTCTCCTTCACCCAAGCTTGCATTTGATATGCACCAATAAACTCCCCATCTCTAGACACATGTTTTACTATCACTTCCAACTTATATACGCAACATTAGGGTGGGTGCAAGGTAAGGGACACCACTGTTGACAGTTGGGCGCCTTGTAGGTAGCTTGAAAATAGGCATCTCCACAACTTAAAGGTCCAATCTCTCATAGTTACATTTGGAATTTTGTGACGTGATGTTCGGGGCACATCATACATATAGTGGGTAATCAAATGAAACCTCCTCATCGAAAATCCAAGTTCTTCTAGGGAATGTTTCATTGCACTGAAGTTTCAATGTTTGCATTGTCCAACTTCCTTGAGTGCAATATATGTCATACATAAAATGCTTAGTCAAACTCCAATGATCATTCCAATTTGTACATGAAAAGGACAGATTGCATAGAGCATACTTTGATTTACTGGGATTTTTTAAGTTATTTATCTATTTTTTAAAATTATTTTTCCTCCACTTAATTATGCAAGATAATATGTAAATTTCTATTCAAGATCTTAGCAAATGTGAAGCTCATCATTGAAGATCCAATAGTAAGAAGTTGGATAAATATGTTTAGAACATGGCTATATGTTTGTAATTTTAATGGTTGAGTTTTTTTAAATCTTATGTAAAAAATTCACTTAGTCTGCTAGAGGGCCTCCTAAAGTTAATAATTTAATTATACAAATTTAATATGACCCTCATTGTACTCCAATTTCTAGAGGACCAAAGTAGTTGTCATTTATGAATTTAAACAAAAAAAATTGAGTGAGTATAAGTAAGGAAGCTCAGGCTGCCTATTAGACTTGGTGTTTCACCAAACCCGGAGAGTATGCCATTTGTTAAGTAGTTGAGCTATGGTAACATAGCCGTAGCCCTACATGTACATGCTACATCAAATGGAGGAGAGACCATATAAGCATTTTTCCATCTTATCATGCCACCTCAATAAGGTCAATAATGTCAACTAACTCCCTAAAACTAACATGGCATGCCAGATCACATGCATACATGTCATTGCCACGTAATGAAGAATGTCCATGTTACCTCGCCAGCTCAGCACATTCAACTTGGTTGACTATCTCTTGCCTACATGGCATGCCACATCAGATACATGCATGGCATTGCCACCTTACCTTTGAGCATGAGGAATGCCCACGTGGAGGTTCCATGTCAGCAAATATTTGCTATGTGGCAAAGCACCTGCCACCACCTCACCATTATTTTTTGGTTTTTTATTAAAAAAACATTATTAAAATTTAGATTTTTGGTGATAATAAAAAATTAAAATAAATATATATAAATGTTATTTATTAAATAAACACTATATTATTTATTAAATAAAAAATATTTATTTAATAAATAAGTAATATTTATTTATTTAATCAATAATACTATTTATTTAATACAATTTATTTATTCAATAAATAAATAATTAATTTTTAAATTCTAAAAATTGTTATTATCTTTAAAAAGATTATTTAAATTGACAAAATTCTAGATATTATGTATAATCTAGTTCTAACCAATGAAATGTTTAGTCTAATTTTTTGAGTCTTAGAGCTTCACTAATTTTGGAGTGTCTCCATTCCAAGTATATATTAATCTTGTTCTAGTAATATTTTAATCTTAATTATCTTCAAATTTAAGCTTAATCTATTTGTACCTACCTCTTAGCATAGGTTCACAAAGTCGTAGAGGTAGAAAAAGTAATAGGCAACGAGATCCCCTAATCCACCTTATTTACGAGGAGTAAGCAAGGGTTCGAATGAAGAATCTGAGAAGAAAAGATCGTGAGCACAAAACAAGGGCTCAAGCATTGCAGTGGACGGTTCAATTGATAAGGCGTCATTTCCTCCCCCCACCCATTCTCCACCTCTTCTCCATGACCCCATCTCCATGACTCCACCTCCTTCTCCTCTTCATTCTCCCATAATTCTTTTTCCACAATATTTTGAGCCCTTTGCCACTTCTCCCTTGCATGCTGCCCCACGACGTGGACACTCCTATCTTTGGTGCCTCTCCAACCTTTTGCATGCCCTCCGAGGTTAGCACTCCTCTCTTGGGTGTCGCCCATGAGCTGGGCACCTCTCCATATTCAGGTGTAACCTCCAAGCTTGCCACTCCATTCTTGGGTGCCTCCCATGAGGTTGCCACTCCTCTACTCAGGGCCTTTGTTTGCCTCGCCTCTCTTGGGAGACACTATGAGCTTTCCACTCCTCCATCTAGTGTGAACAATGAGCATGATGCCACTCCTCCTCGAAGTGGTGCCCATGCGCTTCCCACTGCTCCTCACTTCGACTATGCTGATGACATTGTCAATCACGTGCTTGCCACTCTATCCTCTTATGAGGCATCTTCTCATGGGAAATCCCTTTCCACATCTAGTGTCATGCCAATGCTATCTTCGATAAGTACTTTGTCAACCTTGATGTGGCATCACAATTTACTGTGCTAGATGCATTACCACACACATGTGCATGGAGGCATGGTGTACCACTACTTCTGCAATTTACAGTCCACATTCAAGGGGGGTTGATGCTGGTGTGCTATAGAGCCTGAGACAATCATGCGGCACTGCAACTATATCCAACTCTCATTGCTTTAAAGTTTGGTCTAACCAAATCACTGCTAACAAATGGTGTTAAAATGCTTTAAAGTTATTCCCTATAACCTTAGACATCTATGTCAAAGGACTAAAGCTATGTTAAGGGCTGTCATTCAAAATTCTACATAAAGCATCAAAGCTATGTCTCCATCATTCAAATGTGTTTCCATATCCATTCAAAGGAGAATCGTATAGCTTTAAGGCCTCCAAAATTTCATCAACACATGTCTCAATGATCTAAAGCCTTTCAAAGCATAGAAACAATGCTATAAGGCGCTTTGTGACATTGATTTAAAGCTTCGTAAAACATGCAGCAATTCTTTAAAGCATTCGAAGAGTCCTTTGAGGGGAAAGAGAAATGCATGAAAGCACTCTAGAAATGTATGAAACTAGCCTTAAGCCGCTAAAGGCAATGCTTCATAGCTTTGTTGGACTTTTATTGTGCATCAAAGGTCTTACAGTGTGAAAGACACTTTGAAGCAGGTTGTAACACACTATGAAAGACACTTTGAAGGAGGTTGTAGCTACTTTTAAGGTTTGAGACAATGCTTCAAAGCAATGACTAAAAGTTTTAAAGCAGTAAAGTTAATGCTTTAAAGCTCTGTAAATTAGCCTTAAATCAAATTTTCATTACTACGAAGAAATGTTACAAAGCTTTGTTGCACTCTAAATTTGCATTAAGCAGACACCTTGAATGGAGTAATAATCCATGTGTAAAATGACAAAAATCTGCTGCCGCCTGCTCCTAGGGGATTTTGGAATCTAGATAATATGACTTAGATTTGGTCCTATCTATGCTCCAAACACTTTATTGTTTCCAATTTGTACAATAAACACCTCCAATGGCATCAACTTGTGACATATACTCTCCAATGGCATCAATTTGGTCCTATCTATGCTCCAAACACTTTATTGTTTCCAATTTGTACAATAAACACCTCCAATGGCATCAACTTGGGGCATATACTCTCCAATGGCATCAATTTGGGGCATATACTCTTTGGTTTTGTGAAGCTTCCAAAACAATGATTTTCCCTCTTGTTCAATGCATATATTTGCTCCAAAATCAAGTTAGGGTTTGCATATAAGTTTATATTGCATTCACCAATGCCACATACATGTATCCTTTAGCTATTACATGCATTTGCCACTTTGCATTCAAGCTGTCAAGCTTTCCATTAAGGCATGCAAAAACCAAAATTTTCACTTGCTTTAGGCAACTCAAATCTTGCTTTGCTTGTGTCAAATCACCTGCAATCTACTCAAGGGTGTTTAGCTTTGCTTACCCGTGGTTCTTAGATTTCAGATCTGTTAAGTAGGTGTGTCCTCCAAGATCCAAGCTCCAAGCTCCAATGGATAGCTCTAAAAATAGAATTTTCCTCTTCTTCTCTCACTAACAAAACCTTAATAGAGAGCACCAGGCTTTGATACCATGATAAAAGATAGATAGTGAGAGAGAACACACACACAAGAGAAAAACCTAATATATTGATGTAACCCTAACCATAGAGGGAAGCCATATCCACACTCACATAATGCATAATAGAAGAAGACTACACAAGAGAAAACCCTAATATATTGATGTAACCCTAACCATAGAGGGAAGCCATATCCACACTCACATAATGCATAATAGTAGAAGAAGACTACACAACCACACAATACATGTGTTGTGTTCACAAACCAAATAACCCTAAGTAATGTCCACACACTATGGCCAACTGGACGTGGACATTTATTGCCACACACTATGGCCAGCTGGATGTGGACATTTATTGCCACACACATGCTACTATCTACCATGCCAGCACATATCATGGCTAGCTCCAACTGTCATCGAGCTTGTAATCTCAACAGGTTGATATTGGAATTAGGGTTAGGGTTGCAAAAACACACACACACACACACACACAAGATAGAGAAGCTTAAGAGCACACAAACTCACTAGATTAGAATCAACAAATGTGTGCCAGCAGGCAGATACAAAACATAAGTACACACCCCAAAATGAGTAGATAAGAGAGTGTACATATGCACGGGGGAAAAAACCTCCTAGTGAGGGAAAAAGCTCCCCGACGGTCCTAAGTGTGTTCACACACCACTACCATATAATGCTACAAATCCCCCTTGGAGTGATGATGTGAACATGTATAGGGTATTGCTGATTAATCCTGAAAAGGCAATAAGCCCAAAGCTTTATGAAAAGCTTCAAACTTTTCACGAGGAAGAGCCTTCGTGAATAAATTTGCCATGTTGTCATGTGTAGGCACATAGAACAAGCTGATCTCTACTGCTAAGAATATTTCCCTGACATAGTGGTAATGCACTTTAATGTGATTATTGCAAGCATGAAACACTGGGTTTCTCGCAAAGTGCTAATGCACTCTGGCTGTCAGTGAAAATCGTAGTGCTATAGATGGTTGTCCAACACCCAAATGAGCATAACAATGCCATCATTGCACTGCATAAATTGAATCCCCAAATAGTAATGCAAGGGTCCCAAATCTGACATCTAAAATGATGACTGCAAATTAGCCTTAAAGGATGAAATCTGATCTATACTAGGTCCCATGAGTAGCATGTCATGAACGTATAGAACGATGAACAAAAATGTGTTCTTACTCCTCTTAGAACATTCTCTGTTGGACTTTTATAAAAATCATTTGCAACCAAGTATGCATGAATCTTCTCATACCATGCTCTAGGAGGCTTCTTAAGGCCATAAAGAGCCTTTTCAACCTGCATTCTTTAGACTCTTCTCCTTTCATAGAGGAAAACCAAGAGGGTATGATACATACACCTCCTCATGTAAATCACCATTCAAGAATGCAGTCTTAATGTCCAAGTGATGTACATCTCACCCATGATGTTCTGCCAAAGCAATGAGACACCTACTGGTAGTCATACAAGATATGGGTGCAAAGGTCTTATCATAATCAATGTCCTTTTGCTAGGCACACCCCTTTGCAACAAGTCTAGCCTTGTAGCGATCAATGCTACCTGGATGTGCAGTATCATCACCTATTTCTACATAACTTGGTCTTTCCATTTTCTACGTCTCTGAACCACTCAGCATGATTGGCCATGTGGTTAGAGGCACCAGAATCTACATACCATGTATCTTGAGATCCTGACACATCTCCTGTTATGGAACTAACATCCAAATCGCCCAATTCGAACGGATGAATCTTACCAACATTCCCCATATGTTTCCATTCACATAATCCTGAGTCGGAAGATTTTCTTCCAACAAAGAATTACCCTCTTGTTTGGAGCTGCAAGACTGGTAAAAATTCTTGCTTCTCCTGAGCCTTTCATCTTTCCTTCCATAAATTATGATCTCACCTTTGATGTGTTTATCTTTATCTTAACCTAGGGAGAGAAAGGGAGGTGAGGAGGCTGTGAGGTTTCATACAAGTGTGTTTTGATTCTAAGAAGTGACCGAAGTCAAAACCCCAACTTTGTGTCACATCTTTTGTTGGAGATAACGGGCAGGTTTTACTTAGAATTATTCTATTTTAACCTCAAGGTCTCGCATGATTAAAGAAAAGTTATTTTGAAATAAGTAAATTTTCCTTGTTGCTACCCATCTTTTGGTGCAAGATGTTCAACATTCCGGTGTTCCAAGGATCGGAAAGAGAAGACCCGGGGAGTTATCTCCGAGAGTTCAACCGAGCATGCCGCTTGTTGACGGGTTGGTCTATGAAGGAGAGGGTGGAAATACTTCCAGACTTCTTGGAGGGTGTGTCCTTAACTTGGCATGAGGCTTTGCCAGAGGAGTCCAAGAATGATTGGGAAAGGTTGACCAAAGCAATGAAGGAGAGATTTGGGATAGTGGAGTCACCAAATGCTTTACTATTGCAATTGGATGATTTTTGCATTTATTCAAGCCGCATGGATCACTTGGAAAAATTGAGGTTGGCCTTGCAAAGTATTGATGATGCAAAAGGGTGTCTTAATCCTGGAAAATGCTGCTTGGCCACGAAGGAAGGTGGTTCTCTTGGGACATGTTATCTCAGAAGAAGGCATAGAGATGGATCCTGAGAAGGTGCAGGCAATTGTGGCCCTGCCACCACCTACTAATGTATGGGAGGTAAGGAGGATTTTAGGTAAAACAAAGTATTACTAACGCTTTGTTGACATGTTCTTTGAGAAGATGTATCCTATAAATCTATTGACAAAGAAGAATGTTTCTTTCCAATGGGGGCCCGATCAAATTCAATATTTTTGTTTGCTCAAGGAATGCATGTCAAAGTCCAATTGTGCAGCCTCCTAGGTGGGGGGGAGGATTTTTATGTGAACCCAAGTGTCTCATCACATTCAGTGGGTGCTATACTCTTGCAAAAAGGAAGAGCAAGGGCATATGCAACCAGTGTATTATGCAAGTCGACAACTCACTATTGTCGAGGAGAGGTATGGTGAAATGGAGAAAGGTGGTTTGTCTCTTGTTTTTGCAGTAAAGAAGTCCAGGTCATACTTGTTACCTCGCCCTTTTTTCTTCCTCACATCTCAACCTTCTTTACAATTCTTGGTCCGCAACCCCAATCCTGCAGGAGGGAAGTTTGCAAAGTGGATTTGTGAGCTTCAAGAATTCTCTTTCACTTTTATCACAGAAAACACCACTAGGGCCTCTCTTGGAGATTTGCTTACAAACAAGGAAGGAAGAAGAAGAAGGAACAAGAACAAAGGAAGAAGTATATGAAGATTTGGAGACACCACCACAACTGCTTTCACTATGCATTTTGATGGAGCCTTTAGCCCTTCTAGGAAATGTGGAGCTGGAGGGATAGTTTTATTTGATCCAAAAGGAAAAGAGGTATGGGCCAAGGGTAGGGAATCTCCAAAGGCTATATCAAATAATGTGGCGGCCTGAGCTCCAAGATGTTCAACACTATTAAGATATAGGATACTTCCCTCTTGGATTGAATCCTCAACAGAAGCAAAGGCTTACAAGGAAAGCTCATCCTTACACAATTCAAGGGGATGCTCTTTATAAGCAAGGTAAGGATAAGATTCTTAAGAGGGCAGTGAGCCTGGAAGAATCTAAAAGGATTATGGAATTATGTCATGAATGTTCAGGTCACTTTGCCTCAGCTAGCACAACTTAGAGGATCCTTAACACAGGTTATTATTGGCCTCGACTCAACAAGGATGTCTATGAGTGGTGCAGAAGCTGTGAAGTATGCCAGGCATATGGGCATAAGCAATTGGTTCCCGGACCCTTAAACCCTATCCCAGCATATGGTCCATTTGAAAGGTGGGGATTAGATTTTTTGGGCCCACTTCCTCGTTCCTCACATGGGAAGTATTACATATTGGTGGCCACAGATTATGCAACAAGGTGGGCAGAAGCAAAGGCCATGGTCAATAATAAAGCAGTGGTGGCTGTGGCATCCTTTCTTAGAGAATACATATGTGCCCAATTTGGGTGCCCATTAGAAATCCTTACGGATGTGGGGAGGCCTTTCAGGAATGACTTGATTGAAGCTTTGGTGTAGAAATAAAAAATAATGCATGCTATGTCAACTCCCTATTATCCCCAATGTAATGGAGTGCTTTGTGGATCTTTGTCTAAGCTAGTGGATACTAGGAAGAGAAAGTGGGATGTGCATTTGCCCGAGGTCCTATGGGCCTATAGAACAACTCACAAACTCTCTCTTGGTTTCACACCTTTTTAGTTAGTTTATGGAATGGAGGCTATTTTGCCAATAGAATTGGAAATCACAAGCCTTCGCACATCTTTTGCACGCTTGAATAATGAAGAAGGAACACATGCCCAACGCCTAGTACAACTGGAGACCTTGGATGAGAGGCAACTTGAGGCACTTCAAAATTTGAAGGCTGCAGCGGTGCAAGGCAAGGCATGACACTCTCACGAAGAAGAAGAAGAAGCCAGAACTCAAGCAAGGAAGCTTAGTCATGAGGTATGATGGCCATGTGGAGAAACAGCTAACGTGGTGATGTGGCAGCTTGGCGGCTAATGGTTTTACTTGATTTAGGGTGCACATATTGTAAATGCCACAAGTATGCTTGATAAATACTTTGGTATGGTAGACAGGCTAGTGATGTGAAAAATAAAAGTGGGCCTTCATGCTCACATGGATTTTAATTGTATTATTAATATAGTATTCACCATAAGGCTACAAGTTGGGGAGTGTGGAAGGCATGTGGAGGAGTGTGTGTAGGTGCATAATTGGGAAAGATTCTTCTAGAATGCCTACATGGAAGAGGAGAATTCCACCATGTGTAAGTGGGATCTCCACCTACAGGCCACTAAGACTTGGCTATTATCTCATCACACTTTCAAAGTCAAAAAGTCTTCAATTTAATAATCAATAGAAGACTTAGCCTAAGAGAACAATTGATGGTGACATCTACCCTTATGTCACTAAAGGGTTGAAGATTTTTATGTTGTAATTTGTAACAATGGAAGAGAGATTCTCCACCTATAAAAGGAGCCCTCCTCTCCCTTTCAAATGAATGAACGAAGTCTCCTCAATTGAGCATTTTGTGTCATTGCCATTCTCTTATCTCAAACCCTTATTCAAACACTCTCTTTATATGTCAATGTCTCATTTAGCATTAGCTCCTCATGCTTAACCCAATTTTGGACCTCTTTGATGATTCATGATAAGTGGGATAAGGAGTTATTATCTTGGTGGGCCTGTGACTTCTCAAGGTAGCCCTTGCCTTATTGCCACCCTCTTTTGGAGGTACCAATGGTTTTAGTGGATAATGAGCATGTGGAAAGACTTTGGGGACCATAGGTAAATCTTTACGATTGTCTAATGAGCAATGTTAACCCTTATCCTCTAGCTTGAATCATGAAGGAGATGAAAGGCAAGAGGTGAAAATTGAGGTTTCATGCAAAGAGAGAGAAGTGCAGTTTTTGTGGTCTAATACCCAAATTTCAACCGGTAATTACTCATCACTCGGGTATTGGTTTCTAAAATTGATCATATGACTAGGAAGCTTCTTATATGCTCTTTCCACTCATGTAACTAATTTCTTAATCCTTTACTTCATTGATGATCAGAATTTCTCCCAAAGTTGCAATCTTTTAGGCGAATTTTGGCAGTTTTATAGTCTTGTAGTAAAATGCTCATAACTTTTCGCTCGGTTACCCATTTATATAGGCGCGAAGATCTCTTCAAGCTCTACGTACCTATGTAATCCTCTTTTGTACAGTCTATATGGATTTAAAACTGCAATTCTCTGTGTATCTCTATTTTTATAGACATTTGGCCATTATTTCTTCTTAATATTGATTAATTCCTCTTAATCTCTTATCAAAAAGCAAATCCCATGTGTCTTATCCTCTTGTAAGTGATCGCTATATTCTTTTACTTTAAGATATTCCGTCCAAATCGCCCAATTCGAACGGATAAACCTTACCAACATTCCCCGTATGTTTCCATTCACATAATCCTGAGTCGGAAGATTTTCTTCCAACAAAGAATTGCCCTCTTGTTTGGAGCTACAAGACTGGCAAAAATTCTTGCTTCTCTTGAGCCTTTCATCTTTCCTTCCATGAATTATAATTTCACCTTTGATGTGTTTATCTTTATCTTAACCTAGGGAGAGAAAGGGAGGTGAGGAGGCTGTGAGGTTTCATACAAGTGTGTTTTGATTCTAAGAAGTGACCGAAGTCAAAACCCCAACTTTGTGTCATAATATCCCACAAATATGTATTTAACTACCTTATCATCAAGCTTAGTGTGTTGTTGCTCACGCACAAAAGCATAATCAAGATAACCAAAATTACACAAATGAGCCATAGAAGGCTTCCTGCCATGCCAAGCTTCATAAGGAGTTTTAGACTCTGCAAGGCCTTGGTAGGGAGTCTGTTCAACACATAGTTTGCGTATATAGTTTCCCCTAACCAAAAACCACAAGGTAAATCTTGGGATTTCACCATATATTGTGTCATCTCCATGAGAGACATGTTCTTCCTCTCTCAGTTATACCATTTTGCTGAGGTGTGTATGGCACTGCACATTGATGCCTTATGCCTTTTTCAGCCATATATGCATGAAATTCCTTGGACATATACTCCCTCCCTCAGAATGAATGAAGGGTGCCAACTTTACATTCACATGTAGTTTTAGCCATGGATACAAAGTGACTAAAGAACATAAAAACCTATGACTTCTGCTTTAATGGATACACCCAGCTATATCTGGAGTAATTATCAATAAAAGTGACAAAGTAGAGATATCCCCTAATAGATGGTGTCCTCATAGGACCACATACATCACTATGTATAAGCTGTAATTTCTTAACAGCTCTCATAGATCCATCCTTTGGAAATGATGCCCAATTCATTTTACCAAGAATACATCCCTCACATATATGTCTAGCAGGGGTCCCAAGAGTTGGCAACTTAGACACCATATCATGCCTTTGAGGCATAACAAACTGCCATAATTTAGATGACCAAATTGTGCATGCCATAATTCTGCATCACTCATAGCATGTCATAGAGACTGAGCAAGCATCATGCTGAAACTTCTCAAATACATCCATCTTGTATAGGCCATAAAATAAGGTACGTGAGGTAATGATAGAAAAATCATCATTTCTATCCTGAACTGTACATCTGTCATCCGCAAATTTCACCCCATCAAGCCTGACAAGGTTAAGGCTGAAATTGACAACAAGTTCTTCTTAATGTCTGGCACATATAAAACTTTAGAAAGAGTAAATGCACCCCCCATTTGCAAAAGTGAGCATGACTCTACCAACTCTTTTGATAGGATATGAGGAGCCATTTGCACATGTGAGGGTTCCTGCACTTGGGACAAATTCCAGAGATGATTTTTTTGTGAAGTAATGTGCTTACTAGAACCACTGTCAAAGTACCAAGCATCCGATTATGCCCCACTGGCATGCATACATCATGAACGAAAGGGTCATAATTGTAATGTACAATCCATGCCCAATCATCTTGAGCAAAACTTATAGATTTTGTCTTCTATGCACTTGGCGGCACAGATGCATCAACCGTAGCCATGCCCGATTCTTTCTTTTTCTCCTTCTCTAGCCTTTTCTTGCACTTATTTATGTGGTTCCCTGGTTTCTTGCAATAGTGACACTTGCCCTTATTTTTAGTCTTATCACCTTCTTTCTCTGTATCCTTCTGATTTTGGCTTATAGCCACCATGTGAAGAAGCTTTACCTTTGCCTTTCTAAGTGGCTGTTATAACAAAATGTCACCAACTCGCATAACAGATCTATTTTGCCTAGATTGCTCTTTTTGCAAGAGTACTGAAACTAGCTCATCAAATTTAAGGGCATTTGGATTTCCCTTCATCACTCATGAGTCTAAGGATAGAGGCAAAACTCTGATAATAATCCGACAATGCATTGAGAAATGTGAGCACCAATGTACTATCAGGATATATCTCATCCACACTAGCGAGCTGCTCCTTAAAATCTTTGATCTTAGTCAAGAAGCTATCCATTGATGAGTCTCCCTCGTTCATGTGCTCACACTCCAATTGTTTGCGTAGATATGCAACATGTGCTTCATTGCACACCTGGTATAATGTAGCAAGTGCATCCCATGCCTGTTTTGAAGTCTTACATGACCGGATATGAGGAATAATGCTTCGCTTCATAGAATGTGCAAGCAATGCATGTGCCTGTGCATCTCTTCCATCCCATCTTGTTTGAGCAGTAGTGGGAGGTACTGGTGGTGCATATGGAGGAGCCACATGTGTATCAGATTCTACTTTAGATGTACCTATAGCACCTGGTTGCACTGGTAGTTATGAAACAGGATAAAATTCACTACCACTGACCACATTCCAAAGGCCTTTAGCAACCAATACATGCCTCATCATATAGGACCACAATGGATAGTTAGTCCCATCAAGTTTGTCCTTAGAGCAGACAACATGTTGCATACATCACGACTACTAGCCATGACTATTTACCAAATGAAAAATCTTTCAACACACTGCAAGTACTCAGTATTCACTAAATGCAACCCCCGGATGGCTGCCAACAACTGACTGAATCACCTGCAAAGTGTATGAAAAATAACACAGAGAAGAGAATAGAGTGTTACTGGCAGAAGTATGCTGGTCGATGTTGTTAAAGACACTGTAGATGCTGTTGCACACCAAATCTTTGTCGTTGCTGCATAGCCCAAACACCCAAAATTGAGCAGAACCAATCCAAAATGATGCCTCTCTAGAACGTCTGCAGAAACCTTGCGGTGCCCAAAACACGGCCGAATCGCGCCACCATGGACCCTAAAAATTTGGTATACTTTGTATACAGAACACTACAGTATATACCTTCTTCTACTAAGAGGGTATCTCAATCAAAGACAGAAAAACAACGTTGTGAGGAGGGAGGCGGCAGGCTACCAGATCAAGTGTCAAGGAAGCTAGCTCTGATACTAATTGTTGGAATTAGGGTTAGGGTTACAACAACACACAAACACAAGATAGAGAATCTTGAAAGCACACAAACTCACTAGATTAGAAATAACAAATGTGTGCTAGTGATAACCGTTTTTTCGACTATCCACATACAGGGAGCTACCTCGGCCAAGAAAAATCACATAAACTCTTTGTCATAAATATCTTCTCACTGTAAATAGGCATGTGTGCGTTAGGGACTTTACCCATATCTTCTATATATTTTTATATTATTAAAAAAAAAGTTTTTGCTAGCTATTTATCAAAAATAAATAAAATTATTGGCCAATTTTGTGTAAATATTTCATTTCATATAAGGGCCTAAATATGGGGATATCTATTTTCTCTAATTATATAAATACTTCATTAGGTGTGTGTATTATAAAACCTAAGTATATTTTATTTATTATTATTATTATTATTATTTCTTCATAATACTTTTGGACCATCACTGTACATATGCTTCAACTTCACCATGTATAAGTAGATCCTATGCCCTCACATTTCTATCCCACACCGTGTAGAAAGCCTACTACCTAAATCACTTTTTTCCTTAGACTATTTCATCTTTTATTCTCTCATCTATCCTAAAATAATGAGGGTCTCTCTCCCTTTTGACTTCCATAGTTTAGTATTTTTGTATATATTTTTTACTATTAAATATTTTTTATATTTTTTATTTTATTATTTTCATTAAATAGTTTTTTGTATATCAATTATTTTTTAATATTTTATTTTAGTATTTTTATTCACAATTAGATCTTTTTTTTAATTTTATTTTCTTATCATAATAACCATATTATCATGATATGTTGACTAGTTAAAGTACTAGCTTGTTTTTTTCTTATTATGTATATCTTTTATAAAATGGAAAAAATCTCTTCCATGTAAGTGTCCAAATACACTTGAGTCTCTAAGGTCAGGATATGATATATTGGGGGCTCACTCTTGGAGCTATCAAGAAATTCCACCAATGGGGACCCACACAAAGATTTTGAAAATTCAGAAAATATACGATTCTGCTGAAATTTTTGCGCCTACCTTCACTCTGAATTTGGACTTCTCATCAAGAGACAAAAGTTAGCTCATGAGCTCAGGAATATGCTCAAATGTTTTGAGAGTTTTTGGAGCTAATGGCGGTGAGATATGAATTTTTTATTGGACCCCAGTCTGCCCACTTTTTGACAAGGTACACCTAGTCTCTTCTCACCTCCCTTACACATTCATCACCTACACACTTGCTCATTTCTTTCTCACTTCATCAAACTTGCAAACTTCATGTCCTCTCTCACCCTCTTCACCTTTGCCCTCTCCTTCCATCTCCATTTGCTCTCATATCTACTCTACACCCATACCTCATCTCCATTTCTCTCCCTACTGCTCCCATATTACTAAATTATTTTTCCAATCTCACAAAATACATAAAAATTCAGCATGAATGTATCATATTAACCTCTGCAAATATGGGGTTTTCATCTACAAAGACCCCCATGTTCTTCACCTCAATCAACTTTTGTGGCGTCGAATGCAAGAAGGAGAACTTAAAGATCTACACATGGGAGAGTCTAAGCTTCTTTGAGCTTTCAACCACACAAAGGATCTTTCCAAATTTTTACTCCTCTCACTTAACCTCTCAGCCCTTCTCACCCATTTGCACATTATTGTACTACTAACCTTTTATAGTGATTACTAACTACTAACCACTAAACATATGTAAATAAGTACCCACTCTACTACTTTTGAGTAGGTATTACAAGTTATTTGCTCAAACCTCTACATCACACTCTCCTCTCACCTTTAATAATTCTCTCACCTTGAGCCCACATCCATGTGACTCAAGGGATAAGAAGAGGCCCACTCTCATTTCAAAATAAAAAATCCATAATCTATGATTTCTCATAATAAAATTGATTAGGCTTAATCCTAATTGTGGCTTCTCAAACCTATGAATAGAGCCCCTCCATTCCTTGTGGAGAGGGGGGATTACACACATTGTACACCACTCCCAATTCTAGTGTGTAAGGAGATAGTGAACTTGTGAGCTCTCTCTATACATCAATACCTTTGATTGCATAGAGAAGCTTGAAGCTAGTTATGTCATTTGTGAGGGCTTGAGTGATGCCATACTCCCTTATCATAATTGTATCTTGTCCTTGTGGCATAAATAAGATTAGTAGTTTAGATGCAATTGTGTACAAAGTCTTGGACTCCTACATCTCCAAAGTTGATTTAGAAAGCGGTCCGATGTTTGATTTAAGGTAACTTCAATCCTTGTATTTTGTGGTGTGATTTTATGCTTTGTTTTTGACTTGTTGCCTTTCAATCCATGGTAAGAGGGTTGTATGGTGAGAGGGCTCCAATTACCTTAAGACCATGTGCATACTGACAACAAAATCAAGCTTATATTGTCTCTCTAAGTTCTTCTCCAAGTTTGGTGTGCATCTATTTGTGTTATGCTAGTCTCCTCCACACTTAATATCATATGTTATGAGTGTTTGTTGAGGGTATGTGTGCCTTTTGATTGATGTATATGGTTAGCTTGTATTGATTGGGCTACAAGGAAAGATCTTTGGTGTCCTAGTTCACACACATAACTAGGTGGTGCGCCTTTTCTTGTTGAGTGTGTGGTTTTGGGGTTCTTTATGTTTGTGTTGCGTTATGCCCCAGGCCCATTGAGCAACATAGGAGCCTTGAGGAGTGACGCCGCTCTTCTTGTTGCCCGCCCCGGACTACCTCAATTTTGGTGCGACGAGTAATTTTTGAATGGGTATTTATGGTATATCGATCTCTTTAACACATAAAGTTCCTTGTGTGCTTGTTGGGTATCATATTTTAAGAAGGAAAGTTGGTACTTTTGTGTGATCTTTCATGAATAATCCACCTCCTCCTAATCCTCTTGGGATTCAATTCAACCAGTTTCATTGGGTGCGCTCCATTAGAGTGAATTTTTGCATTGATAGAAAAATTTTCTACCAACAATGCATGGTTCTTCTTTTTGGTCCAAAAAGACTAAGAGAGGTTTTAGCATCACCTAATCCTGTCATACTTCCCATTGTAGATTACACCATTTCCTTTGATGTGCATATTTTCATCTTGTTTTAGCTTAGTTTTATGAATCAAGAAGACTTATACCGTAGGCTAATTTCTTATGCTAGGCAAGAAATACACATAGTTGTTGGTAGTAAGTCGCAATTTCAGCGTATCATTCGTCGTATGTTTGGACCTAGGCAAGTAGCAGCCATTAATGTCTCAGTTAATCCATTTATTTTGCCTTTGATTCGTTATGACATAAGCTTTGACGTCTACATTTTCATTCTACTTTGAAAAAAAAAAAAGAGTGAGAGAGAAAGAGAGTGAAGGAAGACCTTTGTGCAATCACATTTGTGCTTCTTCTTCTTAAGCATGCATACCACTAGGCAAATGAGTGGCTACCCCTTATTCTTTGGAGAGCCCGGTAAGGATGTCGAGTTGTTCTTATCAAACTTTAGAATGGCACTCCACATAAAGAGAGTGGTAGGAGACCAAGAGTGCTGAGACATGTTTGAGTTGGTCCTACGAAGAGATGCTTCCACTTGGTTTCAATCTCTACCTGCACATGCACGAGTAGATTACAAGGGGGTCATATAACTTTTTAGAGACAATTACTTCACTCCTTTGAACACACAAAAGCTATGGCAAGAAATAGTTGCTCATAAGCAAAAGGATCTAGAGGACTACTTGAGTTATAAGGCGACTCTTGCAATGTTGGAATTGCAGAGAGTCAGGGCATGGGATGTATAATTGTCCTTGGCCTCGTGGGGATCCAGGGAAGCCTAACATGAATTATCCAGTGATGAATGTAGTTGAAGACACTAGTCAACAACAACCGATTCTTTTGCAAAGGTCCAATACAACAAGACCACCTCCACGAGGAGTGGAAGGAATGCCGCCCTTGCCGGACCCAAATGTACGTGTGGTAGAGGTAACAAAGGCCAAGGAGGTAGACATTGAAGCAAATGGTATCAAACGAGGGCGTGGAAAAGAGAAGGAAAAGGAGGGTGTGGCATCACAAAGTGACCATGGACATGCATGAGGAAAGAAGGTGAAGGAAAACAAGGAAGTCAAGAGGAGACGACGTCGTATAAATGGATGCACGAAGAAAGTAAGTCATGAATTGTATGCATGTACTTGTTTACAAACCTAGAGTTTGTGAACTCCTTCAAAAAGTGAAAAGCACAAGATGAAATTTCTAAGCAATATGTTATCGATGTGCTTACCCAAGGAGTGGATGAAGCGGTGCATCAAGCTTTTGCTCTCTAATAAGAGAGCAAATATCAAGAGAGTAGCAAAAAATAATTTAGAGAAGCCTAGCATGTGTACAGCCAAGGAGTGGAGGCATGCACGCAGTTTTGTGAGAAGGCACCTAAGTGCTTTTCAACACCAAGCAGCAGCGGCGTGGCGAGTGCTTCCTGAATACGGAAGCAAGGGGCTTCGCACTTCAGCTCTAGCGAGAAATCCTTCTTTCTTGCCTCATTTCGTAAGTATCATTTCTTCTCTTCTTTCATTTTGTTTTGTACTATATTTTTTTCTTGAAATAATTGTATATTTTCTTAATTGTTTTTTATAGAGAGATGTTGTTGGGCGTGAACCAACAAAGGAGAAATATGACTATGGGTATAGAGCCCCCCGTCCGAATTATGGGTGTGGATGCGTACGTGAGGTGTATGCTTGGATGAATCCATTTTGGGGACTCAAGCTGATGAGGTAATGTGTACACATGTGGCAATCTCTATCCCACAATCTCCTTTACACATCGTCATGCCATGTTGCAATCTCTATCCCACATCTTCTTGTGTGACTCTCATAAATCACATCCCACATAATATCGTATCTCAGCCATATTAAGGTGTGGTCCTACATAAACATAACTCACACATCAAAACCTGTATAAATTTACATTACACATTTCAACAAAAGGCATCTGAGCCACTTGAGGTACTTTCATCTGTTGCGTTAGACATGGGTAACTACACATACTCATGCCCATAGTACATCAATAGGCAAGGCCTCAACTAAGGACACTCAGTGCTTATATGATCTTGTCGACGTATTGAGCACCACACCAACTCTTGCCAAAGGAATAAATGTTGGTTTGTGGGTTTATCCTTCACCTCTTTTAGCTTTATCTTGTCTAGGAGTGCAATGCTTAGCTTATCTAGAGTCATATCCGTTATATATCTCTCTAAGGTTATCGTGCTTGTTTGGCGTGTGATTAATGTGACGAAGCTATCATGGTAGCCAATTTAGTATCATCAAGTTGTCATAAATCAAGCATGTTATCCTTAAAGTCAATGGCTAGATTGTAACAATCATCAAGCAATGTTGGTTTGGCCCAACAAGTAGTCATGCATCTTAGTATCCCTTACTCCTCTATAGAAGCATGGTGGTAATTTCTCATTATCAACCTCTCTCTAGTTTACACCTAGATTTTAGGTTATTGAGACGAGAGATGTAATCTCTCATCGACTCATGCTCCTATTTCTTAATGTATTGGATCCTCTTATGTTCTTAGAATTCTGGGGTTCATAACATTGCATCTACCTTAGCGGTGTAAGTTTTCTCCACATATCTTTGTTCATAAATCCTTGTTTCTTAAGAGAGGTGTTGTGCGAGAGCCACTAGGTTATCTCGAGGCTTCTCTGGAATAGGCTCTAGAGGTGGCATAGCCTCCTCCATTGCTATTTCAACCTCCCTAGTTCTAACTTGTGCGACCAAGTCCTCTTCATGTCATAATCCCCTAAGACTAAAGAATCTTCTCCATGTATTGTCATATCAAAAGCACTTCTCTTGGCCATCTCCTTGTGGAGGTCTGAGATGGTCTTTTCCTCTTCAAGCCTTTTAAGTTGGACTTGTGCTTCTCTCATTTTTTCCTTAAATCTTCAGCTCTCTTGGGAAAGTAAACTACCCTAGTTCTCTGGGCACTCATAGGATCCCTTCATATTCTTGGAGTATATTATACTTCAACTCAAGGGTTTCTCATCCCCATTGCTAGTTAACGTGACTTTTTATAATGATTTTTAGATCCAAAGATGTCCCATAATGCAAAATTTTTTATCATGCTATACATCATTAGAAAATCTCTTGAAAAAGAGAATCTTTATGTATAATCTCTGAAAAATCTAATTTTCTTTGCAAAAGCTTTACCACATGCCCATTTTTTATGTTAGCACTACTAAAACGCACTACTAAAAACGTAAGAAAGCATATCATGGTAACATGCTTCCACCTAAGTCTTTTAGTGTTCACCTCTCAGCTAAGCTCGATGCTCGGTGGGTTCACCTAAAATATGTAAGTGTAGCATGTGAGTTCATCAAGAGGGGTATATTAATTCAAAAACGTTACAGAACAAGAGTGTTTTTTAAACCAAATTGGAAAAAAAAAAAGCTTAAGTTTATGAAGAAAAAGGGGTCATTTTATTTATAAAAGTATGTAAGTGTAAGGGGTTTTTTAAATACCCCTTGAACGCACGTGATACATAAAATTTCTTACAGGTGAACCCCCCAAGGCTTGATGGTTTTCCCTTGGCAAACTAATGAGATTCCCTTTCAAGCTCTTGTCCATATTTAATGATTCCTTAAGCTAAGTTTATGAACCCTCCATACTGTGTTGGAGAAGAAATTCCCTTATCCCTAATCACTTCCTCATTAAGAGGATTTTCCATGGATTCCTCACTAATCATGATTCAAAAGAATTCAACAGATGCAAAGCAAACACACTCCTTTGTGTACTGATTGTGCAAGCTGATCCTAAGCCTCTTTGGAAGGAGGATCCTTGTTAGTTAGATGCACTATTGTTAGGGGTGATGTCCTCGCCAAAACAAGCCTTCCCGACCTTAAGTGCATGAAATGGCTTTGACTGGCAGAAATTTGAGAATTGGACACACATGAAACTTTTAAATCTACAACTGACAGCTTTTTGTAGAATCATGACATGTGTCTACTGATTCACAATGTGATTAATAATCATGGGCATGATTCTGACATAAATCACATAAATTTTTCAAGATATTCACAACTTCCTCTTATGTTAAGAATCCCTTAGCGGCCTTCTTGAACAATCCTCTTTTTTATTTAAAAAATACCAATCGACGTGATTTTTCTAGGTGGATAATCATGACTTTGGTCCTCTGAATCACAACTATGGTCTTTACCCAAAAAAGTCTAAAGATAGCTTAAATTTGTCCCCTCATACCCCTAGTCCCTATTTTAGGTGTTTATCTTATCAAATGGTGAATTCTATCACTATGATTTTAAGTGACATGGCAATCGAGGTGATCGATAATCACGAGCATGATTCTTAACAATGATTGATGGTGTATCAATCATGAGAGTGATATCGCAATCATGATTTATGACATGGCAGTCAAATGTGAAAATAATCACACGTGTGATTCTTTACCCATGATCACTATAAGATGGAATCTTTTAGAAATAGGGTGCATTTAATGCATAATACTGAAAAATTTATGAAACAATTATGTCAAAAAATCACACCATGAACAAAAATCGCTGCTATGATTTTGCAATCTACAAAATCATGTGAGCGTGATTTTGTAGGTTTCGACCAAAAATCAACGTTTTAGGGGTACAAATCTTAATTTTTCTAGTTTGATCCCTTGCAACATGAACATTCCAATGACAGTAAGCAATGGAATCAATGGCTCATGATTTTTTTGATTTTTTAAGATTTTGAAAAATGCAACAAAAGGGTGTTTCCCACACAATCATGGCTATGATTATGGAGTTCTCACCATGTAAGTATTGATATGAATGCATGCTTAAACAATGCACACCAATACTTTTTTCCTCTCTTTCTTCACAACCTTCTCCACATCCTATTCTCCTCTCTACCAATCACACGTCTTCAAATAGCCATATTAAGAGAAAAGAGACTTGTAAGAAGATGTCAGGGAGTGCAAATAGAGTTGAAAATATTGGTGGTGCCCTGATAGTAGCGGCACAAAAAATGATACAAGACCATCCCTCTCCTTCTACAAAGGATAATTCTCCCACGTAAGCTCCGACATAACTCAAAAACCCACCACAAACACAATTGACAACAAGAAACAAGCCCTCATCCACAACCAAAAAAAAAACAATCCACAACATCAGCCCTTGGCACATCATCAACCTTCCACATATCAACACCCCTCACCACAGTTACCTCGACCAGAACAACAACTTGCCCAAACTGCTGCCCGCTGTCTGGGACCCCCATGCTGGCTGCCGACAAGGTCCCATGCCCTCCTAATGGTGATGATGATGATGTTGTGCTGCTGATAATGATGATACTAATGATCTGATACTAATGCTACTGATGTGATGGCACTTCTGCTGATGGTAATGCTTTGATGTTGCTAATGATGCCCTAAATGCTGACTTAGAGCAGGGATTGAGACTGTTCATTTAGAGGATTATGCCATGGCATGCACGTGACAAGTCTAGATCAAGTACTTGCACATCTCCCAAGACAAATTATCACAAGGTATTTATGTTTTAAATTTGAATTTGGTTGTATGTATTCAAACCATAGCCAATTCATATGCTAATGGTGGTAGCCAACACCACTCTCTAGTCTCCTCCTCAACCTATCACCACTCCTCTCTACTCTCACACTCAAGGATACACACATGAAAGGAAGATGTACCAAGAATGTAGCTCTCAACTCTCTCTCTTTCCCACACACCGTAGACAAGCAAGAGAGCAAGGAGATAAGACTAGACTCAATTGGTACAAAGGGGGATTGTGTCTTGCATTATGAGAATAATCTTATTTATACAATTTCCCCTTATTTATACTTGGGCACCCAAACCAATTGTTTACAAATTACATAGTTTTGTGGCATAGCCAACTATTCTCATAATTACAACATTTAGAGTGCCGTTACAAGATGACAATTATTATGCTCTCTCTCATATGTAATGGAGAGATGCTAAGTTAATCCCAAATTGGGGTTAACATCGTGCATGTGTCTGTGTGAGTACACCCTCATCTATTAAAGCCTTAATGAAGGCGGCTTATGTTACCCTCATGTTGAGACTATATGTGTCGATTCTCTGTGTACATGTGTATGATTATGTGTGAAGACAATCACATATACACGTGCATTGTGTGTGTGCTTGTGTGTGCATACACCTATGTATATGCACATGTATGTCTCTCTATGTGTACGTATGCAAGAGTGAGTGTGTGTATACGTACATCACAGAGAGAGAGAGTGTGTGTGTGTGTATCTATTTGCTTGTGTGTGGATGCACGGGTGTGCATGCATGTGTATGCATGTGTACAGGTGTATATGCATGCATGTGTGTATGCATGTGTACATGTATATATGCGTGCATATACGCTTGTATGTGCATGCGTACGTGCATATGTGCATGTGTGTGTATGCATGTATGTGTGTGTACACTCGAGTGTGCATGCACGTGTATTTGTATGTGTATATATATGTGTGCATTGTGTGTGTGTGTGTGCAAGTGTATATGTACAAGCATGTGAGTGTGTGTATATGCATAGCAAGCGTGTCAGTGTGTGTATGTGCATCTCATCTGCACGTGTGTGGGTGTGTGCAAGTGTATATGTACAAGCATGTGAGTGTGTGTATATGCATAGCAAGCGTGTCAGTGTGTGTATGTGCATCTCATCTGCATGTGTGTGGGTGTGTGCATGCACATGCATGTGGATGATTGGGTGTGTATCAATTTTGTGTCCATGCATGTGAGTGTGTGACTTTGTGTGCATACCTACTTGTGTGTTTGTGTGCATGTGCGTATGTAATTATATGGCTATGTGGGTGTATGCTTACATGTTTCTATATGTGTATGTGTATGTGTATGTGAGTGTGCATTAGTGCATGCAAGTGTGTGTGTTCGCGTGCACACACGACAGTGTGTGTGCATGTGTGTGTGTGTGTGTGTGTGTGTGTGTGTGTGTGTGTGTGTGTGCAAGAATGTGAGTGTGTGTATGTGTGCCATGTGCATGTATGTGGATGTGTGCACATATGTGCATGTGGGTGATTGGGTGTGTGATGATTTTGTGTGCATGCATGTGAGTGTGTGATTTTTTTGTGGAGGTGCAATTGTGTGTGTGCATGTACATATGTGAAAGTGTATGACTATGTGCACGTATGTTTATGTCACGTCTATGCGTATATGTGTATAGAGTGTGCATGAGTACATGTAAGAGTGTGCCGGCATACACACAAGAGTGTGTGTGCATCTGTGTGTTTGTGTGTGTGTGGATACACATGTGTGTGTATGTGTGCATGTATGTAAGAAAAAAGTTGTTCAGAAAAAATATTTTTTTAAAATAGAAATGGTTATTGCTTTTACTTTTTTTTCATATCTAGAGATATGTGGTGAGATGTGCTCACTTATTATATCCTCAAATAGATGCACCTTAGATATAATGATGGGGTGTTCTATTTATAAACAATGATAGAGAGAATGAGAGATAGGTTTTCTTTTCTTTTTTTAAATTGGAATGAGATGGTTGGTATTATTCTTTTAAAAAAAAAAATCAAAACGAGCAAACATGAGTGGGCTGAAGTTGCAAACAAGCTAGAGAGATACGTTTTCTTTTTTTTTTTTCAAATTTTGGTGACTACTAGAAGGGAGCAACATACTCGGTGAGGACCCCGCATATCCTTTACAAAGTGAGATACGTTTTCATTATATATGTGATCTCCCTACATCACTGTCCCATTTTTACACTAAAATTTGAATTTAAAATGAGAATAAAACTTGTCCTTCACTCTTTAACTCTCCCTTCTTAGAGGTGGTAGCGACACGTGGGTGAAGTGTAGAGAATTGACCCTACTAACCCGTAGGCTTATTCAATACATTATTTTGAGGTTGGCTCAAAAGAAACATATGAAACGTTGCCTTTTTACAATGTTTGCACATCTCAAACTCTTTTTCTTGTCCGTACTTCTAAGAAAATCATTAGGTTATCTCGTAGGTTTCACGGTTCCACCTAGCCACACCCTTTCGACCTATTCAAAAATATATATGAGTAAAAAAGACGGCACACACGCATGCACATGCCCTAGAGTTATATTGTTTGCGACGGAAACCTCTACTACATGCAAGAGTAGTGAGCCAACACTCTATTTAACCACATTTTATATTAAACCCTTAACGCATCTCCAAGGCATTGAGCTTCAACCGCAATGATATCAGCGTATGTGTATATATGCGTGCATGTGTATGTGTATATATGTGTGCATATATGCTTGTGTGTGCATGCGTACGTGCATATGCGCATGTGTGTGTGCATGTACGTGTGTGTACACTCGAGTGTGCATATACGTGTATTTTTATGTGTGCATTGTGTGTGTGTGCAAGTGTATATGTACAAGCATGTGAGTGTGTGTATATGCATAGCAAGCGTGTCAGTGTGTGTATGTGCATCATTTGCACGTGTGTGGGTGTGTGCATGCACATGCATGTGGATGATTGGCTGTGTATCAATTCTATGTCCATGCATGTGAGTGTGTGACTTTGTGTGCATACATACTTGTGTGTGTGTGTGTGTGTGTGTGTGTGTGTGTGTGTGTGTGCATGTGCATATGTAATTATACGACTATGTGGGTGTATGCTTGAATGTTCCTATACATGTATGTGTATGTGAGTGTGCATTAGTGCGTGCAAGTGTGTGTGCGTGCGCACGCGCACGAGAGTGTGTGTGCATGTGTGTGTGTGTGTGTGTGTGTGTGTGTGTGTGTGTGTGTGCAAGCATGCAAGTGTGTGTATATGTGCCATGTGCATGTATGTGGATGTGTGCACATACGTGGATGTGGGTGATTGGGTGTGTGACGATTCTGTGTGCACGCACATTGTGAGTGTGTGTGATTTTGTGTGCATGCGCAATTGTGTGTGTGCATGTGCATATGTGAAAGTGTGCGACTATATGCATGTATGTTTATGTGTCACGTCTATGCGTATATGTGTATATGAGTGTGCATGAGTACATGCGAGAGTGTGTGCGGGCGTACACGTGAGAGTGTGTCTGCATCTGTGTGTTTGTGTGTGTGGATACACATGTGTGTGTATGTGTATGTAAGAAAAAATTTTGTTAAGAAAAAATATTTTTAAAAAATAGGAATGGTTATTGCTTTTACTCATATGTAGAGATATGTGGTGAGATGTGCTCACTTATTATATCCTCAAATAGATGCACCTTAGATATAATGATGGGTTGTTCTATTTATAAACAATGATAGAGAGAATGAGAGATACTTTTTCTTTTCTTTTTTTTTAAATCTGAATGAGATATTTGGTATTATTATTTTTATTAAAAAAATTGAAACAAGCAAACAAGAGTGGGCTGAAGTTGCAAACAAGCTAGAGAGATACGCTTTCTTTCTTTCTTTTCCCAAATTTTGGCGACTACTAGAAGGGAGAAACATACTCAGTGAGGACCCCTCATATCCTCTACAAAGTGAGATACGTTTCTAGAAGGGAGAAACATACTTCGTGAGGACCCCTCATATCCTCTACAAAGTGAGATACGTTTTCATTATATATGTGATCTCCCTACATCACTGCCCTATTTTTACACTAAAATTTGAATTTAAAATAAGAATAAAACTTGTCCTTCACTCTTTAACTCTCCGTTTTTAGAGGTGGTAACGACACGTGGGTGAAGTGTAGAGAATAGAGATCCAATTGACAGTACTACTAACTCAGTATTATTGACACTACTACTAACTCGTAATTGACAGTACTACTAACTCAATATTATTGACACTACTAACTCAATATTATTGACACTACTACTGACTCGTAGGCTTTTTTAATACGTTATTTCCAAGCCGGCTCAAAAGAAACGTATGAAACGTTACCTTTTTACAATGTTTTGCACATCTGCACCTCTTTTGCTTTGTCCGTACTTCTGAGAAAATCCTTTCCACCTGTTCAAAAATATATATGAGTAAATTATAGACGGCACGCACGGCACGCACGCAGGCGCGTAGATCCAGGGCCCTAGAGTTGTACTGTTTGCGGCAACCTCTACTACAATATGCAAGACCCAGCACTCTATTTAACCACATTTTATATTAAACCCTTAACGCATCTCCAAGGCATCTAGCTTCACCTGCAATGATCATCAGCGTAGTGGTGATACCCCTGCCATTTAGATTTGTGTGAACCTCTTGTGATAATTTCGAATACTCAAATCTCTCTCTCTCTCTTTTGAGCGAATATGTTCACCACGATGATCCCAAAAAACTTTCCATACAGGCTTACTTTCACCTTACTCTTTGCCTTCACCCTCTGTAACGTGGCCTCTGCAAGAACTCGCTATTTCAATTTCACGGTTGGTTAAACAGGAATTAGCCCCCCTTGTATTTATACATATTAATCGAAGCTCTAGCAGGGCTTTTGATCCTATTAATGATTGCCCTATACTTAATCCTGGGCGCTGAGTCATGACTTTTGGTGTTGTCAGATACAAAACACCAATGTTACGCGCCTTTGCAAGACGAAGTCTCTCTTGACTGTGAACGGCGAGTTCCCCGGCCCAACAAATTATGTGAGGGAAGGAGACAAGGTGGTGGTTAACGTTACAAACCTTGGTTCATACGGCATAACCATACACTGGTATGATCAATTCTGTCTCGCAATTATTATAATTTACTACTCTTTTATTGTGACGAGTATTTATCTGTATATATAGCAGAAGGGACGACCAAGGGGACCAAGGGGCAGTGCTCGAAAAAAAACCCCGTTTAGTGTAATATCACCTTCAAATTTTAAAAAATACCTATAAATTTATTGGGTTTAGTGTAATATCACCTTCAAATTTTAAAAAAATACCTATAAATTTATTGGTTGAAGGTGCCAATACTTGCAAAATTTGAGAGAATATAGTACAAATACCTTAAAAAAAAACTCTTCCCAGATAATTTCTTAATTTTATCTATCAAGGTTTTCACATTTTTAAGAAAGTAGTTTTTTTCAAGCACTGCCAAGGGGGTGTTGGTGTAATGATCTTTATATATTGCGTAATGATCTTTATATAGGCATGGTGTGCGGCAGCTGCGCTCGTGTTGGGCGGATGGGCCAGCCTACATCACGCAATGCCCCATCCAAACCAACCAATCTTATGTGCACCGGTTCCAGATCCTTGAACAAAGGGGCACCCTCTTCTGGCATGCCCATAATAGCTGGCTGAGAGCCACCCTTTATGGCGCTTTTATCATTCTCAAGAAAAACAAGACCCCCTACCCATTTCCCAAACCCAAGCAAGAGCTCCCCCCTCTCCTTCTAGGTTAGATAAACCTCAATCATTATGCTTATAACTTTGTTGAAAGAATTAAAACCTTTTCAAAGAAAAACACATTATATACACGATCACTCATAAATCACAATACTGCTTTTGTCTAGGTGAGTGGTGGAACGCGAATGTGGAGGATGTTATAAGGCAGGCACTTGTTGAAGGTGCAGGTTACAACATCTCCGATGCCATTACTATCAATGGACAGCCTGGGGACCTTTACAACTGCTCGTCCAGTGGTATATGTATCGTAATGACTACCTCGACCACAACTTCCTAGTTTAAGAAGTTGATGCCTTCTAACATGAATGGTCTCCCCTAATATGTATGCACATTGCAGTGGAAAGGAAAGAAAAAGGGGAAAAAATTGTGTTATAAAACTCAAGGCACCAACAATTGTGTTATTGTGGTTTTAAGTATGTGTCCATGTAAGCAATGAAAAGATTTAAGAGTAAGAGTGTATTCACATGCATAGAAACATAGGAATTTCGTCCAAGTGGGTCAAATAATAGGTAGACACACGAATGCATAATGTGAGTTGTAACGTGAGGTATTTTCATGGTGGCCTGATCAAATGGCTGGAAATTGATGTGCCTTCCAATATAAATTCTAATTTGTATGCGTGTGGATGGATACGCATGCAGAGACGGTGGTATACAACGTGACGTAGGGAGAGACGGTAATGCTGAGATTAATCAATGCAGCCATGAACTTCCACATGTATTTCGCAGTGGCCAATCACAGCCTCACAGTTGTGGAGGCCGATGCAGAGTATGTGGAGCCATACATAACAGACATCGTAGTGCTAGCACCCGGCCAGACCTCCAACGTCCTCCTCACGGCCAACAAGTCCATAGGCCAATACTACATGGCAGCTTCCGTCTTCTCGATGCCCAATGCATCCTTCGTGCCTTTTCCCACCATCCCCGCCACGGCCATTCTCAACTACAACGGCTCCACGTCTGGTTCCACCAACTTGACTTTGCCTAGCTTGCCCTTGGCCAATGATGCCGACTTCGCCAATAGCTTCTACTCCAGCCTCAAGGGCAAGAACTACTCTCAAGGCTACTACTACTACGATGTTCCCAAAACCGTGGACGTGGACCTCCTCCACACTATAGGCTACGCTCTCCAACCTTGTCCGGTCGGACCCACCTGCCAAGGTCCCAACGACACCCTCATCAGAACCTCCATCAACAACATCACCTTCGTCACACCTGACGTCTCTCTCCTCCAGGTAGCACATCATCCCTTTACCATATATATATATATATTTTTAATGCTGTGCATGAAACAAATTTCTTATTATAGTGACTATCAAGAAATCAAATAGACTAGTCGGCCAATGCGTGCTCTGCACGTTTCTAAGAAATTGAAATTCGAACTCAACCTTCTCCTCTTTTTCCCGAACCTCCAAATTCATGCCACGTGAGAGTTTTGTGAAACTCTTCCTTAAGATAATATAGAGAAGAGAAGAGATAGAGATCCAACAAATTCAAATTTTACCCCAACCTCCTCTTTTCAAACCTCCAAATTCATGCCACGTGGAAGCTTTGTAAAACTCTTCCTTAAGATAATATAGAGATATAGAGAAGATAAGTTTTCTTGAATATCTAAAGTCTATAGAATTTTTTAAAACTAGTCAATGTCAATCCTTTTTTTTCTCGGGAAGAGACTTTCAAATAATAAAAATTTTTGATTTTGTGTGTATGATCTTAGGACCCACACATATAGGCTTGTCTTTTTGAGAGGTCTGAGAGTAAATTTTGAATACAATAGATAATCAATGGAAAATATACAAATGAGATAAGTGTGAAGTCCATTGTCCTGGCTAGGCCTACTACTACAACGTAAGCGGGATTTACACGACGGACTTCCCCGACATGCCATTGTTCCAATATGATTACACGGGGGTGAACCCGGACATAAAGGTGGCATTGCCGGGGACGCGGGTGCGGGTGATCCCTTTCAACAGCACTGTGCAGGTGGTATACCAAGACACGGCCACGCTCTTCTTCGAACAACACCCCATCCATCTCCACGGCCAAAACTTCTACGAGGTAGGCAGGGGCAACGGCACTTTCAACGCCTCCACTGACGCTGCCTCCTTCAACCTCGTCAACCCTGTCGCCCGCAACACCGTCTCCGTGCCCGGTGGCGGCTGGGCTGCCATCCGCTTCAAGGCCCTCAACCCAGGTAATCATAATATATATTATGCAACACCTCGTACTTTATTATCAATCGTGATTACCTTAACATTTCTCTCTCTCTCTCTCTCTCTCTCTCTCTCACACACACACACACACATCATAGTTCCTTTTCTTCCACAACAAGTCCTCTACCTCATCGCATAATATGATTTTCCGTCTTTATTCCTCTCGTAATCCGTAGAACACTTCATTGTTCATTGCTACTCTCTTAATTTTCCTTGAAATATTTTGAGTAAGTTCTTAATTCTTTTTCCCATTGTTGTATAATAGTTAGAACCAAGGATTGACTAGGTCTACTATAATATCAATCGAGACTTGTGTGAGGTTTTAAAGAACTACAATGTTTGTAAATGCCATGTGGTTTCTAGTGATTGTTCAATTTCATCTTTGATGTGCTATAACAAGGCTTAAGTGGTAGTTAAGATTCAACTCTAATTTTGACTAGTTGAAATGTTTTGCATAGCTTCTTCCAATTGTCATCGAAACTTTTTCACTTCAAAGGTTTTCTTTTTTCAAAATAATAGAGAACCTCATGTACCAAGGCTGCATTTCAACTTCTTTATAATAAATTTTAGGTGTCATTGCTCTCAATGGCTCATTAAAGACATTCGTGTTCATGAACTAAATCCATCACTTGTACATGTTCCAAGTACTCTTTCTGTTGCTACTTGGCTATCTTTATGGTTAGATGGTTTATCTATGAAGATTTGTCTACTATGGTGGCATATCTATATTCATGAACTTGTACTTACCTCCCCGCATTAATACTATGGCATGTCATAGCCTCGTCATAGCTCATAGTGTATGTTATGCATGATGTTGTTGATTGATGATTTAAAGCTTTGTGAGTAAAATGTTATCGATTTAAGATGTCATTTTTGGTTTTGTTAGAGCTTGAGAATTAACTTGAATTTTCCTTCCATTCATATCTTCTTAAAGGAAGTTATTTTCTAAAGATAAATTTATCATTATAAAGAAGATTTCTCATGATGGATGATGCAATGTGCAGGGGTTTGGTTTGTGCATTGCCACTTGGATATCCATACATCATGGGGGATGGACATGGCATTCATCACCCTCAATGGGGTAGGAGAAAATGAGATGTTGCCACCACCACCAGTCGATTATCCTACTTGCGAGCTTTAAAAACACATATATAGCATCACGGGGGATGGACATGGCATTCATTCACACTCAATGGGGTGAGAGAAAATGAGGTGTTGCCACAACCACTAGCTGACTATCCTACTTGCCAGCTTTAAAAACATACACATAGATATGATATGATTTGATATTGGTGTGGTTTTAGCCAAGGTTGTTTTACGCCATGTAGCCTTTTTATATTAAACATTTGCTATTTAAATGTGTCTCTTTGATACTTCAAGTATTTGCCCTACAAGCCACTAGATGTTTTAACCTCCATAGTATAAGAAAATGTATTACATTATGGCATATTTAATGGTTTGACACATATTTGTTCATGGTTTTTGATGGAATCCATGTTTCTTGGTAGTTGTTAAGTTGTTAACTTTTTGTATTTCTCATGTATTGCATCAACTACAAGAGAAGGAAAGCATAGTCATTCCCACAGTCACGTAAAATAAAGGAAATTTGGAGGTGAAAATTTTCATGGCACGGCTATATATGTAGCTATACATGTCGCTACACATGCGTGGCTATATGCCCATTTACTTGGGACAACCAACAGTATGCTTGTTTGAGAACCACACTCCCAAGGAATGCTTTCCTCTGGCTTTGCCTGTTGTTGTCGGCCACCTCATAATGCTACCTTGGCTGCAATAAAATAGTCCATGGATCTATGCACCTATCTTGGGACAAACGAGTGCTTAGATGGATGATCCTCAATGCATTGTTACCAATGTTACATGGAGAAGCATTGTTGTGTAGTAGAGCCACAATGTGTAGATTCTTGCACAGAGTCTCATGCATAACTGTTGAGATAGCAAGTTCATTTGAATACTGTCAGTATGACATGTATGCATTAGTGATAGGAGTGTGTGGATAATAATTACCCGAGCCCAATGATGGCCAAGTGTGTGGACATTTGGTGTTACATTACTGTGGTGTGAACTTATCGTATGTGTGTGTGGATTTATGGAGAGTGTGCGAAGGAGAGTGGAATAAAACAATGGCATCTTCTATTCTTATCTATGGTCATGTAAGAGCTAATTAGGGTTTATGCAAGTGTTATTTGTACATCCCTATTCTATTTACATGTTATCAGAGCACAGTTTACTCTCACATTGAGTGGAAACCCCAAACTTCAAGTGGTTGGAAATTAAATCTATGAAGGTCACCATTGAAGTTGTGAATGTCACCATTGAAGCTGTGAAAAGCACCATTGGAGTGGAAATTGGAAACAAATCATAGAGCTTGGCCAAGAGGTGAGTTAAAAAATTGCAAGTATTTGAAGTCCAAAGAAAGCAAAGTGGAAATGTATATAACGCATTGTGTTGATTTGCAAACCTATAAAGAACAAAACTGTAGATTTCCTAAACACCATAACTTTTGACATGCTTCTTAGAAGCTAATTGTAAAGCAATAGATAAAAATCTTGTTTTGTGTAGATGTGTTTAGACTAATCAAACATTAGATTTAGAATTTTGTAGCTCAAGTTATGAACAAAACAAGACAAGGGTATGCTGCTGGGCAGATTTGGGATGCATGCTGCAATATTTAGCTAAAGTGTTCATGTATGTAAAGTTTTCCTATAAGCTTGGTTCAAGCTTGCTATTGCAAGTTCAAAACTTGACAAATTGGAATGTATGTTGTGATTGGTTAAAGCATTTGCTATTGCTATGTGGTATTGAAAAGCTCTTGGGAAGCTACTTTACATGTTGTTGCAAGACGGGACTATTGATTTAGAGCTTACATAAATTTTGCAAGATAGTTTTTAATATTTTGCTTGATGCTTAATGTAACTATATGTGTGTGTATGGAGAAACGAGCATGTGGGAGTGTAATGGGGACATGTACGTGGTTTGAAAATGGTTTCTGAATTATTTTTGCATTGAGTAAGTAAATGTTCAAGTGTTGTTGGGTGTTGACACTACATTGACGAGATTTGTGTATGTATATGTATTAGTGGTTTTGGCATTGAACTGCATCAATTGCAAGTTACATTGATTGTTTAAGTGTGCTTAAGCATTGTATTTGCAAACATGCGTGATGGTCCGATGCAAATTATGGGTGAAAAGTTTGACTAGAATAACTTCCAAATATGGAAGTACCACATGTAAAATTTCTTGAAAGGAAAAGGCTATTGGAGCTTGGTGGAAGATGATAATAAGCAAGAGCCATAGCTTCCGATAGAAAATCCAAAATAGGCATAACTTGAAGCACATAGAACTTGGTCAGAAAGAGCATACAAAGTGTTGCATTACTTCTCTATATGTGTGATAGATTCTATGCTATGTCGTATATAGGATGCAGATAATCCCAAGGATGCATGGGATATTTTGGGGAAATTATATGACACTAATACACATGCAAGGAAGATTCAATTGAAGCAAAAGATTCATAGCATAACACAGAATAAAAAGAGCATACATGGTTATGTGTAAGAGATAAAGGGATGTGTAGATATAATGTACATCCACAGATAAAGGGATTATGCATCTATAGATGATAGCGTTCTTGTGGCTATCACGGTTTGAGAAAAGAGTATAAGTTTCTATCATAGTTAGCTGGCAATCCCCCAGCTTTTGAGTTACAGTTTGTCTCATTGCTTATTGTTGAATATTTTAAGCTTGGGCTTGGTACGTGTTATAGTACCAATGAGCATACAAGAGATGAATCATTATACTCTCATAAAGGTTCAAGAAGCAGGGAAGATCTTTGTCTAGAGGACATATAGGTGGATGTGGTTAGATGGATAGACCACCATAATAGAATGTAATTTATATGGTGCATGCGGTGGTAGAGGATCCTATTCCCAAGGCATGGGGAGCTCTACAAGAGGTCATTGGAAATCTCAACAATAATGAAGTAATGGGATTGATTGTCACTATTGTGGCAAGCAATTGTTACAAGATAAAAAATAACAATTGTGGTGGAAGAGTCCAACATGGGAACTATCATCATCTCTAGCAATGATGGGAGTGAAAATCATGTTGCTATGAAATATATTATGGACATCATGACTACACTTGGTGAAGCTGATGAGGCATGGTACATGGAGTTGGTAGCATCAGACCACATGACTTTCCATGGAGAGTCGTTTGAAAGGATGTCACCGACACAGTCACAAGGTTATGTTTTTATAGTAGATGATACACAATATCCTATTACTCATGTTGGGAGTGTGCCATTGAGGAAGCATGATGGTATCCTATTACTCATGTTGGGAGTGTGCCATTGAGGAAGCATGATGGTATAGTGAGGACTATGTTTGAAGTGTTGTATATGCCATCTATCACCAAGAATTTGGCATCGGTTAGATAAATGGTAGAGCAAGGACTGCAAGTGAGAATTAATGAGCATGGCTACTTTGTGGAAGACTTTATATGAATGGATGTAAGATCATTGAAAAATGTCAAAAGGAAGGAAGATTGTTTTCTTTGGATGCAAGTATTCCAGAGTTGAAGTCAGCCATGTTTTCACGTAGTCATGGGATTATGCTAGACATTATGTGGCATAAGAGAATTGGGCATGTGAACATTCAAAAGATGAAAGTTAGCCAACGTTTTCACATAGTCATGGGATTATGCCAGACATTATGTGGCATAAGAGAATTGGGCATGTGAACATTATTCAAACACAATGCATTGTTTGTAGTTTCCTATTGGACAAATTGATGTACATGGGATTTATGGATGTAAAAGAATTAAGTCTAGGAAATTTAATCAAAGTTTAACATCCTTGTAGTAGATGTAAATTTCACTAGTAAAGGTAAAAGAATCCATGAGGTGTACTAGGAGACAAGATTTAAAGAAGCCTCCTTTGTTGACTTTGGAAGCTAGAATCTAGGGCATGTGGAGGCTAGAATCATGGAGAGAATTATGGATTATTAGTAGTTCTTGACAAGACCTTGCACCATAGAAAGAGTACAGCTTTGGCCAACCACACTCAAGAGCATAAAACAATCAACTCAGAAGCCAATATGCCATGACCTAGTTCTCAATTGCATAGGCAAGGTGTGTCACTCACCTCGTGAATACTTGTGCTTAAATTCTGATAGGAGATGATGTTGCCGCCGCATAGCCACACTCCAAAGCTCCACTCTGCCACTATTGTCGCACTTCAAAGAAAGCTCAACCCTCCTCTCACTTATTAATCACTCTCTCTCACACACACACACACACTCACACATACACAATGAGCATATAATAGCTCTAATTGAATTAGGCAAGCAAGACACAAGATAGCAAGAGAGTAGAGAAGAAGCGCACTCTATTAGTTGCATATTAAGATAATGATTCATGAGAGTTACATTTTAGGTTTTATAGGTGACCTCTAGGGTTCACACTCTTGGGCGACCAAAGTTAAAATTTTGGTCCTCGGGCTCATTTGACCACTCTAGCTAGTGTAAATACCTATTCTAAAGCCAGCACTCTCAACCTAGGATCCGGTGGTGTGCCTTTAATAGACAAGTAGAGATCACACATGTCATAAAATGTACAAGAGGTTCACACAAATTTCATGAACCTCTTGTGCTAATTTCGGGCATTCCAACGCTTGTGGCCCAAAAGAAGTGAAAATAATATGGTGTGCGGTATTGACACCATAGAGGTCCCCGGCGGCAAGGGTTAACATACCTCCCTTCCTAATGCAGATTCTGTCCACAGAATATGTGATGAGCTATATGTTGGATGCATGTTGGCGTTGGAAATGTTGCAGGTATTAGAATATCTGCAAGACAACATGGTACAATGAGTAAGGTTCTTTTGTGGAAAATATTGAAATCTAAGCATAATGCAAACACTTAATCAAGCAGTGAGGAAAGATTTTTGCAACTGATCAAAATTTTCTAGTTAAGACAAGGGTAATATTAAGGTTGGTCCAAATTCTATCTAAACTAAGATGGAGAAAAAGACATGCCTTGGGTTATGACCTTAGTGTCTACACACTATCACTTTTGTGAAACCATCTCTAGCTATTATCTAGCCTCATTTATGAAACTGCTAAGTGATTATTACATAAGTTTTTTTTGATTTTTTATTTAATAAGAAAACAAAAATATAAAAGTAGGGTGCCACCCTGTAGAGACCCAAGCAATGGACTAGAGACCTCATAAAAGAGTATCTAAGAAATGCTAAGTACCTCTACAGGCGATGGTTTTTTTGAAAATCCTTTTATTGATACGTTTTTAGCCACAAGGTCCCATCCCATGGAGATCAAGGTTAGAGTCCCAAGGCTCCATCACTAAGAGCCAAAATTCCTACCTAGATGACAGATGGAGATGGTTATCTTATAGTGGGTTTTTTTTCTATTTTTTCTTTTTTCTTTTTGTTTTTATTTAAACTAGCTTCACTTTCACAATTTACCTAGAAGGCTCTACTCTAACTAAAGAGGGCAAACTAAGGAAGATAGAGTACTTGGCATACTCCTTTGGCATACTTTTAGGTTGATCTCATGAAGGATTGAACTAGGACGAAATCCTAAATGGTTATCCAAGTAATAACTAGAAAAGTGATAGACCAATCACATAACAATGCAAGCAAGCACTCAAACAAACACTAATGGAGAATCATTAAAAATTTTAAAAATCAAAATAATAGCAATAGTTGAGGTTGGGTTTATAATACACCTAGGCAAGTGTGAAAATCTAGCCCATATCGAGGTTGCATGTCCATTGAAGTCGTAAATCAGATCTAGCTTGCAAGATCGGACCTCAATAACCTCTAATTCAAACTCATCTAGCAAACTCATCATCAGATAACCATAGCTTGTAAGCATGCTCTGATTGGACATCGCTAGGTTGAATTTTTCCCTCACTTGGGTTTGCTTCATATATATATCTCCTCTAGTATACTAGACAACAGTATGAGTGCATCCTCATTGTGATATGGCATGGGTACTATAGGTAAGTGAGCTAAGTAGCTACCATGAGCTTAAGCTATCTAGGAAATAACCCACCCTTCTCCAGAAGGGACAAGGAGTCAGTAACATTACTTCACACAATGACAGTGTAAGTCCATAAGTTATTTCCCTCCTCCCCTACTCTACAAGCTATTCCTGTGCAGTTCTATCTTGATAGGGTCCTCCCACTGGGTAATGTACACTCACGTTATCATATCATTGTGGTGTCTCTCCTACCATGGTTGGAGTAGTCCTGTACAATAGTGCCTAAAATAGGTTCTATAGTGCCAACATAAGTAGGACACTACGTACCATATGTGATGCTCACATAGGTAAAGCATGATGGAATTGTAGGTAGAACAGGTCCACAAATGTGGCTCCACAAGATTGCTCCCCTAGTGGTACATAAAAACAATGTGAGTGGGTTTGGAAAGGAGGAATACTTAGTTTTTCTTGATAGTACCATTCATGGAAATCCGGGTCCAAGATAGGGTCACTCTTGTCAATCCACTAAAATTCCATTCTCTCACCCTGTAGTCACCAAAGTCATACTTCATTCTCTTATTTAACATGTGCTCTTTCTCATCATCTTTGTTTTTTTAAAAAATTATGGTTAGTCGGATTTTTAGTATGTGTGTAGTTGCTATATTACTGTACACTATTGGTTCAAGCTATATTATCATAGGTTAACTTTTTCCAACTTGTGCCCTCTTGATATGGACATTAACTTTGTTGGGGAGTAAAACATGGAGGGTAAAAGTAATGATATTAGCATCAGTGTGAGTAGGTGCATGTACATGTGTTCAGTAGGTGTGTGTACATATGTCTAACCAAACTAGACACCAAGTCCCATTCTGAGCCCCACTGCGGCTTCGACGGAACCACCGAGCGATTTTTGGGCGTTCATGTGCCTAGGAAAAGAAACCAAACCATGTGCACGCAATTTGTACACAACTTACACACACCACTATACAACCATTTTTGAGATTGTTGTAAATAGGATGGGAACCCCATGTGGCAAGCCACCTGCTTGCACATCCATCTCAAAATCCATCGACATGCATACATGAGTACATCTACTCATTTTTATCTTGTTGGGGCGAGCTTAGGTATGGTTACCCTCATACCATGGGTGAATATAGATTACAAAACATTTTTGAGCACAGAAAAGCAACAAGCCCTTGTGTGTGAAAAACTATTTTGGAAGAGATCTAGAGGACTTTTATTTGCTCTTTAGATCTTCTCACCAAGATCGGTTTAAGTTTGAGCTTTTTTCTTCTACTGCCTTCCATTAGGCATTATGTTTAGTTGTATCTTTCTTAGATCTATGAGCTCTCAAAGCTTTTCAAAGCCTTTCATTTTGTGGAAAAATTTTTGATCTTCTCTTTAGTTGAGAGTCAAGCTCCAATAGTCGTTGTGTCAAGACTCTTAAGGCCACTATGTCCTTCACCATTATAAGTGATTAGAGAGATTCGACTCTCTTTTCACAAGCTTGCTATCCAAGCTTCAAACATGAACTCATTTTGAGCACCAAAATGTGATCTCTCCTGCTCAACCACCTTGAGCATATTCCATCAAATTTCTCGTAATAGTGCCTCCCATTAAAGCACTCTCCATGTGCCCAACCAAGATGAGCACTAAAACAAAATTTGCAACCAAAAAATTGAAATGAAACTTGCAACCATACCATATCTTGAGACACCATTGTCTCCTTGGCAGCTTTCTTGCTGACATTGTAGACTCCAAAGGTCTTCATATTGTTGAAATCTCCATTTTCAGCTTTGTAGGCAACCTCATGATTTCCAAATTCAAGATTATCTTCTTGCAACTCTATTGGTAGCTTCATACTCTCTCAATGCAATGATAATGATAATGAGTGTGCTTAATGTTTTCATAATAAAATGGCTAAAATATAAACATATACTTAATCAAATAAATGCATGAACTGAAATACATAATTAGAACCATGACTAAGAGCCCACCCTGCTCTGATATACCATGTTAAAAATCCAAATATTGGATTGATCATGGTGATTAGCAACATAGATACTAAAGTGCTCAGAGGTGGTTTTACTCTGTTGGGGCAGGTTACATTGGGTTGTGGGGTTTCTCTCTCTCTCTCTCTCTCTCTCTCTCTCTCTCTCTCTCTCTCTCTCTCTCTCTCTCTCTCTGTGAAAAGATGATCTGACTCCACTTCGTTTATTAGGAGCCTCCATGAACTTTGCCGACGTCATTCCTTCTCCACTAGGTTTGTTGTAGCAGTCTTTTGCCATGTGTCCTGGCTTTCCACAGTTGTGGCAAGTGAAGGTCCTTCCTCCTACTCTGTCTCTTCCTCCTCCTCGTCTGTGAGAGAATCCTCCTCGGGTGAAGAATGCCTTTTCTTATCTTGCTGTTGAGTCCAGCCATTTCTTCTCTTTGCCTCTAGTGCCTTGCTCTAGTAGAGCTCCTTCTATCTCGTGTAGCTTCAATTCAAGTACATTCTTTAAAGTTGCTACAATGTTTTCATATTCACCTTTGTCCACATTCTTCAGAAGCACTGCTAGTGCCTCATCATCTTCTACCTTTTTGCCAATGGCTGCTAGTTGTTGCTTTATGCTTTTATATTTGTTCAAGTGTGTGATTAAAGATTCACTTTCCTTCATATCTAATTTGTAGAATTGCATTAACAGATTTATCTTTGAATTTTTTGCTTGTGTGCCAAATAATTTTCGAGTTCATCCCATGCATCTTTTGCCCATTGTATCCCTGTGATGTGATGAATGATTTCATCATTTAAACTGAGTGCAATAAGTCCTAATTCTTTCTCATTCCTACTCTTCCACTCGTTTTTCCCTCTCACCTCTGGGCATTCATCTCTTCCCTCAACTAGCCCCCACAAATTTTTCCTCATGAGAGCAGATACATGGTTTTTATCTGCCATGTGTAAAACTACTCCCCATTAAATTTGGCTATCTCTTGTACCGTACTCATGATGATGTGAAGGGGGTCTTACCTCTTGATCCAATTTCAAGATTCAAGGGCAATGTCTTCCCTTTTACAACTCAATCTGGTGTTTAGGTGATGATTAGATTTATCAGCATAATTTTACCAGAAATTACATTAAACCAAGGGTAACAAATTTGTACAGAATGGTTGGAGTATCAAACCATCTCCGCATTGCAATCTGAAGTTATATGGATCTGTATTTATCAGATATCTAATGGTTAATTTGAACCCTCAATTGTACTAAAATATAGTGATTAGTGTTGATTAATCACTAATTAGCAAATTAATTCTCTATTTTGTGTGCAAAAAATAGAGTATGCGAGGAGTCCAGATCTAAGGCCTTAGAGTTCAAATGAGCTCAAATCTTTTCATGGCCATCGATAGCAATTACTCTAGTAGAGGATTAAGCCAAGAAACACAAGATTTGAACAAACATTGAATGCTTAATCTTTATTTTACCAAAGTCACCTGCAAATTTGATGAAGAGCTTGGATCTCACTGTAGACTTGATCAAATCCAAATCTGTCTTCACCAGCTTGTAGAGCACCCTTGAAAACCCCTAGGGCTAAGAGGAATTAGACCCTTTGCAACAACTGGAGAAGAAGACATTTCATTTTTCCCTTAGAAAAATGGCGCCTGCTAAATTGCAAAATTCTTGGAGCTGTAGGAGGCGGTTTGGCACGCTGATTTGATGGGCTGATATGTGGGCAAGGTAGCTATGATTGCCTAGAAGCTTTTGCCCTAATGTTTCTCCTGAAGGGAGATCAACCCCCTCCACTGGCTGGGGGTGCAAAGAGCTTGTCGAAAAGAGGTAAAAATCTTAATTATCTACTAATTCTAATTAGCCAAGTGATTAGCAAGATAATGGGCTCACAAATTGATGGATTCTAGGCTAGGCTCTCATACCATGTTAAATTTGAAGCAATGTGATGAGCTATGGTGGATCAAATGCTAGAATCAACATCATTAAAAAAGAGATTAGATAATAATTAAGATATGATTAGTGAGCAATTAACTGATAGCTTAATGTAGGCATGGATAATCAAAAACTAGCAAATTCTCATTAGACCAATGCCTCAATTTATAGAGTTTATATCCAAGCATCCAATCCCATTGATTTCTCCTTGATTCACTCCACCTCTTTTGATTGATTCTCTCCACCTCTCTCCAGAATATCTCCGCACCTCCTAAATCTCCTCATGCTACCCTTTATTCTCTCCCACTAGATACTTCTGACCTTTTCACAGTTTCTCTCACATTTACAGATTCTCTTTTACAGCCTCTTGCCAAGGGCTTGTTCCCCACACACCCTATTCACTTGTATATTTCAAGATCTTCTTTACACATCATCATGCCATGTGGCAATCTCTATCCCACATCTTCTTGTGTGACTCTCATAAAATAATATCTCATCTCGCCCATAAGGTGTGTTTCCACACAAAAATAAATTCCTCCTCAATGTAAAATTGGGTGTTCACAATCTCTCTAACCATTAATTTTACATTGCACATTTCAATATCCCTCCTCAATGTAAAATTGGGTGTTCACAATTTCTCCAACCATTTTTGACCAACTCACCTCTCACCCCCAATAATTTGGCATTATCACCCTTTCCGATCCATAAGCATAACAAATAAAGATACATTTATCTACCTTTGGATCCAACTTTGTTCTTATTTCATTAGAAACATGCACCTATGTAATACACCCAAACACTTTCAAGTGAGACACATCCAATCTTATGCGTGTAAACTTCTGTTCAAGCATTATACCAGCAGCTGCAAGCGAGTGTCCTATTCATAATGTACATAGTAGTTGCTACTACTTCTTCCCAAAAATAATGTGGCTATTCTTTTCAGCCACCATCAAGGTAGGTGCCACTTTTGTAATGTGCCTATTTTTTCTTTTTGTAAACACCATTCTATTGCAAAGTGTACCTGCATGTAAACTTTCTCCTCTTGATTCCCTGCTTTCTCAAAAAATTACTAAACTCAAGAAATATTCTCCCCCACCATATGATCCCCAAGCATTTTATTTGCATGCCTTTTTCCTTCTCGACCAATGCTTTAAATATTTGAAAGTGAGCAAACACGTGCCTTTTTTCCTTCATGAAGTAAACCCACACTTTCCTAGTGTGGTTATCAATGAATGTAACATAATACTTGTAACCTGGAATGGTTGTAGTCTTGGCCGGTCCCCATATATCTCAATGTATAACATCTAATGGCCTTGCACTGACATGCGTTTCATCTGGAAAAGCATGTTTGGCATGCTTACCAATCTAGCATGCTTCACATACTTTATTCATACCATCAACCTTAGGCAAACCTGCAAGAGTATTTTGGGCTTGTACAGACTTTAACTGTTGTATATTCATAGGACCAATGCACTTGTTCCATATGTCAATATCTACAATGACACCTGTTCGATGCGCAAACATGGCTGCCTTTACCTCAAGCATGTTCACATCCAAAAAGTAAACATCGTGCCATTCATATCACCCTTTGTAACCAAGTGGCACTAGTTTTTAAGTCTTTCACAAACATCCTTGAGAATTAAACCTCACTTATTACAGATCCTACTCAACCATCTATCTAATCGGAACCAGGTTCTTTGTAATATTTGGAACATGGTACTCAATTTTCCATCGTGCATAGATAATAACACTTTACCAACAGGAACAATTAGATGCGCAATATCATCACATGTTTCTACATAGCCTAGTTATTTTCATTTTCTACATGTCTCAAAACCACTCACCATGAATGTTCATGTGGTTAGAGGAACCATAATCCACATACCATATATCTTGATATCCTCACACATCTTTTGTTGTGGAACTAAGCATATGCTGCATCACAAAAAACTGCTCACTTCTATCATCACACCCTGTTTACTAGATGATGCATAATTTCCTTGTTTGTAACTTTCCATTTTTAATATCATTCTTCTTTTTATAGTAGACTTCATTTTCCATGTGCCTTGGCTTGCCACAATAATAGAACTCTATGATAATTGCACTCTGATTTCTTTGCCAAGCACCTCGGCCTCTTTGGCTCCCCTACCTCTAGATTGGCCTCTTCCACCTGTGTACGATTGTTGCTACTGCAAATCATTGGATTGTTGTTGTCCAGAATTTTGGTTTTCTTGTTAGGGGCACCACCTTGGCCTCGACTTCTACTTGAATTAGAGTAGAAGACCTATTCTGATGTGTTCTTGCTTTGTCAAGAAGATTCCTCACGTAGAGACGTTTCTTCTATAATCAGCATGGACACCAAGTCTCAAAAGTTGAGAATACTCTCTCTGACTGCAAAATGGAGGTCTTGAATGGCTTGTACTCTTTGCCAAGCCCATTTAAATAGACACTCACCAAATCATCATCTTCTACTGATAATTGATAGACCCAAGGGATTCAACAATGCCCTTGATCTTTAATATAATGGTTGTACTTGATTTAGGGTGCACACATTGTAAATGCCACAAGTATGCTTGATAAATACTTTGGTATGGTAGATAGGCTAATGATGTGGGAAATAAAAGTGGGCCTTCATGCTCACATGGATTTTAATTGTATTAATAATATAGTATTCACCATAAGGCTACAAGTTGGGGAGTGTGGAAGGCATGTGGAGGAGTGTGTGTAGGTGCATAATTGGGAAAGATTCTTCTAGAATGCCTACATGGAAGAGGAGAATTCCGCCATGTGTAAGTGGGATCTCCACCTACATGCCACTTAGACTTGGCTATCTTTCAAAGTCAAAAAGTCTTCAATTTAATAATCAATAGAAGACTTAGCCTAAGAGGGCAATTGATGGTGATATCTACCCTTATGTCACTGAAGGGTTGAAGATTTTTATGTTGTAATTTGTAACAATGGAAGAAAGGGTGATTCTCCACGTATAAAAGGAGCCCTCCTCTCCCTTTCAAATGAATGAATGAATGAAGCCTCCTCAATTGAGCATTTTGTGTCATTGCCATTCTCTTATCTTCAAACCCTTATTCAAACACTCTCTTTACATGTGAATGTCTCATTTAGCATTAGCTCCTCATGCTTAATCCAAATTTGGACCTCTTTGATGATTCATGAATAAGTGGGATAAGGAGTTATTATCTTGGTGGGCCTGTGACTTCTCAAGGTAGCCCTTGCCTTATTGCCGCTCTCCTTTGGAGGTACCAATGGTTTTAGCGGTAATGAGCATGTGGAAAGACTTTGGGGACCATAGGTAAATCTTTACAATTGTCAGCTGAGCAATGTTAACCCTTACCCTCTAGCTTGAATCATGTAGGAGATGAAAGGCAAGAGGCTATGTGAAAATTGAGGTTTCATGCAAAGAGAGGGAAGTGCAGTTTTTGTGGTCTAATACCCAAACTTCAACCAGTAATTGATCATATGGCTAGGAAGCTCTTTATATGCTCTTTCTACTCATATAACTAATTTCTTAATCCTTTACTTCATTGATGATCATAACTTCTCCCAAAGTTGTTAACTTTTAAGCGAATTTTGGTAGTTTTATAATCTTCGCTCGGTTGCCCGTTTTTGAAAGTTTTTATATAGACGCGAAGCTCTCTTCAAGCTCTACGTACCTATGTAATCCTCTTTTGTACAGTCTATATGGATTTAAAACTACAATTCTCTATGTATCTCTATTTTTATAGACTTTTGTCCATTATTTCTTCTTAATAATGATTAATTCCTCTTAATATCTTATCAAAAAGCAAATCCCATGTATCTTATCCTCTTGTAAGTGATTGCTATATTCTTTTACTTTAAGATGTTCTGTCCAAATCGCCCAATTTGAACACATGAACGTTACCAACATTCCCCATATGTTTCTATTTACATAATTCTGAGTCGAAAGATTTTCTTCCAACAGGAGCTGCACGACTAGCTGAAATTCTTGCTTCTCCTGAGTCTTTCATCTTTCCTTCCATGAATTATGATCTCACCTTTGATGTGTTTATCTTTATCTTAATCTAGGGAGAGAAAGGGAGGTTAGGAGGCTGTGAGGTTTCATACAAGTGTGTTTTGATTCTAAGAAGTGACCGAAGTCAAAACCCCAACTTTGTGTCACATCTTTTGGTGGAGACAGCGGGCCGGTTTTACTTAGAATTATTCTATTTTAACCTCAAGGTCCCGCATGATTGAAGAAAAGTTATTTTGAAATAAGTAAATTTCTCTTGTTGCTACTCATCTTTTGGTGCGAGATGTTCAACATTCCAGTGTTCCAAGGATAGGAAAGAGAAGACCCGAGGAGTTATCTCCGAGAGTTTAATCGAGCATGCCGCTTGTTGACGGGTTGGTCTATGAAGAAGAGGAAAGAAGTACTTCCAAATTTCTTGAAGGGTGCGGCCTTAGCTTGGCATGAGGCTTTACCAGAGGAGTCCAAGAATGATTGGGAAAGGTTGATCAAAGCAATGAAGGAGAGATTTGGGACAGTGAAGTCACCAAATGCTTTACTATTACAATTGGATCAGATTTTCCAAAAGAAAAGGAGAGGCAGTTTCTACCTTTTCAGTGAGGTATGAAGCCTTGTTCATCAAATATCAACAAGCTGCTTTACATGTTGTTGCTTCTTCTTTTTCACCTTCTATGGGAGATTCAAAGAGTCTTTAGCAATGGAGCACCTTAAGATGAGCAAGTTTATCATGGCTTTAGATCCCCGCTTGCATGGAAAAGTTCTTAGCAAAGATCCCACTAATTTTAAAGAGGCTCTTCGTATTGCTTTGAAGAAGGAGGCCACTCTTCATATTGAGTCCACATTCTAATCTTCTCCGAGTGTGCCGACCCCACCACGAGTAGAGATAACCTCAACATCTCAGGTACAAGCTCCATCCTTGGATCATAACATTGCACAACTTATGGCAGAATTTGCTGATTTGAAGTTACACTTAGTCAAAGCAAGGCCACCTCCTAGGGTTCCATGAGTTGAGAATAAACCTAGGGAAGTAGTGTCATATGCTATGAATGTCAAGAGAAGGGGAACTATCACACTACTGAGAGTGTCCAAAATTGAGGAAAAGAGAGGATAAAAGTTTAGCACTTTTAGAGGAAACATGCTCAGAAGAAGAAGAGGAAACATTGATGCCATTAATGGCAAAAAGGGGTTGTAAAACTAGGAGCCAAGAAGAAGAAGAACAAGAAGATAAATCTGAAGAAGAGAAAAAGAAGAAAAAGAAGAAGAAGTCGTCTAGGAGAAAAATTGGACAATCTGACTTTCCTCTTGGACAAGGATCTCTTAGTTATGACCTCTTAGCAGATCTTAAAGAGAAAACGGCACAAATCACATTTGGGCAGCTTTTGGCACTCTCTCCAAAGCTCAAAAAGGAATGGGGTAAGCTGGCTAGCACAAGGGAATCTAAGAAAAAGAAGAAGAGGGATAATGGGACTCCTATTGCAACCGGACCTTTAATTTTCTTGAAGAGAATCATCAAAAGACTCATAAAAATTATATCAAATATCAAAACAACTACTTGAATTAAATTAAAAATTAAGCATATAACAAAACATAGAGCAAGAGAAAGAAATACATCACCATCAACACAAGGCAACACAAGACTGGGTGCAATCTTCCCCCCCCAATGTGAGTGGCTTCTTCTCGCGTGGGTATTTTTATATATTCCAAAAAGCAGGCTTTAAGCCAAAAATAAAGTATACATCCATATTTGGACTTTGCCATTTAATTAGCCTTTGTCCTCAATTTTAGCCTTTGTCCTCAATTAACCTTTGTCCTCAAACCTTCTAAGGTTTGTGTAAGATCCCTGTTCCCACCGAGCAACAGATTCGGGATACTAGCAGCGGAAGTAGCACTTCTCGCGCGGGACAGGGGTCCCACATTCGGGGCCTCACCCACGGATATCCGGATAAGAGACTAATCCGTCGGTTGTTCCAAAATCGAACCCGGAAAAACTTCCTTTACCGGAAAGCACGGGCGATTCCACCAGGATAACTTTTTACTCTAACGTAGTCAAGATCATTTCTGATCGAGCTGATCTAATTACATCTATAAGATACTTGGTCAGATCAAGGGAGAAACTTGTACTTGGATCATTGGAATCAACGCTTTTTTCCCCATTCAAGAGGCACAGCCGTTGATTCCTATCCATAGAACAGTTACTGTCCGGGATTTATTTTATCTATCGTAAAAACAAAAGTTTGGGTCTCGATTTACGGATCCATCAGTCCAGCCTAACCCCATCCGATCCCATGGGTTAGCCAACCGCCCAACCACTGTAGTGATGGGATCCAATTAAGAATTTGGTTAGGTTTTGTCCCGGGTACCAAGGAAAAGAGTTCCAAGGCCCCCTAGCCGGATTTTCATGCAAAATAAAACTAGTCACACCACTCACACACCCAATATGAAATTACCTTTTTCACAGATTCAACCAGTTTAAAATAATCCTTTAATAAAACCATAGTATCAGTGATCACAATCTTCCAATTTATCCAATTGATTCTTAATTTCCCATCATTCCTTCATCAGAGTATATATGGCATCATTGGCAACTAGAACGCTCAGGGGCCGTTTCGATAGTTCCTAGCCCTTAATACTCGTCAATATAATCACTTATCAAGATGGACTCTCGTTGAAGATCAGCAAGATCAACCAACAGATCCATATAAGGAGCCATGGACTCATCCATTGAAGACCAGCAAGGTCAATCAACCAGATCCATGCCCGATTTCAGAAAACAACTCCTACTCTTGTTCCAATATCTTCCTCGACGCATGCGTGGATATCCTAGGCGACCCAGAGCCCGAGCACCGTATGGTCAGCACCCTCTAGGATCCTTCGCAGGTGACCTAGCGCTTCATGCATAGGCCGCTTCCTTGGCCCCTCATCCACCGTACCGGAAGCTCACCATTTAAATCGCACCGAGGCTGGTCAAGACCTCGGCCGACCTTGCTACGCGAGACGTCCTTCATTGACTCTCCGTTAGCAGTTGCAACTTTATCATCACGACCTTAATCACAAGACGGTCAAAATGCTCCCCCAGCATTCTTGACATAAAACAATCATTTACAAACAGCATTTACAAACAGTTTACAATACAATTTCTATTTTAACTTTCATTTTTCCACATTATCCCTCATCAATCTACATTACTTATTCCATATTCCATTTATATGTATACTCATCCCATCACATCATTTCCATCTCATCACTTCAGATTCCTTCACATCACATATCGTATATTCACATCCATACATCCACATCTATATGCGTATATTCACATCTACATGCATACATCTACATCTCTATGCTTACATCCACATCTCCATTCACATCTACATCTATACATCTATATCTACATGCATCCATCCACCTCCACATCTACATCTACATCTATACATCTACATCTACATGCATACATCCACCTCCACATCTATATCCACATCTACATCTACATGCATACATCCACCTCCACATCCACATCCACATCTATACATCTAAATCTACATGCATCCATCCACCTCCACATCCACATCTACATCTATACATCTACATCTACATGCATACATCCATATCTCCATTCCCATCTACATCTATACATCTACATCTATATGCATCCATCCACCTCCACATCCACATCTACATCTACATGCATCCATCCACCTCCACATCCACATCTACATCTATACATCTACATCTACATGTATACATCCACATCTCTATTCACATCTACATCTACATGCATCCATCCACATCTCCATTTACATCCTCATCTACACATCTATTTCTACATGCATCCATCCACCTCCACATCCACATCTACATCTATACATCTACATCTACATGTATACATCCACATCTCCATTCACATCTACATCTATACATCTACATCTACATGCATCCATCCACATCTCCATTTACATCCCCATCTACACATCTATTTCTACATGCATACATCCATATCTCCATGCATAATAATATTCTTTTAATTAATCTAGGATGATAGTTCCTAGAATATGGTAGGAAGTCCTCTTTTTATGCTTTGAATGAAATTATTTTATGCGTAATTTCTATAAAAATTTTGCCATAGCTCCGCTACTATGACTGATAAATCTCAATTTTTTCTAAGGGATAAGGCTCATTATTAAAGAAATAATTAGAATGGTCTCTAATTGGATCATCAATCCATAATGGTCTCTAATTGGATCATTAAGAAAATAATTAGAATGGTCTCTAATTGGATCATCAATCCATAATGGTCTCTAATTGGATCATTAAGAAAATAATTAGAATGGTCTCTAATTGGATCATCAATCCATAATGGTCTCTAATTGGATCATCAATCCATAATGGTCTCTAATTGGATCATTAAGAAAATAATTAGAATGGTCTCTAATTGGATCATCAATCCATAATGGATTGAATCATCGATATACATAAACTAAAAGCATAGCAAAAAGCCATTAATTTGGCCTCAAGCATAGCTTAATCTTGGATTAAGGAAAAGCCTTATGAAAAGCTTCATTTGGATTGAAAAGGGTCATGAGTATGACCATTTCTTAAGTGAGAGAGAGAAAAACTATTAGAATTAAATATAAATAGAATTTTATGTAATTCTTTACTATCATTAATTAATTAACTTCAATAGCATTTCAAAAACCATACCAATTAAGCTTCTCAAGCTTGAGAGGGGTTGAGAAGAGAGAATCATTGAGAAATTATAGAAAAGATCATAATTCACTATACTTATCTTATAATTTGCTTGATTCTTTGTTCACGGTAGAGGCCCCCAACCAATCAATTGGTTTAGTATGTTGATGGAGCCACCAATAGGGATTGAAGAAAGAGAGAAGTATCAAAAACTAGTGAATTATTAAAGAATTCACAGTTCTTGGCTTAGGTGGAGTAGAGTAACAATGCATAAGACACTATATTTTTTTCAACAAGGGGAGGCTTCTATTTATAGGAAAATTTGAGCTCCTAACCAAACAAACTGATTCTAGAATTTTCCAAGTCAGTTTGGTCACTTTTTGACCATTTTTAGGTCAGTTAAGCTAACTTTTGGAACTAGACTTGAATGAGGAGAGAGGAGAGATGAAATATCTTAATTTTTATGAGTTTAAAACTCATTCAAGCATGTGAAATATGCACCTCCTTTAAAGAACTCTCCTTCCTTACATATGTGTCATAGTTTTTTTTACTAATAAACCTTGTACATTTTCAACTCTTCATCTTATGTGAAATATGCACCTCCTTTAAAGAACTCCCCTTCCTTACATATGTGTTTTTTTACTAATAAACCTTGTACATTTTCAACTCTTCATCTTATGTGAGCATTTACTCATTTTTGGATACCCAAAATATCTCATATTTTTAATATTGCTCATAGTTTTTTACTAATAAACCTTGTACATTTTCAACTCTTCATCTTATGTGAAATATGCACCTCCTTTAAAGAACTCCTCTTCCTTACATATGTGTCATAGTTTTTTTTTTAAAAAAACTAATAAACCTTGTACATTTTCAACTCTTCATCTTATGTGAAATATGCACCTCCTTTAAAGAACTCCCCTTCCTTACATATGTGTTTTTTTTTACTAATAAACCTTGTACATTTTCAACTCTTCATCTTATGTGAGCATTTACTCATTTTTGGATACCCAAAATATCTCATATTTTTAACATTGCTCATAGTTTTTTACTAATAAACCTTGTACATTTTCAACTCTTCACCTTATGTGAGCATTTACTCATTTTTGGGTATCTTCTTTTTACAAATTGGATTTATCTCCTCTCTACACATGTATTGATGCTATTGGCCCATAGGAACCTTAATTGGACCATAGTCTAAAGATTTCTGAAAATCTAGACCCTTAGACTAAGGTTCTTTATACCTATTTCTAATTAATTCCAATTGCACATTGGAAAATTCTTTTTGAATTTCTGTTTCAGGGGAACTTATTTTAATAAGATGAGATATTTTTTAATCCAAAAATATTCAAAATTTGAATATTCTCTCTCTAGAATAATTTTCTCTCTCTAGGCTAAAACAGTTAGAAACAAGGTCTTTATATTTCTGAAGAGGGATTGATTACAGGGGAAGATACTAGACATCAAAAAGGGGTTGGGGGAGGAATCTTACATTCTACCCCACTTAAAAAACGCGAGATGTCCTCATCTCGCAACTTGGGATAATTTCGCAAGATGCACGAATATGAGACTTAGAGAAAAACTTTAATCAAGATTAACCACCAAGAAAAGTCTTAAAGAGAGCAAGATTCAAAATAAGAACAAGATTTAAACTTTATTCATTCTCGAAACTTATACAGTAAAGATAGAAGAACTCTTTACACTTCCATAAGCCCGTCCATCATATGGTCACAAAAGCAGTCCTCACAAGCTGCACAAGTATAGGGTAACTCATCTATGGGAATGATTCTGCTGGTTATTGCCGCACCTATCTCAGTGGTATGAGGTGATCTAACAAAAGGACCTCTGAGAGGCAAGCCAAAAACAGGGTAAAGACATATCTTCTCATGAGGAAGAAAACACGCCAGTAAGAAGACCCGCTCAGAAAACCCAAGATGCCTTGATCTCATGACGCAGTAGTATCGGGGACCCAAACCCAAGGCTTCAATAACCATGGCCAAGCGGACATTGTTACGAAAGTGCTGCTGACCCCAGGGTGTTACCCTAGTTATGTTTTGATAGGTCCTCCATTTGATCTGAGCTACAGAAGTTCCTAGGTGAGGAAAAAGTGAGCGCTCATACTGTTCTATAAAGTCTTTCTTCACAGACTCTCTTGCATCTTGAAGGTGAGAAATCATCATGGATAAAACTAATTCCTGTTGCCAAGCCATGAAGGAGATTAAGAAGAAGGGAGATCGATGGAAGTAAGATTACTGTGAGCGACAGTTAAAGGTTACGACTTATATAAAGGAAGGAGCTAGCGTAACTTAGAAGCCAACGGTAACTTGCCACTGAAGTTTTACCGTCTTTCCATGATTTGGGTTTGACACATTTTTCTATAGAAGGCATTAAGAATTTTGAGATGAGGAGATAAAAGAAGCTTGTAGGCTAAGTCACCTACTTTCATTGAATTCAGATATAAGGCTCACAATATCTGGGGGATAACTTCTTATACTTCCCAAGAGATAAAGAACTTCTTTTGGGCCGTACTCGAATGAAAACCAAAACCTTGGTATCCAAAACACCGATTCTCACTTCTGAACTCATTGTTCTAAATCCTTGAAACAGGTGGGACTCCTGAGAGTATTCTAGGGAAAGGGTCTTCCTTTTTTTAAACAAAAATTTTTATTTTATTTTAGAGAGGGAATAATTATAAGATCAGAAAGGGAGATTCTTACTCCTGTATACCTCGAAGGTTGGGGAGGAATCTTACATTCTACCCCACTTAAAAAGTGCGAGATGTCCTCATCTCGCAAGGTAGAGGACAGCTCTTTTTCTTAAGATCCAATTTTATTCTGGGGTTCCTTATATTCTGGTCAACCCAACAGAACACTGGGATAAATATCCCTTATATAGAACTCATCATTAAATAACAATTCATTCAGATCATGTCATTCATATCTTTAACATGATAATGGTCCATTAGACCGAAAAGTTTCCTTCGGAACATTCCTCCACCACGGAAATTTCAGTCAAGCAAGTTCTCAATTTGACATCCCTTAACTTGATCTACCGGTCAAGTATTAACAGTAGCAATCTAACAGCACAACCCACTAACCTCATAGTGATTTGCTGAATTCATTATCATAATTCTAGTTATGAATATCATCACAGGGACTCGTCCCATTCCCCCTCATTGTGGTTTCATTATATTTCAACTAAATTTTAAAAATCAACATTTTTCAATCAGCATTTTCAATCAAAATCCAAATCAATTCATCAATTCTCAAACAGAATTAAAAATCATATCAATCACATTCGAAATCATCATCTAGATAGCATTAACGCTTATAATTTCAAGTCTTAGATTTACTCGTATATACTGTCAGTAAAGAGCTGCAGTATACTCTCGGTATATACGGGTAGTCACGACCCTTGGAATTATAAGGTAAATACTATCATGTCTAGGCCTCAAGCAAGTCAGGGATTCTATATAATTGCGGTACTTCCATCTGAAGACCCAATTACCAAATTACGAATTCAGTTTAAATATCAAATTGTATGAATTATATCACACAATTATAACCTTTTTGTCTTTCTAGATAAATTTTTGACATATTTGTCTTCTCAGTTCATCTTTATTAACCAAATGCTCTGATACCAACTGTAAGATCCCTGTTCCCACCGAGCAACAGATTCGGGATACTAGCAGCGGAAGTAGCACTTCTCGCGCGGGACAGGGGTCCCACATTCGGGGCCTCACCCACGGATATCCGGATAAGAGACTAATCCGTCGGTTGTTCCAAAATCGAACCCGGAAAAACTTCCTTTACCGGAAAGCACGGGCGATTCCACCAGGATAACTTTTTACTCTAACGTAGTCAAGATCATTTCTGATCGAGCTGATCTAATTACATTTATAAGATACTTGGTCAGATCAAGGGAGAAACTTGTACTTGGATCATTGGAATCAACGCTTTTTTCCCCATTCAAGAGGCACAGCCGTTGATTCCTATCCATAGAACAGTTACTGTCCGGGATTTATTTTATCTATCATAAAAACAAAAGTTTGGGTCTCGATTTACGGATCCATCAGTCCAGCCTAACCCCATCCGATCCCATGGGTTAGCCAACCGCCCAACCACTGTAGTGATGGGATCCAATTAAGAATTTGGTTAGGTTTTGTCCCGGGTACCAAGGAAAAGAGTTCCAAGGCCCCCTAGCCGGATTTTCATGCAAAATAAAACTAGTCACACCACTCACACACCCAATATGAAATTGCCTTTTTCACAGATTCAACCAGTTTAAAATAATCCTTTAATAAAACCATAGTATCAGTGATCACAATCTTCCAATTTATCCAATTGATTCTTAATTTCCCATCATTCCTTCATCAGAGTATATATGGCATCATTGGCAACTAGAACGCTCAGGGGCCGTTTCGATAGTTCCTAGCCCTTAATACTCGTCAATATAATCACTTATCAAGATGGACTCTCATTGAAGATCAGCAAGATCAACCAACAGATCCATATAAGGAGCCATGGACTCATCCATTGAAGACCAGCAAGGTCAATCAACCAGATCCATGCCCGATTTCAGAAAACAACTCCTACTCTTGTTCCAATATCTTCCTCGACGCACGCGTGGATATCCTAGGCGACCCAGAGCCCGAGCACCGTATGGTCAGCACCCTCTAGGATCCTTCACAGGTGACCTAGCGCTTCACACATAGGCCGCTTCCTTGGCCCCTCATCCACCGTACCGGAAGCTCACCATTTTAATCGCACCGAGGCTGGTCAAGACCTCGGCCGACCTTGCTACGCGAGACGTCCTTCATTGACTCTCCGTCAGCAGTTGCAACTTTATCATCACGACCTTAATCACAAGACGGTCAAAATGCTCCCCCAGCATTCTTGACATAAAACAATCATTTACAAACAGCATTTACAAACAGTTTACAATACAATTTCTATTTTAACTTTCATTTTTCCACATTATCCCTCATCAATCTACATTACTTATTCCATATTCCATTTATATGTATACTCATCCCATCACATCATTTCCATCTCATCACTTCAGATTCCTTCACATCACATATCGTATATTCACATCCATACATCCACATCTATATGCGTATATTCACATCTACATGCATACATCTACATCTCTATGCATACATCCACATCTCCATTCACATCTACATCTATACATCTATATCTACATGCATCCATCCACCTCCACATCTACATCTACATCTATACATCTACATCTACATGCATACATCCACCTCCACATCTATATCCACATCTACATCTACATGCATACATCCACCTCCACATCCACATCCACATCTATACATCTAAATCTACATGCATCCATCCACCTCCACATCCACATCTACATCTATACATCTACATCTACATGCATACATCCATATCTCCATTCCCATCTACATCTATACATCTACATCTATATGCATCCATCCACCTCCACATCCACATCTACATCTATACATCTACATCTACATGCATCCATCCACCTCCACATCCACATCTACATCTATACATCTACATCTACATGTATACATCCACATCTCTATTCACATCTACATCTACATGCATCCATCCACATCTCCATTTACATCCTCATCTACACATCTATTTCTACATGCATCCATCCACCTCCACATCCACATCTACATCTATACATCTACATCTACATGTATACATCCACATCTCCATTCACATCTACATCTATACATCTACATCTACATGCATCCATCCACATCTCCATTTACATCCCCATCTACACATCTATTTCTACATGCATACATCCATATCTCCATGCATAATAATATTCTTTTAATTAATCTAGGATGATAGTTCCTAGAATATGGTAGGAAGTCCTCTTTTTATGCTTTGAATGAAATTATTTTATGCGTAATTTCTATAAAAATTTTGCCATAGCTCCGCTACTATGACTGATAAATCTCAATTTTTTCTAAGGGATAAGGCTCATTATTAAAGAAATAATTAGAATGGTCTCTAATTGGATCATCAATCCATAATGGTCTCTAATTGGATCATTAAGAAAATAATTAGAATGGTCTCTAATTGGATCATCAATCCATAATGGTCTCTAATTGGATCATTAAGAAAATAATTAGAATGGTCTCTAATTGGATCATCAATCCATAATGGTCTCTAATTGGATCATCAATCCATAATGGTCTCTAATTAGATCATTAAGAAAATAATTAGAATGGTCTCTAATTGGATCATCAATCCATAATGGATTGAATCATCGATATACATAAACTAAAAGCATAGCAAAAAGCCATTAATTTGGCCTCAAGCATAGCTTAATCTTGGATTAAGGAAAAGCCTTATGAAAAGCTTCATTTGGATTGAAAAGGGTCATGAGTATGACCATTTCTTAAGTGAGAGAGAGAAAAACTATTAGAATTAAATATAAATAGAATTTTATGTAATTCTTTACTATCATTAATTAATTAACTTCAATAGCATTTCAAAAACCATACCAATTAAGCTTCTCAAGCTTGAGAGGGGTTGAGAAGAGAGAATCATTGAGAAATTATAGAAAAGATCATAATTCACTATACTTATCTTATAATTTGCTTGATTCTTTGTTCACGGTAGAGGCCCCCAACCAATCAATTGGTTTAGTATGTTGATGGAGCCACCAATAGGGATTGAAGAAAGAGAGAAGTATCAAAAACTAGTGAATTATTAAAGAATTCACAGTTCTTGGCTTAGGTGGAGTAGAGTAACAATGCATAAGACACTATATTTTTTTCAACAAGGGGAGGCTTCTATTTATAGGAAAATTTGAGCTCCTAACCAAACAAACTGATTCTAGAATTTTCCAAGTCAGTTTGGTCACTTTTTGACCATTTTTAGGTCAGTTAAGCTAACTTTTGGAACTAGACTTGAATGAGGAGAGAGGAGAGATGAAATATCTTAATTTTTATGAGTTTAAAACTCATTCAAGCATGTGAAATATGCACCTCCTTTAAAGAACTCTCCTTCCTTACATATGTGTCATAGTTTTTTTTACTAATAAACCTTGTACATTTTCAACTCTTCATCTTATGTGAAATATGCACCTCCTTTAAAGAACTCCCCTTCCTTACATATGTGTTTTTTTACTAATAAACCTTGTACATTTTCAACTCTTCATCTTATGTGAGCATTTACTCATTTTTGGATACCCAAAATATCTCATATTTTTAATATTGCTCATAGTTTTTTACTAATAAACCTTGTACATTTTCAACTCTTCATCTTATGTGAAATATGCACCTCCTTTAAAGAACTCCTCTTCCTTACATATGTGTCATAGTTTTTTTAAAAAAAAAACTAATAAACCTTGTACATTTTCAACTCTTCATCTTATGTGAAATATGCACCTCCTTTAAAGAACTCCCCTTCCTTACATATGTGTTTTTTTTTACTAATAAACCTTGTACATTTTCAACTCTTCATCTTATGTGAGCATTTACTCATTTTTGGATACCCAAAATATCTCATATTTTTAACATTGCTCATAGTTTTTTACTAATAAACCTTGTACATTTTCAACTCTTCACCTTATGTGAGCATTTACTCTTTTTTGGGTATCTTCTTTTTACAAATTGGATTTATCTCCTCTCTACACATGTATTGATGCTATTGGCCTATAGGAACCTTAATTGGACCATAGTCTAAAGATTTCTGAAAATCTAGACCCTTAGACTAAGGTTCTTTATACCTATTTCTAATTAATTCCAATTGCACATTGGAAAATTCTTTTTGAATTTCTGTTTCAGGGGAACTTATTTTAATAAGATGAGATATTTTTTAATCCAAAAATATTCAAAATTTGAATATTCTCTCTCTAGAATAATTTTCTCTCTCTAGGCTAAAACAGTTAGAAACAAGGTCTTTATATTTCTGAAGAGGGATTGATTACAAGGGAAGATACTAGACATCAAAAAGGGGTTGGGGGAGGAATCTTACAGTTTACACTATTTTTCTAATACAATAATCTAACTTGTGCACATATGCACATTACAAAATAAATCAACTAGTGCTCGTACGCACACTGTACAATAAATTGACACGTGCACACACACACATCACACTGATGTCAAAATAATATCAAATGACATAGTACAGTCACAAAATATTGTGAGATCGGTCCACACGCCATGACTCAATCCACCATCCGTGCGACACCTAAATCGGTACCCTCGCACTGTACAACACCTAAATCGGTACCCTTGCACACCTCATCACCTAAACTCATAAACATAAACCACGTCAGTAGTAACAATCAATCGACATCACATCAATCAATCCTAACGTGTTCATGATGAGAAATAGGCATCATAAAAAATATATACAAATTTAAATGACCATGATTATTATTCAAATAACATGGGTCATAACAGTCCTCCCTGTTGTTGGGAATCAACTGTCCTCAGTTGTGTAATCAATGAGTGGATGGCTTCATGGTACAAGTGGAGGACAAGATCATCACATCAAACAATTTCTGAAAATAAAACCAAACAAGTGAACGCATGTGAAAAGGATCTAAGTGTCCCATACCACATTGGTACCTTCCACATACAAACACTCGCTGGTGAAAGATAGAAGACATAGATACGTCTGGGGTAGGCATGTAAAACCAATCTAATGTCCCATACCATAGATTAATTCCACACGACACTACCTTAAGAATAGAAGTTTGAGACGGAGTAGCTAATTCCCTCTGAAACTTTCATTCCGACATAAATTTTCTCTATCCTCAAAATTAGTCTACAAGTCTTATTCCAAAAATAAATTAGGTCAAAATGGAAATTCTTATCAACTTAAGATTAAAAAATAATCACTTACATTACTGTCAATAACTTGATGAATTCTGGGGATTTGTTCTTGATCTTAATCTTGTAATTGTCTAACTAAATTCAAAAATTATAATCTTTGAATAGGTATATAATTCTTGAATTTGTGAATCTTACTTGTGAAATCTAAAGAGGATCTTGTTCTTAAGCTTAATCTTAAACTTGAAATCAGAACTTGAAGAAAAATAGACATCTTGCGCCCTATTTGATAGCAAGAACTTGATATACTAGTAATGAATCTTGGCTTAGATTAAAAATACTTGAATGGACGAAAATTGAGAGATTAGTCTTTAATTAATCATAATTGCAATTCTTGAATAAATCTTGTTCTTAAGGGGTTTAAATCTTGTGGTTGAATATATCTTTGACTTAGAGCAATTCTTGGTATAGAAAGAATCTTGTACTTAGATAGATCTTAAACTAGAACACTTGAAAATTTAGATAAAGCTTTACTTGAATTGGTACTTGAATTGGTATAAACTTCGTAATTGTGATTGGTATACAACTTAAACTTGGTTTCTAGTCACTTAAGAGGTATTTCTTTACTTTTCTGATCATCACTAAATTTGATGGTAAAGCAATTGATAACTTGAATCAAAGACTGGAGAAACTTGATTGGTTCTTGAATCTTCAAATTGGTCTTAATCTTCTATGAAATGTCTAGCAATCATTTTTACTTGAATTTGGGCAACTAGATCTTGAAGATAACTTTTGCTAATCTTGTCTCGATCTTTCTACTTAGGTCACTGTATCTAAAATTCTTTTCAGGAGCTAAAGTTTTCTAACTAAGTCTAGAAGAAAAGAATATTCAGAAAACAGATACAAAAGCAAACAAGAAATTGTATACAATAAATAATTTTTTTATACATACCTCCACCTTTGGTTAGTGTGTCGAGTGTGTTAACCTCTTCGGTGTCAAGCTGTTCCTGAATAGTACGATGGTGCGGATATTCACACATTTCTTGACAATTAAAAGAATAGAAAAAATTTAAAACAAGAGAAAAGATAGGGTTTCTTATCTCATATGGAATGTCGAACTAGATGTGAGTCCTGTCAAGTTAGCTCAATACACAAATGCATAATTTTTCAAGAAATAATCCATGTACTCTTTAAAATTAGAAAACTAGCCGTAGGTTAAAGCAACATTTTAATGATATCTTCACTAACAAGCTGTTTATATTGTTCGTACTTCATGAGGATTTAGAAAACAACATTATTCACAAGAATTTGACAACTCTCAAAATTTCTTTTGAGGTAAATTCTAAAAATCTGTAGAAGAAATCCAAACTAACTATATGCACATGAGATTCCTTTTTGATAAAATATGATGGAAATAGTCAAAAAAATATTTTTCTTTTGTAAAACATTTTATTGATCTCATTTAAGCTTATTTGAAAGCTTTTAAAGCTTAGTCCAAAGATTAGATATATATAAAGTTTTATGCTCGTTAATAAACTTTTAATTGAGCTTATTAAAGCTTTTATAAGCTTTAGAATTTCTTTTTCTCTCACGGTTATTCACACAGCGCAGCCCGTAAGAGTAAAAAGAGAGATTTTATTTTTATTTTTTTATTTAAAAAAATGCCTCCTGAATTGTGCGCTGCCAAGATTTGAGGGACAACCCTTAATGTGGGTTGTAAGCAAAAGCTCACAAAGCTTTTAAGCTTTTGCTTAAATAAGCTCAAATAGAAAAAATTGGGGCCTCCCCTGAATTCGCAGCAAATAGAAAAAAAATTGGGCTTCCCTGAATTCGCAGCTCGCCGCCGGCCGGATGGAGAGAAGTTGGATGGAAAAAAAAAACTAACGCCTCCTGTTTGCGCAACCAGCTGGCCCTTCAGGATGTGCAGGCCGTCGGGTATGAAGGAGGGAGAGAGAGATATTGAAAATTGTATATATATATATATATAGCTTTTACTCCATTTCTCAGAGAGAAGATTGCGCTTTTACTAATTGAAGAAAAATCTATCATCTCCCACCCTTGATTATAGAAATTGAGCCAAGGGAAAGTTTAGCAATTCTGCTTATGACTCTCCATGCTCCTCTGCTTGCTCTTTCAATCCGTACGGACAGATTAGGAAGAGGATTAGTGAAGAGGAAGGTGGTTTCATGGTTTTGGAAAACCCACTAATGGTTTTCCACCTAGTTTTACCCTTTGGGCAATAGATTGATGGAGATTGATTACCCAATGGTCAAAAACAAGCTTTATTTCATCCATACATAAACAAAAATCCCTAAATGTGTTCTTCTTCAATTTAAATTCAAAAAATTTACCAAAATCACCTCATCACCTCTGTTTTATCTCTTTCACCTCTTTTGACGGCCTTCAAGAAAATTAAATTATACCAAAGCTCTGATACCACTGCAACCGGACCTTTAATTTTCTTGAAGAGAATAATCAAAAGACTCATAAAAATTATATCAAATATCAAAACAACTACTTGAATTAAATTAAAAATTAAGCATATAACAAAACATAGAGCAAGAGAAAGAAATACATCACCATCAACACAAGGCAACACAAGACTGGGTGCAATCTTCCCCCCCCAATGTGAGTGGCTTCTTCTCGCGTGGGTATTTTTATATATTCCAAAAAGCAGACTTTAAGCCAAAAATAAAGTATACATCCATATTTGGACTTTGCCATTTAATTAGCCTTTGTCCTCAATTTTAGCCTTTGTCCTCAATTAACCTTTGTCCTCAAACCTTCTAAGGTTTGCACTATTTTTCTAATACAATAATCTAACTTGTGCACATATGCACATTACAAAATAAATCAACTAGTGCTCGTACACACACTGTACAATAAATTGACACGTGCACACACACACATCACACTGATGTCAAAATAATATCAAATGCCATAGTACAGTCACAAAATATTGTGAGATCGGTCCACACGCCATGACTCAATCCACCATCCGTGCGACACCTAAATCGGTACCCTCGCACTGTGCAACACCTAAATTGGTACCCTTGCACACCTCATCACCTAAACTCATAAACATAAACCACATCAGTAGTAACAATCAATCGACATCACATCAATCAATCCTAACGTGTTCATGATGAGAAATAGGCATCATAAAAAATATATACAAATTTAAATGACCATGATTATTATTCAAATAACATGGGCCATAACACCTATGGCTCAAAAGGTGGATATAGATGTAGGAGATGATGTGCCTATGATTGATGTCATCATGGAGGGGCAAACAATTTCTAATGCATACATTGATGGAGGTGCGTTAATCAATGTCATGAGTGAAAAAACAATGAAAGATGCCGATTTACTAACTCTCCCTATCGCATCAAACTTGCTGATAATACTAGGGTGAAAACCTTAGGAATTGTCAAGAATTTGGGAGTGGATGTATGTGGTATTTATGTGCCTACAACTTTCCAGGTCATTCCTACAAAGCCTGATGCTAGGGCTTACCCATTGATATTGGGTAGGCCATGGCTTCGCCAAGTGAAGGCAATTCAAAAGTGGGAGACACGTGATCTTATTCTACAAGGTGATAATAAGAAGGTCCACTCTACAACATCAAGAGTCATCGCAAGAAAGTGGTAAGAGGTGAACCTTCAACTTCCAAAAGTTCAGAGTAGTCAGAGTCAGCCGATGAAGAGGAGACAAGTGGTAGCTCCAAGGATTCCATCTCAGAAGGGAAGGTGGAGGGAGTTACATTTGGTCTTTCCCTGGGAAGGGATCGAGGGGATGCTGAAGACAATGGAGCCTTGGAAGAGGAAGCTTCTTCAACCATGTTCAAGAAAGGAGATGTGGACCTCACTAGTCTTCACCAACAGAATGAACTTCTTCTTGATGAGTCCATAGTAGGTACTGAAAGGGAGAATTACTTAAAAATGTTGGATGGATTTCCTAACCTTTTTGCTTGTGTAAACTGCTACTCACAAGTACACCAAGTTACCCTAGTAGAGCACAAGATTGATCTCAAGCCCCAAAGTAAGCCAGTGGTACAGCGGAAGACGTTTGGGAGTAGTGCAAGCAGAGGTGCTTAAGAATGAGGTAACTAATTTGCTTGAAGCTGGATTTATAGTTCCAGTAGAGAATTCAGAGTGGATTTCCCCAGTTGTAGTCACTCCCAAAAAGGGTGAAAAATGGCATGTGTGTGTGGACTTTCGCCCTCTGAATGCATGCACAAAGAGAGATTATTATCCTCTACGCTTTCAGGATGAGATTTTGGATCAAGTTACAGGTCATGAGTTGTATTCTCAGTGTGTGTGATGGATACTCTGGATACTTTCAAATCCGGATTTGTGAAGAAGATCAAAGGAAAACCTCATTTATCACCCCTTGGGGAGTGTATTCCTATAGGGTGATGCCATTTGGCTTGACCAATGCACTAGCAACTTTTCAACGTTTCATGAGTCAGGTATTTGCACCTTACTTGGAAAAGTTTATAAGGGTCTTTTTGGATGACTTTTGCATTTATTCAAGCCGCATGGATCACTTGGAAAAGTTGAGGTTGGCGTTGCAAAGTATTGATGATGCAAAAGGGTGTCTTAATCCTAGAAAGTGCCGCTTGGCACAAAGGAAGGTAGTTCTCTTGGGACATGTTATCTTAGAAGAAGGCATAGAGATGGATCCTGAGAAGGTGCAGGCAATTGTGGCCCTCCCACCACCTACCAATGTAAGGGAGGTAAGGAGGATTTTGGGTAAAACAAAGTATTACCAATGCTTTGTTGACATGTTCTCTGAGAAGATGTATCCTATAAATCTGTTTGACAAAGAAGAATCACAGAGGTTATTACTAGCCTTGGCTCAGCAAAGATGTCTATGAGTGGTGTAGAAGTTGTGAAGTATGCCAGGCATATGGGCATAAGCAATTGGTTCCTGGACCCTTAAACCCTATCCCAGCATATGGTCCATTTGAAAGGTGGGGATTAGAATTTGTGGGCCCACTTCCTCGTTCCTCACATGCATACTGGTTTGGCCACAGATTTTGCAACAAGGTGGGTAGAAGCAAAGGCCATGGTCAATAATAAAGCAGTGGCTATGGCATCCTTTCTCAGGAAATACATATGTGCCCGATTTGGGTGTCCATTAGAAATCCTTACGTATGGGGGGAGGTCTTTCACAAATGACTTGATTGAAGCTTTAGTGCAGAAATTAAAAATAAAGCATGCTATGTCAACTCCCTATTATCCCTAATGTAATGGTTTAGTAGAAAAAACTAATGGACTGCTTTGTGGATCTTTGTCTAAACTAGTGGGATACTATGAAGAGAAAGTGGGTTGTGCATTTGCCAGAGGTCCTATGGGCCTATAGGACAACTCACAAACTCTCTCTTGGTTTCACACCTTTTCAGTTAGTTTATGGAATGGAGGCTATTTTGCCAATAGAATTGAAAATCACAAGCCTTCGCACATCTTTTGCACGCTTGAATAATGAAGAAGAAACACATACCCAACGCCTAGTACAACTGGAGACCTTGGATGAGAGGCGACTTCAGGCACTTCAAAATTTGGAGGCTGCACAACAACGGCGCAAGGCAAGGCATGACACTCTCACGAAGAAGAAGAAGAAGAAGAAGAAGCCAGAACTCAAGCAAGGAAGCTTGGTATCATGAGGTATGATGGCTGTGTGGAGAACCGGCTAGATAAGAAGCTTCTTCGATGCTGGGAAGGCTAGATAAGAAGCTTCTTCGATGCTGGGAAGGCCCCTTCAGGATAAAGCAAAAGTTCAAAAATAACACCTAAGCAATTGTTGGATAGGTTCATCCAAGTACTTAACCAGCGATCTATAATGGCTTAGTCATTAGACGTATCACTACGTGGGATGAAGTCACAATAAATGCCATCCAACTAGAGGATAATCTTATGGTCAAAGGAGCTAAAGCATCAGATTCTAAATTTGTTGCCTCCAAAGTCACAAGACAAAGCACTTCTACAATTAAAACCCTTTCTGGTGACACTTTAGCAGAAATGAATCGCATGGATTTCATGAAATCACTTCAAGAGGTAATGAAAGCCAATAGAGCCCCCAAAAACGTACATATGTAGCCAAGGAAAGAGCTTCAATGGTGCTCAATCTACCAACAAGAACATTTGACCAGTGAGTGTCCATTCGTAATAAGGACACACTATAATGGTGATTGTACTTTTTGTGGATGTTATAGTCATGAGGCTTCACATTGCCACGCGCATTTGCAAACCCTTCCTAATGCTTCTAGGCCTAAATAGTTGGCTTTACTTGCTCCATTACAGCCATGAGCCACATTAGGGAAAATTTGGGCTCATTTTTGGGCCCTCTAAGGGATTTTTTACCATCTTTGCCTTGAAAAAGAGGGTCGTAGTGAACATTTCTTACCTTATGTTAAAACCCCATCATATGACATATCATTAGAAAGATCATGAAAAGTAGATCTTATAATTTCAAACTCCGAAATATTTGGAGTTTCTAAGCTCAAGATATACCATTTTCCTCAAAATCAAGTTTAAAGGCTACGGTAAACGGTCCACATCATCACTTTTGAACCTACTTTTTGTACATCTTCCATGGGTCATATCCAAACCCCATTATGTTATATATCAATGGAAAGATCTTGAAGAGTAGATTCTATATATGCAACCTCCGAAAAAATTAGAGTTGATTTACAAAAAATTTACCATGGCCCCATTTTTTATGATGTGGTATTCCTTAGAGGGCCCAAAAATGAGCCCAAATTTTCCCTAATGTAATGTTGGCAATAACGTCTCAACCCAATGCGTATCAAATTACACATCGACCCATTGCAAGGGGGATTTACAATGCACAAAATGTGTCGTTACCTCCACCAGTTTTGAGACCTCAACTACCTCCCCCTCGAGGAGCCTATTCATTGCCAAGAATATGAGGTAGATGTCGAACCCACCCCCCACCTCTTTGAGGACCCCAAAGAGCTACATCCTGACTATTATGTAGTGGATGGCACAAGGGGAGTCAAGACATTTTACCAACTTGCCACAATGGGCAAGGGACAGGACATTAATGCCACAGCTAGAAGAATGCCTCTTCAATGCTACCACTGTCAAGGTCCCCATCGCGTTTCGAAATTCCCTCTCAAGTTTGTTGAGATATTGAGCTCAACTAGTGCTACGACCAACATTGATGACCCGCCTAGGTGATAGCTTCCACAGCTACACCGCTGGCATGGTTGGTGAGATTATGGGTGATATGCGGCTAGTGGGATGATAGGCTGTGTGCTAGTAGCCATCTTGGATTACTAGAGACTGGCATAGTTATAGTGCCAGCTCATTTAGTTGGGTTCACATTATGGACTGACCCTTGTATGTTGTAGTAGTAGCTGAGTACTAACCCATATAGTGTGTACTCTCATCTTTTTATGTTATGTTGGTTAAGTAGAGAAGAAGAAAGAAAGAAGAAAATTCAGCCATTCATCCCTCTCTTGTGTGTGTGTGTTTGCTTGCTAGGGTTTAAAGCTTTCCCTCTCCCCCACATTCTCTTTATGGTATTAGAGCCTGGTTCATGTGAGAGCTAAGGAGGCAAGCAAGAGGAAAGAACAATCAAGGAAGGAAGTGGTACTACACGGGAAAGAGCACCATCATCTCTTTCCCCTTCTTGGTTTAGGTACAACACCCTCTCAGTAGCTCTGGGAGCTATACATATCGGATTGAGGAGCTGTCTTTATAGGATCGAAGCACAAGGCAAGTATGTCCTAATTGGACGAGGTTTTTGGGGCCAGATTCGCGTTTTGGACGCGTTACAGGCCCCGTTTCGTCACTGCAAGGTATTTTTGGTAGTTTTCTTGAAGTTCTGGTAGAGAACTATTTCTGCTCGAAATCTGGTTATTGTAGTGTAGCAGTGCATTTTGGAAGTGTAGACAGGGTTTGCACATGTATTGTTGATACTGGGTGTACATACACGTTCTTTGGTCACATTTGGTGACACACGTTGTGCTGAAGTACCGCTACTGCTTTTTGCAGCAGTTTTACAGGAGATACTGCTGTATTATAGGTTGCATACAGAAGTTGTCTATTTGCAGGTTATTTAATTGCTGCAAGAAAACATGTCTAACGGAATTAATCAGATTGTTAGTGAGAAGTTGGATAAGAATAACTTCCATGCCTGGAAGTTCAGAATGACCAATTTCCTAATGGGTAAAGGATTTTGGGATTATGTAGAAGGAGACAATGAGGGGCCTCCAAAGTTATCTGAGGAGAATGCCACTCCTGCAGATATAAAGGCATTCAAGGATTGGAACCAAGGTGTAAGAAAAGTCATGTACTGGCTTTCAATTAGTGTCACACACACACTATGATAGGACACATACAGGATGCAAACACTCTTGTAGTTGTATGGGCAGAATCTGGTTCAAATGTTCCAGACTAACACAAAGGCAAGGAAGTTACAGTTAAAGCAAGAGTTGCATATTGTGGAAAAGAAAAGCATGTCTATCAATGAATATGCCTTAAAGACCAAGGGAACTGTTGAATCCCTTGGGTCTATCAATGTATCAGTGGAGGATGATGATTTGGTGCCTGAGATAAAGGCAGCCATGTTTGCACATGGAACAGGTGTCATTGTTGCAAATATTGACATATGGCACACAAGCACATTGGTCATGTGAATGTACAACGACTGAAGTCTATGCAGGCCCAAAATATTATTGCAGCTTTGCCAAAGTTTAAGGTTGACGATATGCATAAGGTATATGAAGCATGCCAACTTGGTAAGTAGGCCAAACATGCTTTCCCACATGAAAAGCATGTCAGTGAAGCCCATTGGATGTCATACATTCAGATGTATGGGGACCACCGACCAAGACTGCAACAATTGCAGGTTACAGGTACTATGTTACATTCATTGATTGACCACACTAGGAAAGTGTGGGTTTATTTCATGAAGGAGAAAAGTGAGGTGTTTGCTCACTTTCAGAGATTTAAAGCATTGGTCGAGAAGGAAAAAGGCATGCAAATAAAATCCCTAAGATCAGATGGTGGGGAAGAATATTTCTCCAGTGAGTTCAGTGATTTCCTGAGAAAGCAGGGAATCAAGAGGCAATTTACATATGCAAGTACACTCCACAACAGAATGGTGTTATAGAAAGGAACATTAGGGGGCGTTTGGACATATTTTGGGCCTTTTACTAATGAAAGTAATTAGCAACAAACCAATAGGAATAGAGGATTGTGCACATTTAGTCTCCTTTGAATATAGGGAGGGAGACTAGACTATAGGGAGGGGGACTAGGCTTTTAGTACTAATAATTACACTTGTCCTTTTAAAAACGTAAGGGGTTTATGGTAGGTATGGTCCCACCATTTTTGTGGCTCAAAAAATCCTTAAAATTTTGATATTTTTGAGATCCCCTCAAAAACCCATCTCAAATTTCATTGTAATCAAAAATTTCATTTTCAAGTCTGCTTTCCCTCTTGAACGTCCAAATTAAACTCTTCCTCCCTTTCTCTTCCATCTCTATCTTATTTGCCCAACCCTTATGAAACCATCAAAGCCCAAAACCCTAAACTTTCTCCTCCATCTTAATATCCCTCCCTTCTCAGAGCTCCATCTCTTTCATCTTCAAGGCTCCCGTAAAACCCTAGTCTGCACATCTCTTTCCTTTTTACTCTAACCCTGGCCTTTCTACCCTAGCTTCCAAGAAGATATGGCCGCACCAAGAAGACCAAAAGACGAGATTGAGGAGATATCCTTACACAACAAGAAGGATGATGATGGTGCTTGGGTGGGAGAGGCATTTCGTAAGAGCGCTTGGGTTTATCTACAGTAGCCTGCTCTGCAATCGGGCCTCACTGAGTTCAATGGCAAAATATACTGAAGCACCATTGGAAAGGTTGTTTACAAGACTTCAAGAAGGAAAGCAATGGAAAACTAGTGGCCACGGTACATGTTTACACAACATGAGATATCCATCTTCACCCAAACAAACTCAATTTCCATACAATTGTAAGTATCGCAGGTAGAAAGGGGCATGTGAGATTTTCTGACAGAGATGTTTCAATCTAAGTCAACTTCTTTCTTGTTCGCTGATATTTTTCCTTCAAATATGGTAGAGGAGCAGCCATTGGAAAGCCTTACCGAAACATTTCAAGCATTGCATGCAAACATTGGTCAGGCAATGTTTTCTTGTGAAACAAGTGTAGAACTTCTTAAGGAAAAGGTCTTATTTTACCGGCACTCCTATTTGGTGCCAAAGCAGGATGATGGGTTTGGTAAGCTACAGATAATCACATCTCCACCCCTATCTTCTATAGAATGGCCAATTCTAGATGCTTGGACTGTAATGGTCATGAAATCAAAGATGCTTTGTGATATACAAGAGTCTTTGAAGTTTGCAAAGCCCTCTCGATCTGTGAGTCTTAGTTGGGTATGCCCAATACATCTTTTTGCCAAGATGTTCAATCAATTTTGTTTCTCACAAACACCTACCATGTTTGTGTGCAAGAAGGTATTAGGTGATGATATGGTAGCCTTGCTTGGAGACGAGTGGAGGACTATAGAAGGGATACATAAGGATGACACATTAGGAGCCTCACCATTAGGTATGCGAGACAAATGATCAGCCATAACATGTTTTTTGCCAGGTCTCACCACAACAGTGAAATCAAACTCAAGAAGAATCAATAGCCATCGTGTGATTCTTCCTATGGAGCATGGTTTGTTTACCACATACAACAATGCTTGATGATCCACATATAAAACAAACTTGGTGGCAAGGAGGTAATAACAAAATTTCCTTACTGCATATATCATTGCCAACCCTTCTCGCTCTGTAGTGGTGTAGTTCATCTCAGCATCGTTCAACTGGTGACTGGCAAAGCTAATGGGGTAGTCTAGCTTGTGTTCTCCAGGTTGAGTTAACACACACCCAATAGCAAAGTTTGATGCATCAATATGCACATGGAAGAGTAAATCCCAGTTAGGCATTCTCAAGATTGGAGCACTCGCCAAGGCCTTCTTTAATAGCTCATAGGCACGGTCACATTCTTCGGTCCAAATAAACTCGATGAGAAGCTTATACAATGGTCGAGCTATCTCAGCGAAGAATAGAATAAATCTTCGATAATAACCAATGTGGCCCATAAAGCGTTGGACTCCCTTGTAGTTGGTGGGTGGGGGTAATTCCAGAATGACCTTGATTTTACTCTCGTCAGTGGAAATCCCATTTTTGGACACTATATGCCCTAAGATAACTCCGTGTTTAACCCAGAATTGGCATTTGAAAGGATTCAAGGAGATTTCTACACCTTTCAAATATTTTTCGTAAACACATCAAGTGCACGTCCCAAGAGGAATGAACACAAAGATCATCTAAGAAAGCTTCACAGAAGTCCCTTAGATATTCCTTAAAGGCCGTGTTTATCAATCGTTGGAATGTTGCAGGTGCATTGGTCAAGCCAAAAGCCATGACGCGAAAGGCAAACACTCCAAACTCTGTGATAAATGCTGTTTTAGCTTGGTCCTCGACTGCGATTGTGATCTGATTATTACCCGAGTACCCATCTAAAAAGCTATATGCCTCCTTGCCTGCCACTCTTTCAAGCACATGTTCAGAATATGGCAAGAGGTAATGATCCCTTTTGGTGGCTGCATTAACCTTTTTGAGATCAACGCACACTCTGAGTTTCCCATTCTTCTTTGGTACGATGACTATCGGAGAAACCCATTCTGAGTGCTCAATAGGGTATATGAATCCACATTTTACAAGCTTTTCAATTTCCTCTTGTACAATCTTTGCATACTTAGGATTCATTGGGTAGGGACGTTGCTGGACTGGTTTAGCAGTGCTAATCATTGGGATCGTGTGTTGCACCACCGAGGGTGGAACACCCTTCATATCATGATATGTCCAAGCAAATATATCCTTGAATTCTTTAAGAAGCTTCGTAAGTGCAGCTTCTTCCGCCTTGGTGAGGTCTTGAGCAATAAAAACGGGTTTAGACTCCTCACCCGGATCTGCTAAGTCTATCTCCTTAACTACCGCAGGGCCATCGTAGACACCGCTACTCCCATTGGTAGGCGTTCGTTGGGCTTTTGTGTAGACCACTTTACGTTCCCCTGTGGTAAATGATTTGAAATGCTCTGGTGCGGGGTGTAAGTCTACTGGTTCTTGTTGTGCCAGGCTTTTTTCTTTCAATTCCGCTTCCTTTTGTTGCTGAGCCAACTCTTGGTTTTGCCGCCTTCTTGCAGTACGACTTAGTTTCGGCTTCTCTTTGATTTCTAATTGGGCGACGTCATGAGGTTGCGGAATACACCACATGACACTTTGGAGGTATTGTCCCCAATTATCCGCTAACTTCTGATGAGCATCAACTGATGAGCATCAATGGCTCCTACATAACTGAGCCATTCTGCAGTGGATCTTTCCTTGTTTATTGCAGTGCGTACATTGGCTCGATAGCGTTGACGCTTATGTCTCGTTTTCTTCTTACCAAGTTTTTGATTTTTGTTTCTATCAGATTCGGACTCACGTGGTTGATCTTCACTTTCAGATGAACTGCAGGAGGTCACTGTCCTAGGCCTTGAGCACCTTGCTTCCACATTTGGGTGAATATTGGATTCATCCCTCCCATCAGACTCAGAGTAAGTTTCTTCTTGAGATTCATACTCAGAGTTGCATTGGTCAGCGTCTTCGCTACTTTCAGTGTCAGTGGAGTTTGCCACTTTCTCGCCATCAAGATATGCCACCGTTAGTGCCAATAAACATGATAGAGTCCTAGAATTGTAGGTAGACATGGTTTTTCGACCAATCATGCACCATTTGTGCTTCCCTCATGAAAGGACGTCCTAAGATCATTTGATATGACATAGGATGCTTGGAGAAATCCATTACAATGAAGGTATGTTTTACCTTGTATCCCAGGATCTTGATCTTAAGGTCCCTTAACATTCCAATAGGTTTAGCAATAGTTCCGTTTGCCATCTTCACCACTATATTTGTGACTTCGAGGTGAGGTCTCCCCATAGATTCCCAACAGTTTTTAGTCACAATGCTCACGCCAGCACCACCATCAAGGATTCCCTTTAGAGTTAATCCCTTGGTAGTAATGGGGAGGGTGGCATTAGATTCGTCCCCTTCAAAGTACTGTCCCAACTTGTTAACAGGTATTTCAACGACCGAGTCTTCATCTGGGTTGGGTTGTAGATCCCAATGTTCCCCTTCATCTTGAAGCGTGTCGGGTCTATCCATATTTGCAAATTGTGGTAGCCCCGCCTTTAGTTCTCCATTGAGAAATGCCCGAAGAGCTAAGAATAGCTCAGGATCTCCGTATAATTTGGATATGATCGTGGTTCTGATTTCAGAGGACATGAAATCCATTAGCTTGGACACATTCAACGGTACTTTTCGAGACATCGCCCCTTGACTAGGGACTGGTGAAGATGGAATCACTTCCTCTTCAATGGGGTCAGGCATTCCCTCACTAAACATTCTTTCCAGCAAGAAGGGTGTTTGCCCACTTCCTGATGTCCTATCCTCACTTTCTTCCCGAATGATACAGGTATTGCTAACGGTTTATGGTTCCTGTGAGGCTGAACTTGCGTAGGAAACACTGTGTCTGGAATTTTGATTTTTCTCGGGTTTGGCTCCAGTTCTCTTTGTGTTTCTTCTACCAAACCCCTTAAGTGTTGCACTTGTTCAATCTCCTCAACTGGGTTTGGGTAAGTTCCAATCTTTTTCTTGAGGGTTTTTGGCCCACGTGGCTTGTCTTTGGGAGTCTCAGTCAATTTGGGTGGTCGAGAGGGCATTAACTGACTTGGTTGTGGGGCCGAGGAAGTTTCCTTTTATTTTCCCTTATTTATGTACTCGCTTGATTCCCCTTCGTTGAGCTCCCGAGTGGGATCCTCCCTTAAGGTAGTGGCTTTGGTCCCCATGGTTTCTATTGAATCAGAATCATCTTCAGGATCATTCATATACACGGGGTCGTCTCCTGTCCCTATGTTAGTCTTTAAACTGGGGCTTGGAGCTCGTGGCATTAAGCGATCTCTTTCGTCGTGTTTTCTTTTTCTTTGCCTGAGCGATTGATGCAGTATCCCTCTCTTCAAGAATGTAGTTTTGATTTTGAAGCATTGACCGTGTAACTACATTCACGGGTACAACGGGTGTGGTTCCTCGTGCTTGGTTGGTGACCTCAACCAAATTCAATGGCGTAATCTTGGGTGCATTAGGATTATGTGGACATTGAGCGATCAAATGATCTATGCCACAACGATTACATGTAAGTACCGGCATTCCCGATGTGCTCCCTTGATTTGGTTGCATTTGAGTAGCGATCTTCTGTAGCCTATTTTAGGGCACTCCGCTACACGATGCGGTCCACCACACTCATAGCATTGAAGAGGTGGTCTCCTCGCCAAGGTATTAAGGTTTTGCCCTCTTGTGGCGAGAGCAGCCGCTTGATATACAGGCTTAACTTGCCCGAAATGATCCTCCATGTAGTACTGGGGAATCATTTCAAACGTATCAATCCCATATGGAGCAGTGGGGTCTACCTCCTCTTCATAATCCCCACATGCACTATGTGACTCACAACCCATCTGGTTTATTGGGGTAATCCTTGGATGTGGAGGTTGTGGTCCTAGCACTGGCGGTGGTAACAGCACAGACTGGACTACATTCGGATTCCTTGGAACTATGTGCTGTGACGGTTGCTCAACAGGTGGTGCAGGCATTAGCGCGGGTACTTGAGGTGTGTTTGACCAGGCTAGTGGTGCCTGATTTGCCAACATTTGCTTAAGTACTAGGCAATCCTTAGATTGATGGCCGTACTTACCACATGCATTGCAATTCCCATTGAATTTGACTCTGAATGTGGGACATTCACTCGTGCTATGTGGTCCTAAGCACACCGAACACCATTGTTGCTCTCTTTTTGGGTACATATGGCTATTCTGAGGAGCTCGATTACCCCTAAAGTATTCTTGGAGAGCCTTAGTAAGGTCTCTCACAGATATTTCAGATATCTTGGGCTCCTTGGTGTGAGGTGAAAAAAAGAAAGAAAAACCTGCCTCTATAGCCCTTCCACCTCGCAAACTTGGAATAACACACACGAACGAGGGCACCACCAGCCACCGGCTGGAACAATTCTCGCACTTCACCACCCAACCCACGCCAGACAGACAGCCCAAAACAGGGGCACCATAGACCAAAGCAAACACCCAGCAATATATACCAGTTACAACATTTCATACAAGCTTCTCCCGACACAGAAGCTTTACTCACACAACCCTAAACAAAACACTCAGGCCTGTCAGCCGAGGATACACCACATCCCTGATCACCACATAACTCGCCTGCCTGCTGTACCAAACACACCAGAATGAACCCGGCCACTCTCGCTCCAGAAGGCGCCCCACCAGCTAACCCTCGAGTCCTCTGCAGCCCATCACTTCTGCATGTGTCGTCAGCAGCAGCTCGACCATCATCTCTCTCTCACTCTTTGTGCTGATCCTCTGTCAGCTTCACAACAAACCCAGGCAGCTTATCTGCCTTGCTACCGGCCCACCACCAAGCAGCAACACTTTATCTTTCTCTGTCTCACTAGGCACCCACTCTGTCCACTGTCGGCTTCCTAGGCGGCCCACACCAGCCTGCCTGTCACTTGCAGCTTATCTGCTCCCCTTTATCTTCGCTAGCAGCTCCCTTTGATGCTAGCACCCGCTCTCTTTCCCACAGGCAGCGCCCCACCAGCCTCTACCTTCTCTCCTCGCCCCTGATATCTGCACACTCCCAGCAGCATCACCTTCGAGGCGGCTCCACACTTCACACGCCCACTAGGCTCTCTCCTCTTCACACGTTGTCCACACTTCACACTCTTCTTACCTTGCGCCCATCGCCGTCTTCTCTCATACGGGAGGTCTCCTCTGTGTGTGTCCTGCAGCTGCGCCCACAGTCCATAGGCTCACCAGCCCGTCCACTCACGCTGGCAGCCTGTCAACCCACTCTAGTCACCACCGCCAACCTCACCAGTTTCCTTTCATCTCTGCGCACGGGAGGGCCCCACCACTGCTGCACTGACCAGCTGCGTTCCAAAGCCCACCAGCTTCTCTAACCCGTCAGCCTTTGCCACAACGGCGTCTCCAGCTGCTGCACGATCTTCACACTGTAACGTCGGCTCACACACCAGCGTTGCCCCCCAGGTCTGTCAATTGCAGCTACGCTGCCTGAGAACCCACGCCTCTACACGATCACCTTTGCACAGCTGCAGTGCCTCTCTGCTGGCGGACCACCGGAGAGCCCCTCCTTCAAAATAACACGGCCTTCGCTTTTATCTATCTGCAAACAGCTGCCAACTCGCCAGCTTTCCCATGCTTCTGGAACGTCGCGTTGGCAGCCCTTCAACGTTCCACGCCAACGTCACCAGCTGGCAACGTTTTCCTTTTATTTTATTTATTATTTCCCTAATGCCTAAGGATGGCCACCCACCATACCTTCTATTTCACATCCAATGCCCACAATACTACCTTGGCCATTATCATCTATATTTGCCCATGCTTTTCTCACCTTCAATTGCAACTCTTGTGCCCATTGTATTACTTGGACGCCCACACAAATTCAAGACGACCGAGCAGCTTAAATCAACCCAGCAAACCGCTCACCGGACAGGCCTGCAACCAGCCCAAAACCAAATCCATCCACAAGAACCTGGCAACGCTCTCCTGAGCAAAAATCTGCACAACTGCCATGCACCCATTTGTACACAAGCCAAAAAGACGTCTCAGAAAAACGCCTGACATACTTTGCCACCCCCCCATCTGCTAGAGCATTCATGCTCAGCAGCATTTAGCATAGTCCAGTAGTCATCCACCAGGATCAAAAGGAAACAGCAACTCACCATCCCATTCCCTGACATCCCTCAAACACCAAGGCTGCATCACTACACACCAAACATCAACCACACGCATCACCAAATCACTCACGTCCACTTCACCCACAACCAACCTCCTTGTCCTCAAAACCCGTGGCATTCCAGCATTAAGCATCCCATCCATCAACACCTGTGAAGGCCAGGTTCCAGCATCTTGACCCTTCTCCACACCAAAATCCAGATCCTCTCCATCAGCAGTGTCCACCAGCACTTCCAGCTCTTGTACTTCAGGCATCCCTTCACAACCATACACCTCAACTAGCTCAGAATCCTTGTCATCCATGCACTTTGCTTTCAGCATTTCAGCAATCTGCAAAGAAGCCTTTGCCACACTCTCAGCCATATCAGCATCCATCTCCACCTCTGGCTCCTGCTCATCCAGGCTAGCAATTTCCCAGATATCATCCTCAAGCACAACACTGACCTCACAACGCTCTTTATCAGCCAAATCTTCATGCATACCTTTTTCAGTGTTGCCAACCCCCCTGGTATCATCGTCCAAAGACTCCCCAGCACCTAATCCATCAGATGGAACAACATCCACTTCATCCATCGCAGGTACCATACCATCATCCAGCTGTCCAAGAAAATCCATAATGATGGGATCTTCCTCCATGCTCTCCACATCCGCATCACAAGCCATCTTCACTTCATCAGAAGTCTCTACCCCATCCTCCTCCCTCGTAGAATCTGACAAAAAACCATCTTCAAAGCATTCTATATCCAGCTTCTCTTCTTTATCATCAGCCAATCCCAAGGCATCATCCTCTTTACTTCCATGTGCATGCATATCCTCCAGATCACTGTCATGTACAGCCACCACGTCCAAATCCAAAGAAGAATCCACTGGCAACTCCTCATCTTCACTTTGCTCCTTCACCTGCTTCTCATCCACCTGCACATGCTTTTCAAACTTTGGAAAAAAATCAGAAGGCATATAAAACATTCCCCTCTGTACCTGTATCGGCCTTTGAGGCTTCTGTCTAATCAAGCTTTGCATAGGACTCTTACCCACCTCAACCAGATTCACCTGCTTATCCCTCACAGACACAACACCTTCATGCGGATAAATTCCCATCTCCATCTGCTTCAAAACCTTGCCTTCCTTCTCCCTAGCAATCCTGACAGCATCATCAAATGACCTGGGATTCTTTAACTCAACCCTGACCCTCAAATGGGGTAGCAAACCATCAATAAACAAGCTCTTCTTCAGAAACATTGGAGGAACTTCCTGCTTCAATGTCATACACCACTTACTCCACAAACATGTAAATACCTTCACAAAATCATCCAGTGATTGCCCATGTACCTGCTTCAAGACGTTCAGCTCCTGCCAAAGCACATTAGGATCCTCCACTTGCTGAAAACGCTCCAAAAGACCTTCTTTCAACCTGTCCAAGGTCAAGACACCAGCATCCTGTGCTTCAAAACCCTTCAGCCAGCTTCGGGCATCTCCCTTCAAGAAAATCCTTATCAGCTTCAGAACCTGCTCTTCATCCGTGACATGATTGCTAATGCATGCCAACTCCATCTGCTCCAAGAAATCAACCACATCTTCTCCCTTCCGGCCATGAAATTCAGGATAAGACCACATCCTGGAAACCTGTACCAATCCCTGAGCTCTCCTCAGTGGAACACACGCCCTTCCAGGTAACGAACAACGCCAGAGCCACTCCTCAGTGGGGGCACCAGAAGGATGTGAGGTGAAAAAAAGAAAGAAAGACCTGCCTCTATAGCCCTTCCACCTCGCAAACTTGGAATAACACACACGAACGGGGGCACCACCAGCCACCACCGGCTGGAACAATTCTCGCACTTCACCACCCAACCCACGCCAGACAGACAGCCCAAAACAGGGGCACCATAGACCAAAGCAAACACCCAGCAATATATACCAGTTACAACATTTCATACAAGCTTCTCCCGACACAGAAGCTTTACTCACACAACCCTAAACAAAACACTCAGGCCTGTCAGCCGAGGATACACCACATCCCTGATCACCACATAACTCGCCTGCCTGCTGTACCAAACACACCAGAATGAACCCGGCCACTCTCGCTCCAGAAGGCGCCCCACCAGCTAACCCTCGAGTCCTCTGCAGCCCATCACTTCTGCATGTGTCGTCAGCAGCAGCTCGACCATCATCTCTCTCTCACTCTTTGTGCTGATCCTCTGTCAGCTTCACAACAAACCCAGGCAGCTTATCTGCCTTGCTACCGGCCCACCACCAAGCAGCAACACTTTATCTTTCTCTGTCTCACTAGGCACCCACTCTGTCCACTGTCGGCTTCCTAGGCGGCCCACACCAGCCTGCCTGTCACTTGCAGCTTATCTGCTCCCCTTTATCTTCGCTAGCAGCTCCCTTTGATGCCAGCACCCGCTCTCTTTCCCACAGGCAGCGCCCCACCAGCCTCTGCCTTCTCTCCTCGCCCCTAATATCTGCACACTCCCAGCAGCATCACCTTCGAGGCGGCTCCACACTTCACACGCCCACTAGGCTCTCTCCTCTTCACACGTTGTCCACACTTCACACTCTTCTTACCTTGCGCCCATCGCCGTCTTCTCTCATACGGGAGGTCTCCTCTGTGTGTGTCCTGCAGCTGCGCCCACAGTCCATAGGCTCACCAGCCCGTCCACTCACGCTGGCAGCCTGTCAACCCACTCCAGTCACCACCGCCAACCTCACCAGTTTCCTTTCATCTCTGCGCACGGGAGGGCCCCACCACTGCTGCACTGACCAGCTGCGTTCCAAAGCCCACCAGCTTCTCTAACCCGTCAGCCTTTGCCACAACGGCGTCTCCAGCTGCTGCACGATCTTCACACTGTAACGTCGGCTCACACACCAGCGTTGCCCCCCAGGTCTGTCAATTGCAGCTACGCTGCCTGAGAACCCACGCCTCTACACGATCACCTTTGCACAGCTGCAGTGCCTCTCTGCTGGTGGACCACCGGAGAGCCCCCCCTTCAAAATAACACGGCCTTCGCTTTTATCTATCTGCAAACAGCTGCCGACTCGCCAGCTTTCCCATGCTTCTGGAACGTCGCGTTGGCAGCCCTTCAACGTTCCACGCCAACGTCACCAGCTGGCAACGTTTTCCTTTTATTTTATTTATTATTTCCCTAATGCCTAAGGATGGCCACCCACCATACCTTCTATTTCACATCCAATGCCCACAATACTACCTTGGCCATTATCATCTATATTTGCCCATGCTTTTCTCACCTTCAATTGCAACTCTTGTGCCCATTGTATTACTTGGATGCCCACACAAATTCAAGACGACCGAGCAGCTTAAATTAACCCAGCAAACCGCTCACCGGACAGGCCTGCAACCAGCCCAAAACCAAATCCATCCACAAGAACCTGGCAACGCTCTCCTGAGCAAAACTCTGCACAACTGCCATGCACCCATTTGTACACAAGCCAAAAAGACATCTCAGAAAAATGCCTGACACTTGGCAATAGGTTTCACCGTCATTGGCTCGTGCCCAGATACTTGCGAACTAACGGATTTTGTTTCCGAAGACACCTTTTTACCTGCAATCATCAAGTTGTCTTCTAACTGGATTGCATTGGCAGTGGACTGCTTCCCACATTGTAAGACCTCATGACTAGGCCATTGTAAATGTCCTCGTGGCGCAATCCTCGGATGAATCTATCGAGGAGTTGGTTGTTATTGAAGCGTTCATCGGGAGTGCAGCGAGAATTTAGATGCTTCAATCGACTTATAAAGTCTCTCACTGACTCCCCTTCCTCACGTTCAGCTTTTTGGAGTTGAGATGCTACTCCCCAAAGCACACCCTCACGTATGTATTCTTTCAAGAACAATCTCTTGAGAGTGGGGTAGTGAGTGCGCTCTTCAACCCTTAAGGTTCGATACCAATCTCTGGCCTTCCCACTCAAGGTTAAGCCTAAGGCTTTACACTTATGCAGCTCATTGTGCTCTTCCAAGGAATCACACACGTGTTCAAAGACTTCAACGTGCTTCCTAACATCCTCGTTACCACTGAAGTTTTGAGTGAGCTTAGCCACTTGTACTGCCTTGCTTCTAGGTTCTCTCTCAGGCATACCCCGCATGTTTTCCGCAATGGATCGTCCGATCGTCTGAGCAAATGCTGCGAGATCACCTAGGTGAGCAGGCATAGCTGGTGGAGGCACTTTTGGGATAGCCTGGTTGATAGGAGTTGGCGTTGGTTTGAGTATGTTGGCAAATGACGTAGGATATGATATGTGACTAGGCCTAGCTCCCCTTGGATAATGGTTATGATAAGGTGGTCGTGGAGCATACGCCATTGGCATACTAAGAGGCGTAGGAGCTACATGAGCATGAGTAGCGATATACATATGGTTGATAGGCACCGGCACGCACTGTTGTATGTACTGTTCCGCTAGGTAGCGGCGTCGTACTAACTACAGCGGTAACAGGTGCACTTTCCGTTATGCTCATCATTGGGGTAGGCATTGTGGGTTCCTTAATGGAAAGTTGAGCCAAGGTTGTGGAAAACTAAAGTTACTGCTCGTGGGCTCAACCTGCATTGAGACTCCAGGCGAAACAACATATGAAGGGTCTATGGGACTCACCGAGGGAGTCTCCAATTGTGATAGGGTTGGTTGTTTGGCCTTGCCCGTATCCAAAAACCTCATAGGGCCAGTGGAAACTAGGTTCACTCCCCTATTTTGCCTCTCAATTTGGATAATTCTATGAATAACCTTACATATCATTTGTTGTTGCTCCTGTAGATTAGTGGCGCTAGATGTAGATCGTAGAACTTCTAACCAACCCACATGGTATGTGTAACCCGTGTATAGGTCCGTTAGAGTCTCTGTGTGTAGATCATATTCCCAATTTTCATTGAGAAATATCCCATCCAGACTTGGTGTGCCAAACGGTTCTCTTGAAGTGGACGCAATGTCACTTCTTAAGGGTTGGCTTCTAGGGACCTCTACTTTAGGAAGAGCATAGGAATGTGGTAGCTCAGTAGGGCCCTCATTAAACGAAGTGGGTAGAATATCCACATGGACACTCTTTGGGAGGGTAGGGTCCACATGAGATGTGAATGGCGAATCCACTACCCCTCCTTCTTCATTTACTTTTCTTGTCGCATGCTCAGAGCGTGTAGCTCTACTAAAGGTCTCTATTAGACGACTAAACATGCTAGATCTGGGTTGTGGGGCCCACACTGGCATGTTTTGGCTTGTCTCCTCAGAGTTCTTGGTAAGGTGCCCTTCCATGGCTTCTGAGTCAGAGGACGAGTCACTATCCACTATTCGTGGATCTTGGGTTACACTCCCTTGGGTTCCAGCCGAAGGCCAAGATGCCAACGTGGAGGGATGGTGTGAGCCTGCGTAGACTGAAATGCTTTCTAGTGGTTCAGGCTCTAGCACCCGACCAGAACGTAGATGCATGTGACGTGGGTACCCTACGTGCGTTGGTAACTACCCTTGAAACTCACACAAGTGGTTTCTTAGGTGTTTCGCACCCCGTTTTTACTTGTTTTTAGATTGTTTTTAACTCGTTTTTGACCCCCTTACTAACGGTCAAAATCGGACTAGGGCATGTGATAGCTCGAAACGAGCGTATCGTTCAAAGGGTCCTAGCGTGCTTTACAGCACCGTGTTTGCCTATCCGGAGCTCTCGTGATCCTCAAAATAGTCCGTTTCCCTATGGGGAAAGGGGCGAAAGCCTATTTGATTGTGGAGGAAAGGGTGAGGGCTTTATCCCACATGCTCACTTTACTCCTTGGGGAGTGGGCTACATATAGGGCACAACTTCCCATAAGCTCTCACTTGAAAGAAAGCTATGGAGGCTCACTCTCCTATATATATATATCAAAAGACCGAGACCGAGGCCGGGGCCTGGGTCGTGGGGTTCTTTCTTTTCAAAATTTTTTTCTCCAATTAGAAAATCTTTCCTCTCCACACGTTTGGTTCTTTCTTTAAAAATAAAATTTAATTTTTTATTTTTTATTTTTTTATTTTTAATTTTTATTTTTTTTAGATAAGTTTTCTAGGGTTTCTTTAGGGTTCAGCCTTGGCCGCGGCGCAGTTCGCACACAGCACAGATCTGGGGATTCAGAAATCCCCCTCACACACAGAAAACCAGATAACAGAACACACGCCCACATGCGGAGCAAAAAAATAACAGAAATACAGAAGACAAATTGCAGAAACAGATTGCAAAACACGGAAACACCTCGACAACAAACACACAGTCGCTTTCCAACAGTGTAAATTAGACTTCACGTAGCAGCCGAGCTGCAAACTGGAGCTTGGTGTAGGGCAACTCCCCGGCAGCGGCGCCAAAAATGTGCGCTTTTGCCACACAGGTCGTAGCTGGGGACTTGCCGAACACCGTATATGCGAGCCACGAATGGCTGCAAGCATACAACCAGGGAAGGAAGCTCAAACAGAATGCAAAGGGTGTGTCACTCACCGCTCAACCGCCGCCTTGAAGGATTCCTGTGTCGCAGTGAAGAAGGAGCCGCCGTCGCCGCTCTACCGCCTCTCCGCCGCCGTGCCGCTACACACTGCTCGATCGCTCTCTCACTCTCTCTCTCTCTCACACACGCAGGAGAAGGAAACCAAAGAGATAAGGCAAGAGCACTCTTGTATTCACAACACATGAGAATGAGGATTTTAGGGTTACATTTGGCTCTTATAGGTGACTTGGTCGTTCACACTTGGGCACCCATACATGGCTGGCCAACCCTAACACTTATCCTACTGATATTCAAGGTGCGCCTCTCATCGGCGATCACCCAATCCCTTCATCCTTAACATATGGTGCCGACAAGCCCGGCCCATGACTCAGAATATTTAAATTAATGACGTAAAACATAGTACGTCTGAATGTCCGTCATAGGTTAACACACACACTCCTTTCTCCTTGCTCGTTGGCTAAATTATAAATCATTAGTTCACACAGAAATATTAAGAAATCAAAGCTGCAACAATTGAATGTAAAATCTTACTGTAAGAGACCCGAACTCCCTATTTTTTTTTGCTTGTTGTCTCTTTCGTGGAGGCATGATTATTCCCTAACATTTCACATAAGATTATATTGGTGTCAGAAAATTAAGATCATGGCCACAAAATGGCCATGAGGTAATCAAGATCATGGTCATTGTGGCAAGCATCCTAAAATTCTCTACTCACTCCTATTAAATTTACCTATCATAAGATTGAACCCTTCTATTATAAGATTGTCTGTGGCCTTAGCTCCTTCCCACCAAGGGCAAGGGGCTAAGGTCTCATTGTATGTGGCCTTAGCTTCTTGCCACCAAGGGCAAGAAAGCCCATACGCTGGCGTATGGGCTTTCTTGCCCTTGGTGGCAAGGGGCTAAGGTCTCATTGTCTGTGGCCTTAGCAACTTGCCACCAAGGGCAAGAAAGCCCATACGCTGGCGTATGGGCTTTCTTGCCCTTGGTGGCAATAAGGAAACCATGCCCTAAATCTTTCTTGAAAGCTTCAAACTTGGATCAAGGTAAGACTTCTGTAAAGATGTTTGACACATTGTCTTGTGTTGGACAATATGCTAAATGTATCTCCCTTGCTAGAATCATCTCTCACACATAGTGATAATGCATTACTATGCATTTAGTTTGAGCATGAAATACTGGGGCTTTTGCAACTACAAGTGCTATTTGACTATCAATGTAGATAGTCATAGGAGTGTCTTGAGCTAGTAGGAGATCATGAAGTAGCCTGCATGTCCATACACAATCTACTATAGTAGAGAAGGTTACCCTATAAACGTAAGTAGATGTAGCCTCTATGGGTTATTTCTTGCTAGAGATAAGAAACACAAGCACTATCCAATTATAAGTAGTTCTCACTACTGGAATGAGAAATCATTGATCCAATCCAACTCTGTATGGGCATGCAATTAAGATGGTCCAATCCCCATTAGGGAAAAAAAATAACAGTCTAGGGTGCCTTGTATGTAGCACGTAAGTCTTTTTAATAATGTCTAGTATTTTGTGCTTGGCCAATGCATAAATTTGCAAGTAAAATTGAAACTAGACATTGAATATCTGCGTGGTTTTTATTGCTAGTAAATAGATGAGGCAATCCACAATGAGTATGAACATCAAACTCTTCACTTACATCAACAAGAGAGAGATGCAGGTGAGGCTCCATAAGGATAGCTATTGACTTGCACTTTTCTATACCAAACCTTACATGCATAATATACGTGATGTAAAAAAATACCATGTTCATTTTTCTTGAACTCAATGCCCAAATAAATGTGCAAAAGGCCCATGTTTGACATGTCAAAAGCACCCCACAAAGTGTCTTAGCTCCTTCCCACCAAGGGCAAGAAAGCCCATACGCCAGCGTATGGGCTTTCTTGCCCCAGCGTATGGGCTTTCTTGCCCTTGGTGGGGCTTATTGCCACCAAGGGCAAGAAAGCCCATACGCCAGCGTATGGGCTTTCTTGCCCTCACACTGCTGCGCCGGCTACACACTCATGCACTCACCCTTCACAAGAGATGGCTCTTCTCGCTATGCTGAAGGCTACTGCTGGAATAGAAAAGAGATGCAGCACTGACCGTTGTGTTAACACTCAGTTGCGCATCATAACGCAGATGCTACTGCTGCACTGCTAATTATTGTCACTCACTATGAAGATGGAGCTTCTGTAGAAGGAGGGCCGCTGCTGCAAAGGCTCGTTGGTTAGACATTGTGAGCGGTGAGCTAGCGCTATCGTTGAAATAGGAAACACTTCAACAGTCGACGTTGAGTTGCATTTGGGAATAATATACCTCCAAACCCTTGTGTTTTGGCCACACAAAAAGGCAAGGTTGTGTTTTGGGTGAGGTAAACTCTTGTTGCTTAGTGCCGTCTTGGTGCATTTTGGGTTGATATGCCTCCAACCCCTTGTGTTTTATTGATGTTGAAGCTCCTCACAATGCACATACTTCTGAGATCTTCTTCTCTTGGACACATTAAGCTCTCCTCCTCTCTTGAGGCTCCTTTCTTGGCTCTAGCAAGCTTCTATGCTTGTGTTTTAGAGCATGGATGATATTTCTCTTACATTTTTGATGTTGGATGCTTCTAAAGGTTGGGTTGTTCCCACACAAGCCCATGGATGCCCTCTGTTGGACACGCACACACACAAGCACACCCACGGCTGTTTCTTATCCCATACTCAACACACAACACACTCAACCCTTGCCTCATAATATTGTGCCCTCACACTGCGGCATCAAGCCAAACACATGCACACTCCTTGGTTGATTACTCAGAACACCCCTGCGCAGTCATCCCGCTCACTTATCATAAACACACCCACCCACACGCGGTCACTGCGCTTTACACACCCGCCGCCTGTACACTCTCAAGCACACATGCACACTTGTTTCTCATCAACTCACACGCCCACAACTCTCACTCAACCACACTCTATCTCTCTCTCTTTCTCTCTTTCTCTCTCTCTCTCACCAAGGGCAAGAAAGCCCATATGCCAGCGTATGGGCTTTCTTGCCCTTGGTGGCAAGGAGCTAAGGGGAGTGCATAACACGGAGAAGAAGGGGCCGCAGCTCACCTAGCAGTGTAGAAGAAGGGGCCGCGACAGTGCAGAAGGGGTTCGTGGAAGAGGAAGCCGGTTTTTTTGAAATCCAGCCGGTAAAACTACATGTAAATGCCGGTTTTGTCGAGCAGCACTGCAGCAACAACTGGGGTACGAAGACAAAGGAAGAGGGAAACAATCAGGCCCTGCCAACTGCAGCAATAGCTGAGAAAAGAGCAAGCAGAGGCTTGGCGGAGGTGAAAGAAGAAGATATGCGATTAGGTATGCGTGTAAGAGCAGTAGGGGTCCTCTTGCCACCATGTGAAAGAATGCTTTTAGATAGTGGCGAATATATTCAATAAATGCATCGTACTCATTAATCAGCTATTTGAAAAGGATATATATAGAGTTAGAGTGAGAGCTATGGATAGAGATTGGTATATATTATGTATTATTTATATATGTATTTATTTTTATTTATATATTATACATTGAAATGTTATGAATTGATTGTACAAGCGTATATTAGTGGTGAATATAGTCATTAAATGCATCGTAATCATTCTTCAGTTATTTGAAAAAGACATATACTAGTGGTGCAAATATTCGGTTTTGAATGCAATCATATTTGGAAAATATCAGTACTCATATTTTGAAAAGGGAGAATGATTTTGGCCTGCTTGATATATTTTCAGACATTTGTCAATAGCTACATCTCGCAAGCAGAATGGTGCACGTCATTGATATTCTTTGCTTTGGCTCTTTGAAAATTTTATCTGTCCGTCTTGATTCAAAAGATGTTATTTTGACAGACAGAGAGCTTCAAGAGTACTTCTCCTTAGGTAATAATAACTTATCAATGGAGAATCAAAGCAGTGTAGTGCCTAGGATAAAGCTAGCTGATGGTGTTTATGCATTTAAACTTACTGCAACAATGCCAAGGGAATGCACTGTGTCTACTTTATCTCTACATTCCAAGGATGTTGTACATGGTAGAGATGATGGTGGGCATATATTCTCATCAGTAAAAAATCCCTCTTTTTCCTGTTTGGGAACTCCATCAATCCTTGAACCCTGTCTATCTAGTTTAGGGACACCCATAGAAAATAAAGTTCTCAGTATCTTGTCTCTGATTAGACGATTGCCTGTTGTTAACGACACTCTTCTCAATGCTTTAATGAATGCATCTAAAGTTAGGAAAGTTGATGAACTTCCATCACAGTACGATGAGGATATTGTTTTTGAGCTCCCTATTGCACCACAAGGTAAGACAATGGTTGGGATGGAGCAAAGATATGATGGTCATGTGTGGGTGGAGTATAACACATGTACAAAGGAATGTTTTGATGGTGTTGTTAGGCGTAGTTCTTGTGGGGGGCATCTAAGATGTTGTAATGTGGAGTGCCCATATTATGAGCGGACGAAGGGAAGCAATCAATCTCAATGGAAGGGAAAACTTAAACAGGTGCCCAGAATTGGGTTTTTAAGTTCTGAAACCGGCACTTTAGTTTGTCGACATTGCTCTACTTTACCGGAATGCTTGACTATGTGTGAGTCTTCTATTTATTATTGCTACCCTACAGATAGAACTACTACAACAAGATGTGTCATACATCAAGGTAGTCACAAGCATCCAGTGGCAGTTGGGGTGTCGAAAACAAATGAGACTTTTGTGTATACTTTGGTGCAAGATAGAGCTTCCCATGACCTTTATGCAAAGTGTAAAAAGGTTGAGACAGGTGTAGCTCAAGATATAATTATGGACATGCTCTTTGATGACACTGATATCACTCCTGATATGGGAGATTTGGGGGTTCGGAGCAGCTTCTGGAAAGAGTTACACCTCTTGTACAAAGAAAAAGGTTAGGTCTAAACTTTGTTTACATTTTTTTGAAACTCACATGTTGCAATGGTTGACTTTTGGTATTTGATTAGGATTCAGAGATCCATGGATATTGCCCGTCAAAATGTGAAGGGATCGGTTCTTGGGCTCGAAGCATTACTGGATCTTAAGGAGAAAACAAATAGGCAATACCCTTTCTTTCATAGCCTCTTATTTCCAAACCAGTTGGCAAGCAATGTGGAGCCTCATGTATTTAAGATGTCCTCTGTGGGTCCTGGAAGTGGGATCGACTTGGTTAATCAAATGAGGCCAGGTTGACCATTAGAGAAACAATTTGTCCACTTTGATCATGTGCATAGGACAAGTGGCTGGACCACAATGAGTGCACATGTTTATCACCCTTTTGTCAGAGAATTGCTTACAATTGTAGTAGTAGGTGAGTTCAAGGTGGAGAATACAAATGCACAGGTTTTTTTTTGGACTTTGATGAATGAAAGGTTGCAGCAATGTGGATTTGAGAGTGCAGAGTTTGCAGGTTTCATGGTTGATGAGGCACAAGCAAATTGGCTTGCAGTGCGTACTATTTTCAATAAAGGTAAAAGGAATGTGATGATGTTCAAGGAACGCTCGTGTTCTTTTCACTGGGAAAAGAGTATGTTGGAACATACACGAGTTTGTATCAAACCACAATTTCAAGAAGAGCATAAGGATTTGTGTCGAACGATGGAGAGATGCACCAAGTGAAGTGTCAGCCGCATCAGCAAAGGACAAACTTGTTACATTTTGGAGTTTGGGACATGCACATGAGACAGATCTACATACATTAGAGACATGGTTATCTTGGTGGGAGGTGCGGGGATTTCACTGGGCAAAATGGGTATTGACACAAGGGGGTGGAGGTGCATTTGTGCCTACGGTTAATCTCTCAGAGTCTAAGCATGCATCCATGCGAGTAGCTTTGGGATACGCTCAACAAGTTAGCTTGTTCTCTTCTTTAGCTCTGCAGACCTTGCCATGTCAGTCTTGCAAAGTGCCCATTATAAGGCCTACTTGACAGGAAGACATGAGGGGTATGGGCTGAGTTTAAATCAAATTAAGAAAAGATTTATGTCCGGAGACGAAGGGGTTCGAGCAAAAAAAATCTTGTGGACCTTGCATCAACAGTGTTGGAGGAACAATATATTGTTGCTCCAGATGTTCAGAGGACAATCCTAAAAAGTGTGATGTGCAAGAGAAGAAAAATGGATGCAAAAATTATACTTGATACAGATAGTCATCGGCCAGAATATGAGAATGTTACTATTCATGTTCCAAGACCAAAAGGGGGTGCTTCATGCATTCATGGGACCCCAAAAGAGAGTGAGGTTGATGTGAAAGAATGGGCTATCCGGAGAACACCACCCAAATGTCAATCTACATGCTAGGGTATTTTGGAAGGGAGAGCCAAACGCTGTGGAGCTTTCGTTCTTGACAAGAAGGAAGGGCCACTGAAGGGTATTCCTACACCTTGCTTCAAAGGATGTCGACAGTATAAGGATAAGGAGAGTTGGCAGATGTTCTACTTTTGTCCATCGAGTATAATTCATTCAGCTAGAGTGGATGAGTAGATTCAGAAGTCTTGTGGGCCAGCTCCTCTTCTTTGGAAGGTTGCTAGAGGCACATGTTTGTCTGCGGAAGAGATAACCAAACTCATCAACGCGGGTTTTATTTTGGAGGGTGTAAAACACAGTGTTTCCACTATTCAGACAACACCATGCAATGTTTGCCCAACGAGCAGAGGTGATGGCCGCATTGTAAGATGGAAGGAGAAGATAAGCAAGGCAAGCCAAGATTGCATTAACAGAGAACTTATAATGGAAGGAGAGGTAGTGCGTGAGACAGTTGTCAGTCAAGCCAGAGACACATTTTTTGGATTTCAACAAAACTGATTCAAAGAAATTTGGAATCTCCTTTACGGTTAATGTATGCGAATTTCCAAGGTGCTCTTGTCCAGAGTTTGCTTTGAGGGATCTGAAAAAAGAGTCGTACGTGCCATGTGAGCATATATATTTTGTGTTCATTAGGGTGTTTGGTTTGCAACCTGCAATACACAAATTTATGCACCAAGCTGCAATTACAAAGTTAGAGCTTAGTCAAGCACTCTCAGGACACCGCAATATTCCTTCTACTAGTGTTATATAGAAGGAATGTATAAGGGATGTTTGGCATTTGGTTGGATTTTTTGATCCATTCCGGAAATGCAAAAATTGCAGGGAAGCAAGAAATTATGTAAAGCAAGAAATTAGGTTTGTGCCATAGATAAGTCAGTAACTTCTGGGACATCTGTAATTTCTTCTTCTAGTGTCTTATAGATGGTTATATGTTGTCATTCCTTTTTTGGTTCATTAAAACAGAGTCACATTTTGAATTATGTTTGCGCTTTCTTGATTGAGACAATATAAGTTTCTTTTGCTAATGTCAATAAGTTGTTGCTGTGTTGTTCTTGTGAGGGAGAATTCCATTACTAGGCTTGTGTATGCACTTTCTTTGAGAATCTAAAACTTTAAGATATGACTACGAGTTCTAAATGACACTGTCAAAACAGCTTGCTCGGTCTCTTGCCGCTCGGTCTGGGTCCTCGCTCGGTTTTTTCGTGCTCGGTTTTTGGTAATCCTCGAGGTAAATAGATGTGATGAGATGGGATGCGAATTAGATAGATGGGAAAGAATGGATGGATGGATGTGATGAGAATGAAAGGTAAATAGATATGATGATATGTGATGGGAATTAGATAAATGTGAATGAATAGATGAGATGTGATGTCATGTGAATCAGGATGTAAATGAATGATATAAGATGTGAATGAATGTGATAACATGTGAATTGGGATGTGAATGAATGAGATGAGAGGTGATAACATGTGAATTGGGATGTGAATGAACAATAAGGGACGTGAATGAATGTGTTAGCATGTGAATCGGGATGTGAATGAATGAGATGTGATGTGAAATGGATGCGATAAGATGCGATGTAAACTGGATAGATGTTAATGTATGTGAAGTGATGAGATGTATGGGTAGATGCAAGTACATGTGATCTGATGAGGATAAATGAGAAAATAAGTGATGAGATAGAAAAAGATGTGATTAGATGAGAATGGGAATACTTATTATGAAATGAATGTGGATTGATGTGTGGGTAATATGGATTGACGTGAATGGATGTATGGATGATGTGGGTTGATGTGTGGATAATGTGGATTGACGTGTGGATTGATGTAGATGGATGTATGGAAGATGTGGATGGATGTGTGGATAATGTGGATTGATGTGGATGGATATATGGATGATGTGGATTGATGTGGATGATGTGGATGGATGTAGGGATGATGTGGATTGATGTGTGGGTAATGTGGATTGATGTATGGATGATGTGGATTGATGTGTGGGTAATGTGGATTGACATGTGGATTGATGTGGATGGATGAGTGGATAATGTGGATTGATGTGTGGATAATGTGGATGGATGTATGGATTGATGTGTGGGTAATGTGGATTGATGTGAATAGATGTATGGATGATGTGGATTGACATGAATAGATGTATGGATGATGTGGATTGATGTGAATAGATGTATGGATGATGTGGATTGATGTGGATGGACGTATGGAAGATGTGGATGGATGTGTGGATAATGTGGATTGATGTGGATGGATGTATGGATGATGTGGATTGGTGTGGATGATGTGGATGGATGTATGGATGATGTGGATTGATGTGTGGATGATGCGATTGGATGTGGGAATGATGTGATGTGATAGGGATCGATGAAGAAAAAAAAAGTTGTGAGAAGATGAGAAAAGATGGGGACTAATGTGAAAGGATGTGGAGTGATGAGAAAAAATGAAAATATTGTTGGAACTGTATTTGTATAAGAAATCTGTTTTTAAATGACTATTTTATGTCAAGAATGCTGGGGAAGCATTTTGACCATCTTGTGAATGAGGTTGTGGAGACCTATCTGTTAAAGTTGCAATTGCTGAACAGAGAGTCAACGGAGGACGTCTCGCGTAGCAAGGTCGGCCGAGGTTTGACCAGCCTCGGTTTGATTTAAATGGTGAGCTTCCAGTACAGTGGATGAGGGACCAAGGAAGTGGCCTATGAGTGAAGCGCTAGATGACCTGCGAAGGATCCTAGAGGGTGCTGACCATACGGTGCTCGGGCTCTGGGTTGCTGAAGATACCCACACGTACGTCCGGGAAGATATTGGAACAAGGAGTGAGAGTTGTTTTCTGAATTCGGGCATAGATTTGGTTGATTGACCTTGCTGGTCCTCAACAGATGAGTCCATGGCTCTTTTATATGGATCCGTTGGTTGATCTTGCTGATCTTCAACGGAGATTCCGTTTTGATATGTGAATATATTGCCGGTTACTATGAGCTAGGAACTATTGAAAAGGCCCCTGAGTGGACAGGTGGTGAGCGTTCTGGTTGCTAATGATGCCATAGGTACACCAATGAAGGAATGATTGGAAATAAGGATTTAACCAAAGATTTTGAGGATTATGATCAGTGACACCATGGTTTCATTAAATGATTGTTTTTAAAGATAACTGATTCTGTGAAAAAGGCAATTTCATATTGGGTGTGTAAGTGGCATGACTAGTTTAAGTTTGTATGAATATCTGGCTAGGGGGCCTCGGAACTCTTTTCCCTGGTACCCGAGACAAAACCTAACCAAATTCCTAATTGGATCCCATCACTACAGTGGTTGGGCGGTTGGCTAACCCATGGGACTGGATGGGGTTAGGCTAGACTGATGGATCCCTAAAATGAGACTCAATTCTATTATGGTACGATAGATAAGGTAAATCCCGGATAAAAATTGTTCTATGGAAAAGAATCAACAGCTGTGCCTCTCAATGAGGAAAAAAGCGTTGGTCTCTATGATCCAAGTGTTTGATCTAACTTTGATACTATGGGTTTGGTCAGATCAGTTCAGTTAGTTAAGGCTTTTGACTATGTTAGAGAAAAATTTATCCTGGAGGAATCGCCTGTGCTTTTCGGGCAAGGAAAGTTTTTTCGGGTTTGGTTTTGGAAGAACCGATGGATTAGTCTCTTGTGCGGATATCCGTGGGCGAGGCCCCGAGTGTGGGACCCTACCCCACGCAAGAAGTGCTACTTCCGCTCTGCTAGCACTCTTGAATTCGTTGCGTGGTGGGGTCAGGGATCTTACAACTGTTGAAAGAGCTTTTGCCAGACCAGGCAAAGCAAGTATATATTTGTGATCCTTTGGTATCAACTATCTTGATTGACCCATCGAGGTCTGAAGAGGACCTTGCTCCTTATTTCCAGGGAGTTAGTCCGGGTACCTACTTTGTTGTGCTGCCATATATAGAGAAGTATGTATTTTCTTTAGGTTTCAAGCTGTTGATGGAATTTAAGTTATTAGTTGCATGTGTTAGGTTTCTTATATTTTTTGTTTACTTGCTCAATTTCAGAGGGAACTGGTCTTCTTGTTTAATTAATGTGGTGAAATGCTGGACAATTTTTATGAATAGCTTTCTTGGAATGCACGGACAGTCTAAATTGTAAGTCATTATACTTTATATCATTTCCTTCTTGCTTCCTAATTGTTGATTGTAAGTGATTTTTAAATCCTTGACTGTAGGGCATGTAAGAGGGCTATTGCATTGATTGAAACTCTATGTCGTCTTGAATTGAAAAAGGATATAGAGTGAAAATTTCTCAACCAACCCGTTCCTATGCAAAAGGATTTGCACTCTTGTGGCTGGCACGTAGTCATAAATTTTTGAACGTTCCTCCTTTCCAAGTACACTAATTTTGACAGCTGTGTAAGTTTCTTGTGTCACTGTAATATTATTTCTCTATGTTCATTTCATGAGAGATCCCGCATTATTCTAATTGACTTTTATGTTGTTTTGTAGTCTGTTCGCTCAGACGAGTTTTGGTCATGGAGTGTGCGGACAAAGGCAATAAACATTATCCTCAATAATGCAATTACACCTGATGACCTTGACTTGCCACTTCCACTAGTTTGCTGGCACTAGTGCATCAAAGAAGAGAAAAAAGATGCCATTTCATTCCCCTATTAAGTATTTCAGCTTTAAACAAGGAGTCCCTGAGAAGGGAAGCAAGGGGGGCAAGACAAAGAGGAAGCTTACATTTACAGGCAAGGGCAAGGACAAGGCAGGCAAGGTGCCAACAAAGGAGACAAAGGAGGAGGCCAAGGCGCCGAAGGCTGAGTCAAAGGACGAGGCCAAGGTGCTGAAGAGGCTGAGTCAAAGGACGAGGCCAAGGCTGAGGCTACAGAGCCCGAAACTGCTTAGAGGCATTTTGTATATGTCCAGAGACAACGTTGTAAAGATTCTGTATTTTTATTGAGCTCGGCTTATTTTTGTATAAACATTCTATATTTTTATTGAGCCCTACTCATTTTTGTATTTTGTGAATATTGTGCTTTGCCATAATAAAATAGATTGTTCAGAATTTTTATTCTCATAACTTAGCTTTGGTTAAAACTAAATTTTAAAGACGTTTGCTTCAAAATCATTATGAGTACTTCTATTGGGCCTAAGTCCCTTGATACAAGACCTTTCTAATTCTGCACGATAGATTTTTCCTCCGTCTTCTTCCCTGGGTTGTTCATCTGAAGAATTCGAATTCTTTGATGCACCTCTTTGGTTTCATCTATCAGTTTGTCCACATCTGCAAGGTCTTTCTTGAAGCTTTCAGATATCTGGATAGGTTGATCATCTATATCCCCAACGGAGGAATAGGAGTCGTCATTAGAAGAAACTACTAAAATAGCTGGCCTAGCAACCTTTCTAGTAGGAACAGTCCTCTCATTAAAAGAATTTGCATCCATGGGCAGCATTTGTATAGAGCTTATAAGTTGTAAGATATTATGTTCTCAATTCTCTTATGGATTGGTCTTTATATACTATTTTGGATGGACTCCGAAACCATCGACATAAAAAAACTATGTGCTGTAAATCTGTGTGCCACCAAACCATTTTGGAATAGGAAACCTAGTACCTACATTGAGCTGACCATTATTGTGCACATACAAGACATCTTTAGAGTAAATTTGTTGAGTTATAACTTTAATATAAAAATCTAAATTCATAGTTATTACAAGACACTTTTTTGAGGGCAAGGACTTTACAAAATTAACATACTTGAAGTAGCTTCAAAATTCACAAAATTTAAAATCCCCATTAATTTAGCGGTATACCATGAACATCCCAATCGGGATCTACCAAGGTCTTTGGCTCTAGTCGTTTTTGGATCTTCCTATTATTCACCTTGAATTGTGCTCTGCTAATATTCTCACCTCCCATGATATTGAGGTGTGCTCTCTAATATTTAGGAGGCTCCAATGTCTACTTGCACCTACAACTTCCACTGCACCAGTGGGCAACAGAAAGAACACATATGTCGAGAGGCAAAACAACTTGTTCATCTACCTGCATTGGGACCCAACAACTATTATTTTTCATCCACCGCTCATAATAGAAGCGTATGTGTAGTGTGGCACGAGCTTTGAGATAACGAAATGAGACACTAGATTCTACTATATTACACTTGATGATGACTTACCAGACACTTCCCTGTTCATGGTGGAGACAATGCCTGAATGGAGTGAGAAGATTGTTAACTTTTTGGTTAATGGCTTTCCACCCCAAAAGGAGCTTCATAAAGATCTAGCCCAAAAGCTAATCAAAGAATGCGAACCCTATTGCCTGATAGCCGGGACTCTTTATAAAATAGGAAAGGATGACGTTCTTAGGCGTTGTGCCCGAGAGGATGAGTATCTATACATTTTGCAAGAGGCACATATGGGTGTAGCCGGTGGTCACTTCTCAGGAGACTTAACTGCGCGAAAGATCTTACAATCGGGGTATTGGTGGCCCACTATGTTCCAAGATGCATCACTCTTTGTGAAGGGTTGCAACATGAATGCCAACGATACAAGAAACCCCAACGGAAAGATCAGATGCCCCTACATCCAATCAAAGTAAACCAACCATTTGAAAAGTGGGGTTTAGACTTTGTAGGGCCAATTAGCCCAGCGGCCCGAAACACACAATCTCGCTATATTATTGTGGCCACTGACTATATGACCAAATGGGCCGAAGCAAAAGCGACACGTAAGGCAGATGCAAGGACAACAGCCAAGTTCCTCTTTGAAAATATAATCACACGATTCGGTTGTCCTTTTGAACTTGTGAGCGACAATGGTACGTATTTTATAAATGAAGTGATTAAGGAACTCACAACAAATTTCATGATCTCCCATCATAAATCTACTCCTTACTATCCGTAAGCGAATGGCCAAGCTGAGAGTACCAACAAGACCTTAATCTCTATTTTGACAAAGACAGTTGAAGCTCATCGCACGGATTGGGATCTAAAGCTTACAACAGCTTTATGGGCCTATCGTACTGCGTACAAAGTGGCTATTAATTGCACACCATTCAAAATGGTATATGGCCAAGAAGCAGTCATGCCGTGGGAATTTGTCATTCCTAGTCTTCGTGTTGCTACTCAAGAGGGTTGGGATGGTAATCCCTTAGCAGAGCGTCTATATATCCTTGAGCGGCTAAATGAAGAAAGACAATTGGCTGTGTACAATGCCCTTGTGGAGAAGGATAGAAGGAAAAATGGTTTGATCGCCACCTAAAGGACAAGGACATCAAGGTTGGGGATAAAGTCCTGATGTATGGAGTGCGAAACGAAAAGAAAAAGCTCAAATATGCTGGTAAGGGACCGTATAGAGTATGTGAAATTACCCCACAAGGTACCATCAGAGTGGAGACTCTCGACGGAGTTGAAACCATTGGATTCCTTAATGGGAGTAAATTCAAAAGATACTATGACCCCCTGAGCCAAGAGGAGTTACATGCAATCCATCAAAAGAAGGCAGCCAAACAACAAGCTGAGCTTAAGAAAATACAAGTGAGAGTCGAAGCCAAAGAACGTCAACAGCGTGCTAGGCGACAACGAGAAGCCAACTTGGGAATTACGCAAGTATTTTTCGAGGAGGCAGAGGAGGATTCACTGGAATCTGACCCACCTCTAAGATACCCAATTGAGTTACAGAGTCCTTATGGGGAGGTGCTGTATAATGCATTATTGGATACAGGAGCTCAACACAATTTGCTATCATATGGCGTGTGGTGTCAACTTGGAAAACCACCTTTATCCAAGAGTGCTATCCAAGTTCAAGGTATCAACAAGAAGAAAACCCCTGTCTCAGGAATTCTGCACACTCCGGTTGCCTATGATGACAAGGGGACCGTAATTCAAAGCTTTTTGGTTATGCCTGCTGGTACCATGGAAGGCACTGTAAACTTAGGGCGTAAATGGATGATGGCCACCAAGTGCAATATCGATTGGGCAACCAGACAGGTCACAACGCAAGAACCAACACTAGGTCTGACCGCTCAAAACCGCTCCTAAGCCATCGACTTTGGGCAAAATGCTGGATAATGAAAAATCACCAAGTCTAGTGGCAAAACCATCTTTGATTGTTTGCCACCCCTCTAACGCTTCAACGCCAAGAGTGGAAACATGCACGGTGGTCTCTAAAACTCCGCTTACTATGCCAAAAAACACATACAAATGGGTCCCAAAAGCTTCGATAATAGCTACTTCCCCTGCTCAATCTCGTTCAGCTACCAAGAAGCCTCATAAAAGGAAAGCAGCTACCCACCCGAGAAAGGGCAATGTAACATCGCGACGATGGATCCCTAAAAAATTATTAGTAGCCCAAGGGTACTACGAGGGGAATGACCAGATTTGGGTCCCTAAACATAAGCTGAATCCCTCTACATCACCTGTAAAACCTTGCAAACCAATTGTTGCCTCTACATCACCTGTAAAACCTTGCAAACCAATTGTTGCCACCCCAATGACAATTCAAGACCGTGGTAAGGGAAAGGTAACAGAGTGCTCCGCACCACTTCTTCCAGAGTTAGTTTGGATTCCCAAACGATATCGATCATTACCACCTAGCTCAGGAAGGGGGGAGCCACATGAAGCTTCTAGCTCCTCATGCCAGGCACACACTCATATAGAAGTTTCTACATGCTCTACACCTACTCTTGTCAACACCCAACAAAAAACCGATGAGTCTACGTCTCCCCTTGTAATAGTATCGTCGGAAACCATTTCCTCCATTCGTCAATGGGAGCGTACACTACCATCTCTACAATTGGATGTGGCCACAAGGGTCATAAAAAGCTATCTGCCCACATCACAACCTATGACCCGCTGGACAAATTGGTTCCAAGAGGCTGCAACATCATTGCAAATAATATGATCTACCCAAGGAAAGGGGGAGCATGTACTCACGCTCGACATTCTATTGCTTCCTCCAGAACCTTCTCCCCTAACCATGTAATTGCCAAATTCAAGGGGATGTATATATATAGCTTCATACATTTAAAAAAAAAACAAAGAAAAGAAAAACAAAAAATAGTAAAAAGAGCAAGAGCACAAAAAGAGGATAAATATCCGTATATACAATCAAAAACTAGATTGACCTGTCATAAACCTATTGATGCTATATCTGTGTTTGCAGATATGGCAGATGCACGATCATCATACACTTCATCCACTCCCACCTTTGGTGAGAGGTATCATCTATACCTTTCTCAGATATTTCACATGTGCTATCCTATTATTGAAACTGAATGGGATCATATAGATGTACTAGCCAGAGAGGAAAATGTTGAGGAATTAGAATGGCTAATTCGCCTATTGACCATGCTTGACCCCTACTCCGTAGAGGACATATCCCCATTAGCCCAATGCTTTCCTTTTCCACAAGATGACTATCCTCGCATGGTTACATTCTTGATGAGTTTATGTGGATGGGAAAATGAAACGGAAATATCTGACAATGATGAATGGACGGATGAAACTCATGGCACTACTGAGATTGATTTTATTTATTTGGATGATGCGGATAGAGGCTTAGCCTTAGGGCTAGAGCCAGGACTCTACAACATCCTCTTACCGTATCCTCAGTAGTAGTGTGGTGACTGGTAGGTAGGTTAGAGTTTTCAAGTTTTTTCTAGTTTGGATTCCTTAAACGAGTCTTTAATTTTTCACACTGATGTGCCTCTCGAGGTATAGTGCTTGTTAGTTGATTGTACAGGTTAAAAAGTTTGAGGTGGGTTCGCTTTCAAGTCCTGAGACTGCCGCAACGTTCATCAAAATATATCTACATCAAATTGCAAGCTGTCTCGTCAAATCAAGGATATCTTCAATTTTAGGTGTAATCTTCCATGCCCACTCTCTTTCGTTTTTACTGTTCAATCAATTGCATAAACTATAATGCATGACTACATGGGAATTGTCAATGTACTACTTAGTTTTTGAAGTTGCTTGACGTGCTAGTGTAAATCATTAATAAGCTTAACCTTATTGGATATATTCCTGAGAATGCATGACGTCTTTAGTTAACCTTGGAACACGATTGTCTTAGGTCTAGGGTCAAACCATCTTAATGTTTGACACTTGGCCATGTGTGTGTTGACCTCTAGGACATAGCTTTTACCCATTTGTCGAAAGGATGCAAGACAAACTATAGTTCAGGAGCAAAGATCAAAAGAAATAGAAAGAAAAAAAAAGCCTACAATAAATGGCAATACAAGTCTATGATGTGCTTTAATGTTGGCCTATCACCTTATTGATACTTTTGGTAGGCGAGGAGTATTCTACTCCAGACCGATGCCTTGGTTGGTAGGGGGTAGCCTTGCCTAAAGTGAGCTAATAGATTCCTAGATAATGCCTTGTGTTAAACATGGTACCAGGATCGATGTTAGTTTTACCTTAGGAAGGTCGCCATTGAGTGTAAAAATTATCACGTGCATAAAAAAATAAAGGCAAAAGGCTCCTGTAACTCTGATGTTTCTTGTGTCCCTAGGCTCGTGGTAACTACTTGTTCTTAGAGTAGACACAGTGTGGTCATCTGTTTATTTATTAAGCTTGGTTATTTTCCTTGACTTAGGCCAGTTATAAACCTTGATTAACCTTTGACACCTTGCTAACTCTTGATTTACTTTCAATAATTTTAAACTCCTGTTAATTTGCTACACTAGCTCATTCATGTGACCCTTAAACTAAGTTCTCATAGCAGCTTCCATTGTGGTCTAACATGCTTGAATTTATACACTTTATATCTTTTGAATTCCAGCATACTTTCACTCTACTTCCCTGTTTTGCAGACGGTCGACCACAACAACCCTCTCGAGCATGTTAACCTATGAGACGGACATTCAGACGTACTATGTTTTACGTCATTAATTTAAATATTCTGAGTCATGGGCCGGGCTTGTCGGCACCATATGTTAAGGATGAAGGGATTGGGTGATCGCCGATGAGAGGCGCACCTTGAATATCAGTAGGATAAGGGTTAGGGTCGGCCAGCCATGTATGGGCACCCAAGTGTGAACGGCCAAGTCACCTATAAGAGCCAAATGTAACCCTAAAATCCTCATTCTCATGTGTTGTGAATACAAGAGTGCTATTGCCTTATCTCTTTGGTTTCCTTCTCCTGCGTGTGTGAGAGAGAGAGAGAGTGAGAGAGCGATCGAGCACTGTGTAGCGGCACGACGGCGAAGAGGCGGTAGAGCAACGACGGTGGCTCCTTCTTCACTGCGACGCGGGAATCCTTTAAGGCGGCGGTTGAGCGGTGAGTGACACACCCTTTAAAAAAACCAGCTCACTTGGGCGATCCCTTTGCACTATCAGGCTTATTCCCTCTCTCTTTGCTTCTGCTACCACCGGCGGTCCAAAACAGTCTGAGCTCGTCGTTGTTGCCCACCTGTTGCCAACAGCCACAGCTAGCACCCAACACCCAAGGTATTCTCTCTTGTCAGCATCCAGCTATTGCCAAAACAAAAACAGTGACCCACTCTTCGCTTCCTCTCCTTCATTAGCTCTCCCAGTTCACAAGAGAAACATCCCTCCTCCACTGAGACGGCTACCATCATTGTATCCTGGTTCAGCTATCCAGGTAGCTCTTGCGCCAACTTCACCACGCAAAAAGAACTGACCACTGTCTTTGGTCGCTAATCACCAGCGACCCCCAAAAACAACCCAAGACCGTCAACTCTGGCGTCAACCTTCCATGCATCCCCCGGCGCCCTCCTTCGCTGACGTACCCTATGGCAGCTCCCCTCAATGTTGCCAGCAGCTTCTCTCTTGCCTGCTTGCGTGGGCAACTGTAGCTTATCACCTGCACAAAGCTGCGCTCTACCTTCACACCAGACGGCTGCAGCTGCACAATCACCAGCACACCTCTTCTTACTAAGCGCCTCCACGCTTCTGCTCTTCTGTGCCTATGGCTGCACACGCCCCAACGTCCCCTCTTCTGCAGCTGAGCGACCTTCTGCACAAGGCAGCCCCTCTCCCCGTCGGCTCCCAGCAGAATCACCTGCGCCCAGCGCTTCTTGGGCTCTGGTCCTGCAGCTACACCATAGAGCCCCCAGACACCACACACGCGAACCCTTCCTAGCCCACGTTTTCTCTGCGCCTGTGGCTGTAGCTAGCCACCCAAACACAAGGGGCCTCCTTCTGTCTTGCGCTCCCTCCAAAAACAACAAGGCCCCCTCTCTTCTTTCCAGCTGCGCCGACTCACCAGCCCTTCCACTTTCTGAAGCCCCTACTCCATGCAAGGCGTCTTCGCCAGCCTTCTGGAAGAACCTCGCTGGCGGCAAGGTTGGCTGCTACAAGGCCATTCCTTTTGTAGGCCATGTTTGTATTATATTATATATATATATTTTTAGAGTTTCAATAATGGCCACCATATTCCCTTTCATACCAATGCCCATGGCACATGGCCCCTTCTCACCTTTTTCTGCCCATGCCCTCATGCTTCCACATACCTTCAATGCGACCTTCCAAGTACCCATTGTACTTTTGATGCACCCACACATATTCACACATCCGAGCAGCTGACATCTTCTCCAGCCGACCACGCTCCGGACAAGCCTGTGCTTCCAAAATCTGATCATTTTCTCTGCACATACACCTCCATCAAAGCCCTATGCTTGATTGCCGCATCCATGACGCCCACACTGAGTCAATGGGTGCTCCCATGACCTTATCACAACATGAATAGCACTCATGTACACATGTACAAGTTGAGTCTGAGGTTCCCCAAAAACTTCACACATATTTAGCAACCCCCTTTTTTTCTGCTGAGACATTTATGTCCAGCAGCTGCATCCAACTCATCATCAATCACACCATCACTCCCTTCCTGCACAACTGGTATGCAAGTAATCTTCTCCAAGGAATCCAACCTCAACAGATCATTCAGTGCATTATCAAGTACACTGTCCAGCTCACCATCCACACTCTCACAAGCTGCAATATCCAACTCATCACCCAGATCATCCATACATACTCCATCCATAGTATCTTCATTAGTAACCCTTGATCATCACTCTCTACCTTGGCTGGCTGAAGTACTGGCACATGCAAATCATTACTCTTTTCTGAATCAAAGAGATCATCCAAGTCATATCCATACTCAAACACGTCAGGCTCCACAGCACTAGCATCACTTTCACAATCCACAGCATCATCAATAACCTCATCCTTCTCCTCCTCACCTTCTGAAAGCTCTTCACGGCTGATTCCAGAAACCTCACCCTTCTCCATTTCCAACAGGTTAATCTGTCCCATACCCTGCTCTGCAAATGTGACCTTACAAACTTCATGAACATTGGGCTGGATTCCATCCTTCACCTGCATATTAGGGCCAATCACCCTATCATTCATTCCTATAGACAATTGATATATACCACCATTAGCTTTGGCTGGTCTCTCACATTGTGGACTCATATGACCCCACTCACCACAATTCCGGCATTGCACATCACACGGATACCCTCTCCCTCTTCCAATATCTGCTGAATTTCTTTCAAAACCAAATGATGCATCAGGCTTCCTTCCCATATCACCTATGCTTCTTCCTCTTCCTGCAGACTCTATCCAATTCACGCTTAAAGACTTCATGAGCTCCACTGCTTCATGAACCTCCCTCTTCAAAGAATCCTCCTGTACAACAGCAACTTTTCTTCCAGGATGCATACTCTCAATCTCTGGCACCTTCACAAACCTCTTCGGCTCTTCCCGCATTCCCATCTGCCTCAAACGCTTCACCTTCCACTCTTTCTCACGAGCAACTCTGACAGCCTCCTCAAAGCTATCCAGGTTCTTCAGCTCCACCTTCAGACGGATCGTTGGCTCCAGACCAGCCACAAACCGCTCCCTCTTTATCATCTGTGGGGGTACTTCAGGAATCAAAGCCTTACACCATAAACTCCACAGTCTACCAAACTCTATCAGATACTGATCCACATCCTGACCGTCTTTCTGCTGAATGTTACACAACTCTTTCCACAGTTCATTCGGACTCTTCACATGGACAAACTGTGCCAAAAATGCAGCTCTGACTACATGGTACTCAGGATCCTGTTGATGAACATTCCTGTGTACAGTCACAAACATTTGCAGCCATACTTTTGCATCACCCTGCAAGCAATAAGCCAAAATCTAAGAAAGGATCTCCGGGGTTGCCCTGTCTTTCATCAAGGCTGTAAATTCCATTTTCTCCAGAAACCTGACTGCACTCTCCTGTGGCAATCCCCAATACTCCAAAAAATCCAGGGCAATCTTTTCAAATCCTGCTTCACACAGTCCCTGTCTTCTTTCACAGACCAGAGGAAATTTCCTCCTCTGTGGAGGCACCAAAAAGTGATGGCATGGAAGCGGTAAAGCTATCTACGCCTTTATAGAACGCCACACTTCCACACACGCATGCAAACACACCAGAACACCAGACCAAAGAGCATGAACAAGACTTATATTTCAGAAAGGACCTTCATCTTTACAGAATTGGATATCCGAGATATCCCAAACACCAACTTCATCAAGCACCCGCTCGCAATCAGCCCTCTCCAGCTCCTGGTCGCTTCAAATCCCTTCGCTCTTTGCTTCTCTGCAGTCGACCTCTTCGTTCTCTGCTCTGCACCTCAGCTGAAGACCACTCACACAAAAAACCAGCTCACTTGGGCGATCCCTTTGCACTATCAGGCTTATTCCCTCTCTCTTTGCTTCTGCTACCACCGGCGGTCCAAAACAGTCTGAGCCCGTCGTTGTTGCCCACCTGTTGCCAACAGCCACAGCTAGCACCCAACACCCAAGGTATTCTCTCTTGTCAGCATCCAGCTATTTCCAAAACAAAAACAGTGACCCACTCTTCGCTTCCTCTCCTTCATTAGCTCTCCCAGTTCACAAGAGAAACATCCCCCCTCCACTGAGACGGCTACCATCACTGTAACCTGGTTCAGCTATCCAGGTAGCTCTTGCGCCAACTTCACCACGCAAAAAAACTGACCACTGTCTTTGGTTGTCGTCAGCGACCCCCAAAAACAACCCAAGACCGTCAACTCTGGCGTCAACCTTCCATGCATCCGGCGCCCTCGCTGACGTACCCTATGGCAGCTCCCCTCAATGTTGCCAGCAGCTTCTCTCTTGCCTCCTTACGTGGGCAACTGTAGCTTATCACCTGCACAAAGCTACGCTCTACCTTCACACCAGACGGCTGCAGCTGCATAATCACCAGCACACCTCTTCTTACTAAGCGGCTCCACGCTTCTGCTCTTCTGCGTGCCTATGGCTGCACACGCCCCAACGTCCCCTCTTCTGCAGCGTCTGAGCGACCTTCTGCACAAGGCAGCCCCTCTCCCCGTCGGCTCCCAACAGAATCACCCGCGCCCAGCGCTTCTTGGGCTCTGGTCCTGCAGCTACACCAGAGAGCCCCCAGACACCACACACGCGAACCCTTCCTAGCCCACGTTTTCTCTGCGCCTGTGGCTGTAGCTAGCCACCCAAACACAAGGGGCCTCCTTCTCTCTTGCGCTCCCTCCAAAAACAACAAGGTCCCCTCTCTTCCTTCCAGCTGCGCCGACTCACCAGCCCTTCCACTTTCTGAAGCCCCTACTCCACGCAAGGCGTCTTCGCCAGCCTTCTGGAAGAACCTCACTGGCGGCAAGGTTGGCTGCTACGTGGCCATTCCTTTTGTAGGCCATGTTTGTATTATATTATATATATATATTTTTAGAGTTTCAATAATGGCCACCATATTCCCTTTCATACCAATGCCCATGGCACATGGCCCCTTCTCACCTTTTTCTGCCCATGTCGTCATGCTTCCACATACCTTCAATGCGACCTTCCAAGTGCCCATTGTACTTTTGACGCGCCCACACATATTCACACATCCGAGCAGCTGACATCTTCTCCAGCCGACCACGCTCCGGACAAGCCTGTGCTTCCAAAATCTGATCATTTTCTCTGCACATACACCTCCATCAAAGCCCTATTCTTGATTGCCGCATCCATGACGCCCACACTGAGTCAATGGGTGCTCCCATGACCTTATCACAACACGAATAGCACTCATGTACACATGTACAAGTTGAGTCTGAGGTTCCCCAAAAACTTCACACAATGCCTCTATAGCCCTTCACCTCCCAAACTTGGATACAACAACACGAACGGGGGCACCACCAGCCACCAGCTGGAACACTAGATTTGAAGCGACCAGGAGCTGGAGAGGGCTGATTGCAAGCGGGTGCTTGATGAAGCTGGTGTTCGGGATATCTCGGATATCCAATTCTGTAAAGATGAAGGTCCTTTCTGAAATATAAGTCTTGTTCATGCTCTTTGGTCTGGTGTTCTGGTGTGTTTGCATGCGTGTGTGGAAGTGTGGCATTCTATAAAGGCGTAGACAGCTTTACCGCTTCCGTGCCATCAGCGTGGTTCTTTTTTCTTTTTTTCACCTCACATTCTTTTGGAGCCCCCAGCGAGGATGAGCTCAGGTATTTCTCTTACGAGGGTGTATGCCCCAGAGTAAGAGATTGAAGGAAGGTGTTTCCAGTTTTTTTCTTTGGGATTTGAAGGTGAAGCTTGGGGATAAAAATGATGTCGTATCCAGAGTTTTTTGGTGGTCCTAATGAAGATGTGGCAGATTTTTTGGAAAGGATGGAGGTTGCATGCATAAGCAACCACATCAATGAGCCGGCACAGGTATTGCGGCTGCTGAATATATGTTTGAAGGGATATGCGAGGGCATGGTCCAGAACTTTTGAATAGTCGTTAACGGATGCTGAGCCACGTATTCCAATGATTGAGGATGGATTGAAGACTGCACTTTTGAACAGGTTTAAGAAGATTGAGGATCCAGACAGAGTTTGGCATGAAGTGCAGGGTGAAGAAATTGGAGCCAATTGATGATTATGTGAAGAAATTCTCTTTGTTGTGGGAGACTTTGTGCAGGGCTTTGGGGGAGGATCAAGTACCTCCGGACATGATGAAGAAGGATCCTTTTATTGCAGGATTGAAGGGAGGTATTCGCTGGAAGGTTGAATTAAAGAAGCCCAGATCTTATGAGAGAATGCAGTGGAGATAGCCAAATCAAAGGATTGGAAATTGCAACGGATGAACCAGCTAGGGATGGTTCCAGTGGGGCAGTGAGGCCTGAAATGAGAAGAGTGGAAGCGGTACCGATGAGAACCGTGCTGGAAAGAGTGCAACCGACAGAAGCTCAGGTGAATAATGTTATACCACATGGGATAAAGGTAGCACCTACAGCTGTTACAACTTCTGATGAAGGGCTTAAACAGGACATGAGGCAAATGGTGGATTGTATGAAGAATCTGAGTTTGAAAATGATGGAGAACACAGGTGGTGGACATGGCCGAGGCAGAGGCTATAATCAGGAAGGAGTTGAAGGTCAGGCAGGCTATGGAAGTGGCCGTGGTTTTGGCAGGGGTAGACGGTTTATTCCTACATGTTGGAATTGTGGTGAACTTGGACATCTAAGTACAGATTGTGATAAACCTCAGCGAATGGGGGGTGATATGTATCCCTTACCCTCTAAGATTCCCAATAGGGTAAATGATTATGGAATTGAAATTAGAGGTGAAGCAGGGACCAGTGGATTGACAAATGAGGAGAAAGGTAAAGCTAAGGTGATAGATGTGGTCACCCTTGAGAAGACGAAGGAGACAGAAGCTGGTGTGATGCCTTTGGGGGAACGGATGCCACAGGAAAGGGAAAGCAGGGATGCTGTAGGGCCCAGCAAGAAGAAAGGTAAAGTGAAGGAAGGAGGGGATGTAAAGATCAAGCAAAAGAAAAAGTCTCGTAGGAGGTTTCAGGTGACTGATTTTCCACTGGGGGTTGGGCAGAAAAGCTACAATTTACAGGAGGACATGGCTGGAAGGATTGATGACACGACCAGTAGCACCACTACTAGTGAGGGGACAGAAGGCACTTCATCCAATGAGGAGGATGCAGACATGGATGCCCTGGTTATTGATGAGGAAGTGCTTGGTGATGAGGTTGCCCAACAAGAAGAGGCCATACAGGAAGAATGCGAGGAGGTACAAGTGAATCATAAGCAAAGGTATGCATGTGATGTGAAAGAGTATGCTTTAAAGTCTTTGGATGATAAACCTTTGTGGGATGAGTGGGATATAGAAAGTCTACAGGATGATGAACCTGAGTTGGAGTTGGATGATCCGATGTGCATTAATGTTAAGAAAGCCAAAAGCAGAATTGATGCTATGAAAGAGGAGCAACACTAGAAGATTATGAATGATGTTGATGCTATGGATGAGTCTATGGATGCTGTGATAGATGGATTTCTCATTGACCTTCATAAAGATGAGCATACAGGAACTGAAGTGGATGCTTTGGCAATGGTGCCCTTTGAAGAGGAGTTTGTTTTGCCTGTAGTGGTTGGCTTTGATGGTGATGCTTCTTATGTTGATGGACAAGAAAGTGTTATTACACAGCAGGTCTTTCTTGATGAAGCTTTCATCAGTTATTACTCTCAGCAGGAGCTGCTTCACTGGTTCTCCAATATTGATGTTGACCATATCAGTGATTTTGGAATTGAGATGAGGCAGGATGGTATGTATGTCAGGAGCTTTGTTTCGAGAAGTTCTGATGTTATGTTGTGGGATATGGGATGGCCAACTATGCCTGTGGAAGATGACAATGTTTCTTTGATCACATGGAATAGAGATGTTTTGGTTACCTTGTATGATGCTCAAAGGATTGATGGAGGGAAACGTGGTCATATGCTTTCTTATCATGAATGATTCAGCAAGCTAGGGGTTGGGCAAAGTATGTCAGGCAAAAATCTGAAAGGTGTTTTGGGTCTGTGTACATATGGTGTGCGTGGTTTACGAATAAGCTTTGCCCTGAATGCCCTGGCAAATGTATAGAGTGAATGGTTTTGCAGTGAGCTGGTACACGCGTGTTGTTTTTTTGGGAGCAGATGCTGGAGATTTGGAAGTTTTTTATTGCAGCAGTATGGTGTGCGGGTGGTTACTAAATGCAAGGCACCGATGGCAACTGTCATGTTTGGTTGATGCGGCCGGTTTTTGTGTAGCTCTCGCATTATTTTGGAAGGTTGTGGGCAGCTCTCGCATTGTTTTGGAAGGTTGTGGGCGTGGCGTGTTAACCTGAAATACAAGGAGAAGGAAGAGCCCTTGTAGTATTGTGGTGGCCATTATTGGGGCTTTGCGGCTTTAAAAAATAAAAAAAATATACACCAATTAAGTGGCCACCTTATAAGGGTCCACGTGGGGGTTTTTGTTTGCTGCCACCTCCAGCGTGAAAGAACACGCTAGAAGGTTGGCGAGCTAGCGTAGAGGCGACTAGAAGGGGCCTCTCTAGTGAGTCTGCAGACAGCGTAAAGAAGGGCAGACAGCGTAAAGAAGGGCAGACTAGAAGGGGCCGCTCTAGTGAGTCTGCAGACAGCGTAAAGAAGGGCAGGTAGCCGTCGTGTACCAGGCCGGGTGATCCAGTGGAGACTCTCCGACCAGTGGGTAGAGAAACATGAAGTAGAGAAGACGGGCTGCTGGGGCGGCCCCTGGTGTGGGCAAAGCTGGCTGGGGATTTGGCGGGACCAGAGGCGAAGGAGCTGTGGAGTTTGTACATGGTTGGTGCTGAGGCGCCCGAGAGATAGGCGAGCTGAGGGCAGGTAGCCGCCTTGTGGGAGATACGTAGAGGCAGTTGAGCTGCAGAGGTGGCTGGCAGGTGATCTATGAGGGCTAGTGTGGGCCGCGTGGGAGCCGCCTGGTGAGATGCAAAGGTGCTAAGGGTGAGCAATTTGGGAGCGAAGGGCTGGTCTTCAGCAACAGAGAAGAGCTGCAAGCAGAGAGGGTGACAAGAAGGTGGCCGCCTCTGGACAAGAGAATCAAGGGCTGTGGGCAGGCAAAAGGAGAGATGTTTCTCTGTTGGTAGTCACCAGGAAAAGCTGGAGCACAGAGAGGGCTCATGTGTGGGGTGTTTTGCTGATTAGCTGCAGTTGATGTCACAGGGCAACCCGAGGGAAAAGGTGATGTGTTTTTTGAGGAAGGGTGAAAGAGAGATTAGCCAAGATGAATGGGGCTTCTTGTGAGTATGCATCCTTTGTGTTGATGTGAAGGTGTCGTGTTTGTAAGGTTGTGTGAGTGAAGCTTCTATGTCGGAAGAAGCTGTATGAAGTGTTGATTGGAAATCAAAGATGAAAGACACTGGTGATGTGTCTGGTTATGTTATTGTGTTGGTATCCTGTGTGTGTTGATTTGTAGGAGAAGGCATGATTGACGTGTTTGGTGGTGTAGTCCACGGGTTACACTCTCACAGCGCACTTTGTGCCAGCCTTTGATTACCTCGTCACGCACACAGTGGAAGTGTATGTGTTGCTGGGTGTTTACTTGGTTTATGGTACCCCTATTTTGGCTGTTCTTTTTGGTGTGGGTGGGTGGAGAACTGTGAGAAAGTGTTCCAGCCGGTGGCTAGTGGTGCCCCCGTTCGTGTTGTTGTATCCAAGTTTGGGAGGTGAAGGGCTATAGAGGCGTGGTTCTTTTTTCTTTTTTTCACCTCACAGTATGCAATGATTTTCCAAAAATTTTGTAGGTTGAGTTTCAAAAGGAAGTAAGGACCAAAGTAGCTGAAGTGACAAAAGGTCTAAGTGCGGAGGAGAGGGCTTTAAAAGAAAAGGAGATCTCCACTAAGTTGCGACAAAAGTACACTGATCGTATGCAAAAAGTATTGCAATGTTTGATTTGTTTAAAATTATTATTGTTGTGTTTGTCTCCTACTAATATGAAATGGTTTTGGTATATTTATTAGGTTTTGAATATTATTAATCCATCCCTTGGCAAGGAATGGAGAGAAACTTTGTTTTCTCTTCAATTTAATGGAGCGGACACCATTGTGGGTATTGAAAAGTTGAATTTGATAGCAATCTCTTCCGTCAGTGCAGAGAAAAAGATAACTTGGTTGAGATTGCTTGAGAGTTCAAGATCTGTTCACAATACCCATGGTATGCCATCAACAAACACAGAGTTCAGATCGTAAGAGTTTTTCACTTTTCTTGCTTTCTCTATGCTTCATAGAAAAAAATTGTCTTCGCTTTGCATGTTTTCGTGCCTTTCATTATTTCTATCATTGTAGGTGGTTGTCTAGGGAACTGTTTCTAGACATGATAGAAAAGAATGCACTTCGTTCTTTGGAGCAAGAGATAAGAATAGCAGCTACCACAGAGCATCCAATTAATTTGCCCGATGAGCCATCTCTTCATGTTTACTTTGCATCCATACGATACGAGGGTAGAAAATATATTTTTAGCAACATTAAGAAAATTGGTGCTAAAGAAAAGTCCAAAAAAAAAGAGGGTCAACCTATTCAGTTCCATATTGATGCAGCCACTTGTCGGTTGCTCTATCGGTTGGGTTTCTATTTTAATGCCTTTTGTTTGACATTGCAGTGTGTAGTTTGTGTTGGCTTGGATAAATTATCTTTAAATATTCCAGGTATTTTTTGCACTTGAGAGACCTCAAGTTGCTTGTTGATTTGCCCAAGGCTTGTAAAACATGGGTGGATATCACTAACAAAGAGTCCACTATGTATGGGGAGAATATGATTGCTCTCTCACCATTTGAGATTGAGACATGCCCTTGGTGGATTGACATGCCCTCGCCCCATGTATTGCCAAGTGAGAAAGCTAAGTTTGAGGAATGGCAAAAATCAAAGGGAAAGGGTGCAAGTGGTGGCTATCTGAGTCAAGGTAAAGTGGCTTCCACAACTGTCTCCTCTCTTTCCTTAAGCTTTACTTTTCTAACAAAGAAGTGGTTTTGAAGGTGATCAAATAAGGGGCAAGGAAGGGCAAAGGGGTGAGCATGCTCAAAGAGGCAAGCAAGCTCAAAAGGGCAAGCACGCTCAAATTAGTGAGACACAGAGTACATGTGACTTTTACTTATTTCACTGCATATTCATGTCTCATGCAACTTAGAGAAGGCTAGCTCTCTATGTTGGATACTTTATATACCTTCCTTGTAAAATAAAAATTTATGTTTCTTTGTTTGTTTTGTTTTAGATCGTGAAATTTTTGTTGATGACAATTCACCACCACTCGATGTTGGTATGCATATGGTAGCTTTCATAGTGGTATGCTTCTTTTCATGGATATACGCAAGTCGATTGTTTTGTATGTTATGCTTGTTCATTCATTATACTTGCCGTGATTATTTAGGTCCATCCTCACGTCCTAGACCACCATCCCAAAAAGAATATGTGCCACTCTTGTCCATACAAGGGGGGGCTTCTTTGGATCGCTCTATCTTTTCATTTGGATGTGGAGATTATATTTCTATGGGTAAGGATTTTGCATCCTCTATTAGAAATGAGGATTATGCAAAGATCCATACATTTTTTTCTAAAATCAATAAATTGGGGGTGGAGTATAAGAAAAAGAAAAAGACGGTGGCATGGGCTGCTGACTTTGTGCTCTTGGATCTTCCCATGGATTCTACACATGGACGAGATGGTGTTCCATTGTGGAACAAGGTGTCGAGGATCATATTCGGCATGGACTTGGAGTGGCAGCAGCTTGTTTGGCGGACTCAGGATGGGTTGTTTGTCTTGCCTCCATTTCAGGTGATTCTTTGAGTCAGAAATATGTAAATAGGATTGTTAGGTACTTGTGAATAAGATTGTTAGGTAATTGTGAATGTTTAAAATGTATTTCTTTCTGTCAGGGGACTCTCCCTCTCGTGGGTGGAGAAATATGCCCCGTGGTGTGAGCTGGAGATTGTGCGTAGATTCATAGTTGAGGACTTAGCCTTCATGGATGAGGTTACGATTGAGGGTATTGCCGTAGAGGTATTTGACATGGTTATTGTACACTTAGTTTTCTTGGTGCTTTGTTGTTCTTGATTAGTGACATGTCTCTATTTTTTGTCATTATTATGCGACAAATGGATGCCTTCTACTTGTACATGCTACGACGTCGAGGCTACATGGCCTCTTTACGTCTTCAGGAGAGTGCCACATTACGACATGATCATGGTGTGCAGTTCTCACGGCATGTCATTCGTCACTATTTGCCAGATACTGCGAGGGTATTGGAGGCTGGCGAGGAGGCACATTTGAGATCAGGTGTGCAACGGAGTGTCGGATTTGTGCGATGCTTTCTAGAGGCTCTTTGTCCTCCCGGAGGATTGGCTTTGGAGATGGGTAGTGGTACAGTCCCTTTGATGTGTGCATGCATCGCATCTGGCCGCCCCTGTTATTCTTTTGATAGTGACCCTGACATTGTTGGTCGCATTCTACAACCTTTGGTAGAGGGACCTTCTGCAAGTACTAGAGATCAGTCCAGCTCAAACGAGGAGATTTTAGAGAGTGAGCCAGTGGATGATGCATATGGCTGCCCTTTTGATTAGTATGGTTACTACTATTGACTTGTGTTTTGTCATGGTTTGTCAAGGTTACTACTATTGACTTATTTAGGACATTATATGCACTCTAGGATGATATGCTTTTGTGTGTGAGTTTTTGCCATGTGCTTTGAAATGTTAATGAAATGCGGTTTATAAATTTCTTATTGTAGTGTACTACCATGTTATGCGGAGGAAGTTGCAAGGGAGATGAGCAAGGAAGCCTCCTATGATACAATCAAGACAAAAACCAATAAAGGGAGAAGAGTGGGATGTTGTTTTGTAGATGATGAGTGTGGAGAAGAGAGGGGGTGTATTGAGCTTTTGGTGTTGTGCTAAGACAATGACTATTGTGCTAAGACTATGAGTATTGTATGGGTTGGTTTGAAAAATTTGATAACCTCGGGTCTTTTAATCTTTGTCATATGGTTTAATTATCAAATTTGAGCATGCATGGAGTGTTTTTTATCACTTCAAGTCATGGTGTTATAAATAAAGTTTGAGAGTTTTCAATAAACAATTAGAGTAGATAAGAGGTGTGATTTTGGTTCTATAGTGGTTGAATTCTATCACTTCTCTTCGTGTTGCTCTTTTTTACTGCTTTGCTCGGTTCATGCATGCTTGGTTTAAAGTTAAACTCTTTACCTCTCATTCTCATCACATCCATCCATCCATTCTTTCCCATCTATCTGATTCGCATCCCATCTCATCACATTTATTTACCTCTCATTCTCATCACATCCATCCATCCATTCATTCCCATCTATCTTATTCATATCACATCTATTTACCTCTCATTCTCATCACTTCTATTCTCTTCACATCCATCCATCCATTCATTCCCATCTATTTGAAAAAATTCTTTACGCATCTGTTTATGCATAAGAACAACTTCAGTGGGAAATAACACTTTTTTAAAAATCCGTTTATGCATCTATTTATGCATAAATTCAATTTTAAGGAGAATAACACTTTCGAAATAAAAATAAATCTTTTATGCATCTTTCTATGCATAAATTCAATTTTAATGAGAATAACTCTTTTGAAATAAAAATAAATTTCTTTATGCATCTTTCTATGCATAAAATCAAAATTAATGAGAATAACTCTTTTGAATATAAAAATAAATTTCTTTATGCATCTTTCTATGCATAAAATCAAAATTAATGAGAATAACTCTTTTGAAATAAAAATAAATTTCTTTATGCATCTTTCTATGCATAAAATCAAAATTAATGAGAATAACCCTTTTGAATATAAAAATAAATTTCTTTATGCATCTTTCTATGCATAAAATCAAAATTAATGAGAATAACTCTTTTGAAATAAAAATAAATTTCTTTATGCATCTTTCTATGCATAAAATCAAAATTAATGAGAGTAACTCTTTTGAAATAAAAATAAATTTCTTTATGCATCTTTCTATGCATAAAATCAAAATTAATGAGAGTAACTCTTTTGAAATAAAAATCAATTTCTTTATGCATCTTTCTATGCATAAAATCAAAATTAATGAGTAACTCTTTTGAAATAAAAATAAATTTCTTTATGCATCTTTCTATGCATAAAATCAAAATTGATGAGAGTAACGCTTTTATAATAAAAAAATTCTTTTATGCATCTATTTATGCATAAATTTAATTTTAATGAAAGTAACACTTTTATAATAAAAAAAATCTTTTATGCATCTATTTATGCATAAAAATCAATTTTGATGAAAGTAACACTTTTATAATCAAAATATTCTCAATATGCATCCTTCTATGCATAGAAATTAATTCTAATGAAAATAATACTTTTATTATAAAAATATTTTTAATATGCATTTTTCTATGCATAGAATAACACTTTTAGAATACACAAGTGGTGGTGGGGATTACTCTTTTTGAATAATAAAAGATAAAACTTATTTCACAAAATTTAAGAAAATTTTACCATAACCTCTTTTGTATGGTGACCATTTTTTTTATTTTTTTCATTCTCAAGTTACTTAGAAATTATTCCAAATGGTTTAAAGCATTCTAAACTAATTAAATTCCACTTTTTAAAGAGAAACAATATAAAAAGTTTAATTCTAACAATTTGATTACACATCTAGGATAAAGAAAGGCTAAATTCAAGAATGAAGAGAGGGGGAAAGCCTTTCCAACAAGGCATAGCACCATTTTTCATTTTAAAGAAAACAAAAATTAGAAAACCATTAAATGGAATAAAGAAAAAGTAAGATTTCTAGCTTACATGAATTTTTGTGAGCTTTCCTTTGGCTTGATGGTTTGAGGGATCTACTCTTATTTGCAACAAGAGTGGCCACCAATTCTTTTGAAGAGAAAATGGTCAAAAACTAATGAATCAACCAGAATTTAAAATCATATCAACCACATTCGAATTCATCATTTGGATAGTATTAATGCTTCTAATTTCAAGTCTTAGATTTACTCGTATATACTGCCAGTAAAGAGCTGCAGTTATACCCTCGGTATATACGGGTAGTCACAGTCCTTGGAACTATAAGGTAAATACCATCATGTCTAGGCCTCAAGTAAGTCAAGGATTCCATACAATTGTGGTACTTCCATCTGAAGGCCCAACTACCCAATTTATGAATTTCAGTTTGAATATCAATTCGTATGAATTTTTTCACACAATTATAACCTTTTACTGCTTCTTCATAAATTTTTGACATTTTTGGCTTCTCGATTGATCCTCATTAGCCAATTTGCTCTGATACCAGCTGCTGTAAGATCCCTGACCCCAACGCGCAATGAATTTAGGGGTGCTAGCAGCGGAAGTAGCACTTCTTGTGCGAGGTAGGGTCCCACATTTGTCGGGGCCTCGCCCACCACGGATATCCAGACAAGAGACTAATCCATCGGTTCTTCCAAAACCAAACCCACAAAAACTTCCCTTGCCCGGAAAGCATGGGCGATTCCTCCAGGATAAATTTTTCTCTAACGTAGTCAAAAGCCTTAACAAACTGAACTGATCTGACTAAACCTGTAGTATCAAAGTCAGATCAAGGAGAGGAAAAGATTGCACTTGGATCATAGAGACCAACGCTTTTTTCCTCATTGTTGAATATGTGAAACAGGCAATTTCATATTGGGTTTGTAAAGTGGTGTGACTATCTTGAAGTTTGCATGAAGCGCCGGCTAGGGGGCCTGGGAACTCTTTTCCTTGGTACGCGGGACAAAACCTAACCAAATTCCTAATTGGATCCCATCACTACAGTGGTTGGGCCCATGGGAATGGATGGGGTTAGGCTGGACTGATGGATCCCTAAAATGAGACTCAATTCTGTTACGGTACAATAGATGAAGTAAATCCCGGAGAGTCCTTGTTCTATGGAAAAGAATCAACGGGGCTGTGCCTCTCGATGAGGGAAAAAAGCATTGGTCGCTATGATCCAAGTGCAAGTTTTTTCCTTGATCTGACCAAGTGACTTACGGGTTCAGTCGGATCAGTTTGGTTAGTGATGACCTTGACTACGTTAGAGTAAAAGTATTCTAGAGGAATCTCCCATGCTTTCCGGGCGAGGGAAGTTTTTTCGGGTTCGGTTTTGGAAGAACCGAGGGATTAGTCTCTTGTCCGGATATCCGTGGGCGAGGCCCCGAGTGAGGGACCCTGGCCCACGCAAGAAGTGCTACTTCCATTGCTAACACCCCCGAATTCGTTGCATGGAGGGGGCAGGGATCTTTCAGCTGCTATCAGAGCGAATTAGCTAAAGTGGATCAATCGAGGATCCAGAAATGTCAAAAATTTAAGAAGTAGCAGTAAAAGGTTGTAATTGTGTGATAAAATTCATACAACTTGATATTCAAAATGAGATTCATAAATAGGTAATTAGGTCTTTAGATGGAAGTACCGTAACTGTATGGAATCCCTGACTTGCTTGAGGCCTAGACATGATGATATTTACCTTATAATTCCAAGGGCCATGACTACCTGTATATACCGAGGGTATAAATATAGCTCTTTACTGGTAATATATACAAGTAAATTTAAGACCTTGAAATTATAAGCAAAAATGCTATCCAGATGATAGATTCGAATGCTGGTTGATATGATTTTAAAATTCTTGTTGAGAATTGATGAGTAGATTTGGATTCTGATTGAAAAATGATGATTCTTGAATTTTGGTTGAAAGGTGATAAGTTGAACAAAACCACAATGAGGATGAATGGGACGAATCCCAGTAATGATGTTAATAACTAGAATAGCGATAATGACTTCAGCAAATCACTACGAGATTAGTGGATTGTGCTGACAGATTGCTGTTGTTTGACCTTTGACCCAGTGGCTCAAATGGAATTTTCGGAGGAATGTTTAGATGGAATTTTCGGTCTAATGAACCATTATTGTGTTAAGGATATGAATGATATGCTCTGAATAAATTGTTATCTGATAACGAGTTCTATATGAAGGGATCTTTGTCCTAGGATTTTGTTGGGTTGACCAGACTATAAGAAACCCCACAATCAGTTGGATCTTAAGGGAAAGAGTTGTCCTCCAAGTGCTGCGAGATGGACATCTCGCGTTTTTTAAGTGAGGTAGGATGTACAGGTGTAAGAACTTCCCCTTCTGATCTTATAATTATTCCCCTCTCTAAAATAAAAGAAAGATCCAGTTTTACCTTGTTTTGGCCTCCTGGAGAGAGAAAATGTCTAGATATTTTTGGATATAAAAATCCTCCTAGTGTCTAAAATGGTTTCCCTTGAAACAAAAATTCAAAAAGAACTTTCCAATGTGCAATTGGAATTAATTGAAAATAGGTATAAAGGACCTTAGCCTAAGGGTCTAGATTTTCAGAAATTTTTGGATTATGGTCCAATTAAGGTTCCTATGGGCCAATAGGATCAATCCAAGTGTGGGGAGGAGATAAATCCAATTTATAAAATAAAAACACCCAAAAATGAGTAAATGCCCACATAAGATGAAGAGTTGACTGAGTACAAGGTTTATTAGTTAAGAACTTGAGATATTACTTGAAATTTGAGATATTTTGGGTATAATGATACATTTTTGACACCTTGGTAAGGAGAAGGGGGCACTTCAAGGAGGCGCCTATTTCACACATGTGGTGGAGTTTTTAACTCAAAAATATTTTATATTTTTATCTCTCCTCTCTCCTAGATGAAACCAAATCAAAAGGGAGCCAAACTAGGTCCAAATCTTGTCCAAGCCAAACTGAACTTGGAAAATTCTAGAACCTTGTTGGACTTGGATAGAGGCCTCCCTCACCTATAAATAGATCCTTGGTTCTTTGTAAAAAAATCTGTGAACTATACCATGCTAGTATTATACTAAAATAATGATATTTTCTATGATCCTCTAAAAATCCTCTACAATTTGGAGAGATTGGAGCTTCTCTCTCTCTTCAACCTTCTTTGGCGCCTTCCTCAACATACTAACCAATTGATTGGTTGGGGGCCTCTCCAATGACTAAAGAATCAAGCAAAACAAGAGGTAAAGTGTGATTTTATGGTCTTTTCCTTAATCTTCTAAATGTTTCTCACTTCTCAACCCCTCTCAAGCTTGAGAAGTATTCAATTGAATGGTTCTTTAATGCAAATGAAGCTCTCTAGTGATAAATCACATAAATTTTATATTTATGCTTAAATTAGATTGCTTTTATGTTTATCTCTCTCTCCCCCAAAGAATGGTCATTCCTATGACCATTTCTCTTTTCAATTAGTGCTTCTCATGGAGAAATTCTCAATTCACAAATCAAACTCTAGGCTTGTGAAGCTAGAGATTTAAGAAAATGGTTTTTATAGTTATATGCTTGAAAAATATGGTAATATTATGAGATAAATCCATAATTGGATTTAAGGCTAAAAGATATTTATACTATCATAATTACTTTACTATGTCTTAATCTTTTCATAAAAATTGAAAATTGCCAGTAATAGCAGTGGAGCTATGGTAAAATTTTTAAGAAAATTGATACATGATTCATTCTTATGCATAACGTGAAAAGAGGACTTCCTACCATATTCTAGGATTGAATATCCTAGGCTAAATGAATGGTTTTTGTCACATTCAATGGAAAACTAATTTTTAAGTTTATGTGTAATTAAATAATTAAGAAATAAGCAAATTATGGTAGTTATATTTAAATGATAAAAGAGAAATTCCTATGACATTTGGAATTCAATCATTTAAATGGGAAAAGAGAAATTCCGAGCATATTGGAATTAATGGATATTTTAGTTAAATTCAAAGATGAATTTTAGATAAATTTAATTTATCTATGAGAAATATTTAAATGATAAAAGAGGAATTCCTATGACATTTGGAATTCAATCATTTAGATGGGAAAAGAGAAATTCCTAGCATATTGAGAATTAATGGATATTTTAGTTAAATTCAAAGATAAATTTTAGATAAATTTATTTTATCTATGAGAAATATTTAAATGCTAAAAGAGGAATTCCTATGACATTTGGAATTCAATCATTTAGATGGGAAAAGAGAAATTCCTAGTATATTGAAATTAACGGATATTTTAGTTAAATTCAAAGATGAATTTATTTTATCTATGAGAAATATTTAAATGATAAAAGAGGCATTTGGAATTCAATCATTTAAATGGAAAAGGAGAAATTCCTAGCATATTGGAATTAATGGATATTTTAGTTAAATTCAAAGATGAATTTTAGATAGATTTATTTTATCTATGAGAAATATTTAAATGATAAAAGAGGAATTCCTATGACATTTGGAATTCAATCATTTAAATGGGAAAAGAGAAATTCCTAGCATATTGAAATTAATGCGTATTTTAGTTAAATTCAAAGATGAATTTTAGATAAATTTATTTTATCTATGAGAAATATTTAAATGATAAAAGAGGAATTCCTATGACATTTGGAATTCAATCATTTAGATGGGAAAAGAGAAATTCCTAGCATTAATTCAAAGATGAATTTTGGATAAATTTATTATGAGAAATATTCAAATGATAAAAGAGGAATTCCTATGACATTTGGAATTCAATCATTTAGATGGGAAAAGAGAAATTCCTAGCATATTGGAATTAATGGATATTTTAGTTAAATTCAAAGATGAATTTTAGATAAATTTATTTTATCTATGAGAAATATTTAAATGATAAAAGAGGAATTCCTATGACATTTGGAATTCAATCATTTAAATGGGAAAAGAGAAATTCCTAGCATATTGAATTAATGGGTATTTTATTTTAGATGAATTTATTTTATGAGAAATATTTAATGATAAAAGATGAATTTCCATGACATTGGAATGCAAATAATTAAATGCAAAAAGAGGAATTCCCATGGTATTTAAGATCCAAGAAATTAAATGGGAAGAAGAGGAATTTTTAGTATAATTCAATTTATGATTATTTATCAAAAGTGAAAATATGGGTAGAATTGATTTTTGTAAATCCCATGAATTCTTTTATTCAAAAGAGAAATATTGAATATAATTCAATTGAGGAATTGAGAAGGAATATGGAAATAGTCGTCGAGAAAAAGAACCTTTATGTAGGCCAAGCAATTGGCAGAAATTTAGAAAAAGTCCCATTAATCGGTATCAAATTAGAAAAAGTTACTAAATGGGAATAGCATGTGAATGGATGTGATAAGATGTAAATGGGATGCGATAAGATGTGAATAGATGTGATAAGATGTAAATGGGATGCGATAGGATGTGAATGGATGTGACAAGATGTAGGATGCGATAAGATGTAAATGGGATGCGATAGGATGTGAATGGATGTGACAAGATGTAGGATGTGATAAGATGTAAATGGGATGCGATAAGATGTGAATAGATGTGATAAGATGTAAATGGGATGCGATAGGATGTGAATGGATGTGACAAGATGTAGGATGCGATAAGATGTGAATGGGATGTGGTGTGATGAAAATAAATGAGGATGAGATGTAATGTAAATGGATGTGGGAATGATGAGATGAGAGGATATGTGAAAGGATGAGATGGGAAGTAAATGGATGTGGATGTGTATGTGAAAGCATATGATGTAAATGGATGTGCATGTGCATGTGAAAGATTGTGATGTAAATGGACGTGGATATGTATGTGAAAGAAGTGATAAATGAATGTGGATGTGGATGTGAAAGGATGTGATGTGATACAAATGGATGTAAATGTGGATGTGGATGTGAAAGGATGTGATGTGATGTAAATAGATGTGAATGTGGATGTGGATGTGAAGGGATGTGATGTGATGTAAATGGATGTGAATGTGGATAAGATGTGATGTGATGCAAAGGGAAGTGGATGTGAATGTGATGTAGATGAGGATGAGATGTAATGTGATGTAAAGAGATGTGATGTGATGTGAATATATGTGGATGTGAAGTGATACATGTGAATGTATGAATAGATGTGGGTAATCGTACATGTGAATGATTGGATAGATGTGGATGAATGAGATGAGATGTGTATGAATGAGATATGATGTGGATGTGATGTAATGTGGATAGAATGTATGTGATGGGATGGTGATGAGAATGAATGTGATGGATATGAATGAATGTGATGTGATGGATGTAAATGGATGTGATGTAAATGAATGTGATGGACATGAATGAATGATATGGGATGTGGATGGATAAGATGTGATGGGATGTGAATTGGGATAGATGTGAGTGAATGAGATGTGAGGTGAAATGGATGTGATGTGATGTGATATGATGTGGATCAAGGTAGATATGAATGGATGAGATGTGAATGAATGTGATGTGATGAGATGTGGATATGGGTAGATCCGAGTGGATGAGATGTGATGAGGATAAATGAGGAAAGATGTGATGAGATGGAAAATGATGATTGGATGAGAATGGGAATATATAGGAATTGGATGTGGATTGAGTAATGTGGATTAATGGGAATACATATGAATTGGATGTGGATTGAGTAATGTGGATTGATGTGGAACAATGTGGAAAGACGAGAGTTCATTATAGAAACTGTATTTATGACCTATTTTTAAATGACTATTTTGTGTCAAGAATGTTGGGGAAGCATTTTGACCGTCTTGTGAATGAGGTCATCGTGGAGACCTAACTGATAAAGTTGCAACAACTAACGGAGAGTCAACAGAGGACGTCTCGCGTAGCAAGGTCTCAGTCGAGGTCTTGACCAGCCTCGGTGAGCTTTCGGTACGGTGGATGAGGGACCAAGGAAGTGGCCTATGAGTGAAGTGTTAGGTGACCTGCGAAGGATCCTAGAGGATGCTGACCATACGGTGCTCGGGCTCTGGGTCATCGAAGATACCTACACATGCGTCGAGAAAGATATTAGAACTAGGAGTAAGAGTTGTTTTCTGAATTTGGGCATGGATCTGTTTGATTGACCTTGCTGGTCCTCAACAGATGAGTCTATGGCTCTTTTATATGGATCTGTTGGTTGATCTTTCTGATCTTCAACAAAGAGTCCATCTGGATTTTTATAAGTGAATATATTTTCGGGTACTATGAGCTAGGAACTATCGAAAAGGCCCCTGAGTGGACAGGTGGTGAGCATTCTAGTTACCAATGATGCCATAAGTACACCGATGAAGGAATGATTAGAAATGAGAATTCAACTGGATATTTTGCAGGACTATGATCAATGATACTATGGTTTCATTAAAAGCTTGTTTTAAAGTCAGTTGAATATGTGAAACATGCAATTTCATATTGGGTGTGTAAGTGGTGTGATTATCTTGATGAAGTGTGGCTAGGAGGTTTGGGAACTCTTTTCCCTGGTACCCAGGACAAAACCTAACAAAATTCCTAATTGGATCCCATCACTATAGTGGTTGGGTAGTTGGCTAACCCATAGGACTAGGCTGGACTGATGGATCCCTAAAATGAGACTCAACTCTGTTATGGTACGATAGATGAAGTAGATCTCGGACAGTCCTTGTTCTATGGAAAAGAATCAAGTGCAAGTTTTTTCCTTGATCTGACCAAGTGACTTATAGGCTCGATCGGATCAGTTTGGTTAGTGATGACCTTGACTACATTAGTAATAAAAATATCCTAGAGGAATCGCCCGTGTTTTCTGGGTGAGGAAAGTTTTTCTGGGTTTGGTTTTGGAAGAACCAAGGGATTAGTCTCTTGTCCGGATATCCGTGGTGGGCGAGGCCCCGAGTGAGGGACCCCAGTCCACGCAAGAAGTGCTACTTCCGCTGCTAGCATCCCCCAATTTGTTGCGGGGAGGGGACAGGGATCTTTCACTTCACATCTCATTCTCATCCATTTACGTCACATCACACCCATTCACATATTATCACATCTCATCACATTCACATCCACATCGATTTACATCACATCACATCTCATCACATTCACATCCACATTCATTTACATCACATCACATCTCATCCACATATCATCACATTCACATCCACATCCATTTACATCACATCACATCTTATCACATTCACATCCACATCCATTTACATCTCATCCACATCCATTTACATCTCATCCACATCTCATCACATCCACTCACATCTCCTCACATCTTATCACATCTCATCTAATCACATCGCATTCATTTACATCCCATCATATTCATTTACATTCATTCAGCTCCGCATCACATCTTATCACATCCACTTTTAGTACCGTTTTCTACTTTCGATACCGATATGACTTTTCTAAGTTTCTACCAATTGCTTGGCCTTGTTAAAGATACTTTTTCTCAATCCTACTGAATCTACATAGCAGATCTTAAAAAAGGGAAATAAACCTTATTAGAATTGAATAGTAAAAATTCAGAAAGAGCATTTAAGTATTTTATTTTCATTCCTTAAGCTTCATTAATGAGAATTAATTCTAAACTTCCGTTTACTCATTAGATCCTCGATCCTCCCAGGGATTCCGGATTCTCTTTTCTGAATAAGAATTATCCAAGTTTTCTCGATGGATATTTTCATATTCTTTCTCAAATTTCTGAAGGAAAATATATTCAATATTCTTCTTTTCGAGTAAAAGATTCATGGGATTTACAAAAATCAATTCTACCCATATTTCCCAATAAAATTAATAATGCTCAAAATTCCACTTTTGATAAATACTCATAATTTGAATTATGCCAAAAATTCCTCTTTTACCATTTAATTACTTGGATCTCAAATATCATGGAAATTCCTCTTTTTGCATAAAAATAAATTTACCAAAAATTACTCTTTTCTCATAATCAATTAATTATGCATAATTACAAAAGAATTATTTCTCATGAATATGATGAAAATCATTCTTTTTGCATAGGATGTCCAATCCTAGAATATGGTAGGAAGTCCTCTTTTAGCATTATGCATAAAAATAAGATATATATTATTTTCTGAAATTTTTACCATAGCTTCGCTGCTATTTACTGATAATTCTCAATTTTTTTCTAAAAGAATAAAAACTTGTAATGAAAATATGATAGTAGTTCCTCTTTTATGCTTAAAATCAAACTATGAATTTAAATCATAATTTTAACCATAAAATTAAACATAACTATGATTATCCCACCAGATTGATCTAATTTCAATATTCATCTTTTTCCAATTTGTTAGGATAATCCATTTCTCATTTAGAATGAATTAGAGTAGTTTTTAACTACTCATAAATAATCTAAAAGAATCTACCATTATTTTAATAGCACAAAATCATGAATCTTAATCTATAGCTTATCAAGCCTAGAGTTTAGCTTTGAATTAAGAGATTATCATTGAGAAGCATCCTTTTCCAAGGGATTTAGCCATAAAGATGGCTATTCTTTTAGAGAGAGAGAGAGATTTACTTAAAGAAAGCATTACAAATAAGCATAAAGATTAACTTTCTTTTAATTAAACATTAAGACTTTAAGGGAAAGCTTGATTTGAATTAAAACAATCATTTAGAAAGCTTCTCAAGCTTGTGAGGGGTTGAGAAGAAAGTTATTGAGAAAATTAGAAAAAACCATAAATTTTGATTTTACCTCCAAGTTTGGCTTGATTCTTTAATTGCAGTGAAGCCCCTGAGCAATCAATTGGTCCACCAAGAAGAGAACAGCAACTCCAAGAGTTGTTATAGAGAGAGAGAGAGAGAGAGAGAGAGAGAGAGAGAGAGAGCTCCAAGCTCCCAAGAGAGAAAAATTTAAAGGATAATAGAAAACATGATTATTTTAATATAATATTGGCATGGTATAGCTCCCATATCCCATTACAAATGACTAAGGGTCTATTTATAGGTGAGGGAGGCCACTAACCAAGTCCAACTGGGTTCTAGAATTTTTCAGATTCAGTTTGACTCAATTTGGACAAGATTGGGACTAGTTTGGCCCCCTTTTTGATTTGGTTTGATCCAGGAGAGAGGAGAGATAAAAATATCACAATATTTTTTAATTAAAAACCCTTCCACACATGTGAAAGAGGCGCCTACCTCCAAATTCCCCCTTTCCTTACCAAGGTGTCAAAAATGCATCGTTATTCCAAAATATCTCATAATTTTTAACTAATAAACCTTGAGTCAACTCTTCATCTTATGTGAGCATTTACTCATTTTTGGGTATTTTCTTTTATTCTTTTGGATTTATCTCATCCCAACACTTGGATTAATCCAATTGGCCCATTGGAACCTTAATTGGACCATAATCCAAAAATTTCTGAAAATGTAGACCCTTAGGCTAAGGTCCCTTATACCATTTTCAATTAATTCCTAATGCACATTAGAAAGTTCATTTTGAAATTCTATTTCAGGGGAATCCATTTTAGACACTAGGAGTATTTTTATATCCAAAGATATCTCAATTTTGGATTATCTCTCTAGGCCAAAACAGGGTAAAACAAGATCTTTCTTCTATTTTAGAGAGGGGAATATTTATAAGAACAGAAGGGGAGGTTCTTACACCTTTACACCTCAAAAGCTAGAGGGAATCTTACAGATGTTGTGGATCCACCTTTGTGGACCTGTTCTACCTACAGTTTCATCCCCTTGCACCATGCATTATATGTAGCACAGCTCCATCCCCTTGCACCATGCATTACATGTAGGTATCGCATGTTGTACACAATGTCCTACTTATGCTCACAATGTAGAACTTATTTTAGGTGGTACAGGACAGAACTATTGCAATCCATAGTAGGAGAGGCACCACAGTGACACGATCACGAGAGTGTTTGTTACCCAATGGGAGGACCCCAACAAGATAGAACTACACAGGAACAGCTTGTAGAGCAGTGAAGGAGGGTGAGACACAATCAGTTATGGCATATATTTTTCCACTTCCTTGTTTCTTCTTGGGTATAGTGGGTGATTTCCCAAATAGCTTAGCTCATGGTATCTACTTAGCTAATTTACCTATAGTACCCATGCCCTATCATAGTGAGGAGGCACTCAGACCATTACCTACTAGTAGACCAAAGGACGCATATATATATGGAGCACACCCAAGTGAGGGGGAAAATCAACCTAATGAATGAGGAATCATAGCATGCTTACGAACTATGGTTATCTAATGATGAGCTTGCTAGATGAGTATGATCTACAAGTTATTAAGGGGGTTCTTATGGCAATCACATGAGAATGGTTTGGAAAAAGAGTATAAGTTTCTATCACAATTAACTGGCAATCCCCCATCTTTTGAGTCTCATTGCTTATTGTTGAATATTTGAAGCTTGGGCTTGGTACATGTTATAGTAGAAAAAAATGAGCATGCAAAAGACCAAGCATTCAAGAAGCAGGGAGAGATCTATATCTAGAGGACATATAGGTGGACGTGGTTTGATGGATAGACCACCACAACAGAGTTTACAAGCTTCATATGGTGCATGAGGTGGTAGAGGATCCTATTCCCAAGGCATGGGGAGATCTAGAAGAGGTCATTAGAAATCTCAACAACAATAAAGTAATGGGATTGATTGTCACTATTGTGGCAAGATATTGTTACAAGAAGCAAAATGACATGTGTGGTGAAAGAGTCCAACATGGTCATGTTGCTATGAAATATATTACGGATAGCATGACTTCACTTGGTGAAGCTGATGAGGCATGGTACATGGAGTTGGGAGCATTAAACCAAATGACTTGCCATGGTGACTTGTTTGACAAGATGTCACCTACATAGTCACAAGGTTATGTTTTTATAGGAGATGATACACAGTGTGCCATTGAGGATGCATGATAGTACAGTGAGGACTATGTTTGAAGTATTGTATGTGCAATCTATCTTCAAGAATTTGGCATCGGTTGGATAAATGGTAGAGCATAGATTGCAAGTGAGAGTTAATGAGCATAGTTACTTTGTGGAAGACTCTATGAATGAATATAAGCTCATTGCAAAGTGTCAAAAGAAAGGAAGATTATTTTCTTTGGATGCAGGTATTCTAGAACTAGAATCAGCCATGTTTTCACGTAGTCATGGGATTGTGCCAAATTATGTCATAAGAGAATTGGGCATGTGAACATTTAAAAGCTAAAAGCTATTTAATCACAATGCATTTTTTGTGTTTACCTATTGGACAAATTGATGTACATGAGATTTATGGATGTAAAATAATTAAGTCTAGGAAATTTATTCAAAGGTTAAAATCCTTGTAGTAGATGTAAATTGTGCCAGTAAGGTAAAAGAATCCATGAACTATACTAGGAGCCAAGATTTAAAGGAGCCTCCTTTGTTGACTTTAGAAGCTAGAATCTAGGGCATGTGGAGGCTAGAATCTTGGAGTGAATCTTGGAGAGAATCATGGATGATTATTAGCTCTTGGGAAGACCTTGCACCATAGAAAGAGTACAGGAACAAACCAATGTTGTGGGGCTTTGCCCAACCACACTTGGGAGCATAAAACAGCTCAACCAAGAAGCAGTATGCTATGATCTAGCTCACAATTGTAGGGGCAAGGTGTGTCACTCATCTCATGAATACTTGTACTCAAATTATCGTAGGAGACAATGTTTCTACATAGCCACACTCCAAATCTCCACTCCGCCCGCTCTGCCGCCACCGACGCCGCACTCCAAAGGAAGGGCAACCCTCCTCTCACTTAGTCTCTCTCTCTCACACATACACTCACACATACACAATGAGCATATAATAGCTCTAATTGAATTAGGCAAGCAAGATACAAGAGAGAAAGAGGGTAGAGAACAAGAGCACTCTATTAGCTGCATAAGAGAATGAGTCATGAGAGTTACATTTTAGGTTTTGTAGGTGACCTCTAGGGTTCACACTCTTGCATGAAAAATGTTAAAAATTTGGTCGCCGAGCTCATTTAACCACTCTAGCTAGTGTAAACACCTATTCTATAAAGCTAGCACTCTCAACCTAGGATCTAGTGGTGTGCCTTTAATAGAATAACGGGTGAGCACATCATAAAATGTACAATACATAGTTTTCCTGTGAATTTTGGCCATTCCAACGCTTCTGGCCCAAAAGAAGTGAAAATAATATGGTGGTCGACGTCGATGCCATAGAGGGCTCCAAACAAGGGCTAACATACCTCCCCTCCTATTTTAGATTCCGTCCTTGGAATATGTGATGAATATTCATCAATGTTGTATGTTCGATGCATGTTGGCATTGGAAATATTAGAGGTCGTGGAAGATCTGCGAGGAAATATGGTACAATGAGTAAGGTTCTCTTGTGGAAAATATTAAAATTTAAGCATATTGCAAACACCTAATCAAGCAGTGAAGAAAGATTTTTACGAACTAATCAATTTTTTCTAGTTAAGACAAGGGTAATATTAAGGTTTATCCAAATTATATCTATATCTAAGATGGAGCAAAAAGCATGCCTTGGGTTACGACATTAGTCTCTACTCACTATCAATTTGGTGAAACCATCTCTAGCTATTATCTAGCCTCATATATAAAACTGCTAAGTGATTATTACATGCATTCACTTTGATTCTTTTTTTTCAAAAAAATAATAAGAAGAGAAAAATATAAAAATAGGGTGCCACCCCATCAGCGACCCAAGCAATGGCCCAAAGACCTCATATAAGAGTATCTAAGAAATGATGAGTACCTCTACAATGATGGTTATTTTTTAAGCCCTTTATTGATAGGTTTTTAGCCACAAGGTCCCATCCCATAGAGATCAAGGGTACGGTCCCAAGTCTCCATCACTAATAGCCAAAAGTCCTATCTAGATCGCATATGGAGATGGTTATCTTTTTGTGGGGGTTTTTTGTATTTTTGCTTTGTTTTTTGTTTTTGTTTAAACTAGCTTCACTTTCACACTTCACCTAGAATACTCTATTCTAACTAAAGAGAGCACACTAAAGAATATGGAGTACTTGGCATACTCCTTTTCCATACTTTAAGGTTGATCTCATGAAGTATTGAACTAGGAACAAATCCTAAATAGATATCCAAGTAATAACTAGAAAAGTGATAGACCACTCACATAATGATACAAGCAAGCACTCAAACAAACACTAAATGGAGAGTCATAAAAAAGATTAAAATTGATTTAAGGTTGGGTTTAGAATACACTTGGGCAAGTGTGAAAATCTGGTCCATATCGAGGTTGCATGTCCACTGAAGTTGTAAATCTAGATCTGGCCTAGAGAGCACGACTACACCTAAATAACCTATAATTCAAACTCATCTAGCAAGATCATCATTAGATAACCATAGCTCATAAGCATGCTCCAATTCGACATCACTAGGTTGATTTTTTACCTCACTTGGATTTGCTTCATATATATATCTCCTATAGTATACTAGGCAACGATCTGAGTGCATCCTCACTAGCATGGGTACTATAGGTAAGTGAGCTAAGTATCTAGCTGAGAGCTAAACTATCTAGGAAATCACCCACCCTACTCCAGAAGGGACAAGGAGTCAGTAACGTTACTTCATAGAATGATGGTGTAAGTCCATAAGTTATTGCCCTCCTCCCCTACTCTATAAGTTGTTCCTGTGCAGTTCTATCTTGATAGGGTCCTCCCACTGGGTAATGTACACTCATGTTATCGTGTTGTTGTGGTGTCTCTCTTACCATGGCTACAATAGTCATGTCCCATAGCACCTAAAATAGGTTCTATAGTGCCAATATAATAAGGACGCTACGTACCACATGTAATGCTCATAGGTAAAGCATGGTGCAAGGGGATGGAATTGTAGGTAGAACATGTCCACAAAGGTGGATTCACAACATCGCTCACGTAGTGGTGCATGAAAATAGCGTGAGCGGGTTTGGGAAGGAGAAATACTTAGTTTCTCTCGATAGTACCATTCTTGGAAATTTGGGTCCAGGGTAGGGTCATTCCACGAAATACTTAGTTTCTCTTGATAGTACCATTCCTGCAAATTAGGGTCCAGGATAGGGTCATTCATGTCAATCCACAAAAAGTCCATTCTCTTGCCCTGTAGTCAGTTGAGTCATACTTCAATTTCTTATTTGACATGTGCTCTTTCTCATCATCTTTTTTTTAATAAATTATGGTTAGTCTTATTTTTAGTATGTTTGTAGTTTCTATATTGTTATACATTGTTGGTTCAAGCTATATTGGGTTAGGTTTCTTCAACAATCTCCCTCCTGATATAGACATGAACTTTGTTCAGGAGTAAAACATGGAGTGTAAAATTAATGATCATTAGCATGTCCTGCGTTCCTAATTTCTATCATACCTTGACCTCGTGGAACGTATTGTAGGTTTTTTGTAACCATCCCTCTTCCAACTTTGCTACATCAGTGTTTGTTTCAGTGTTTGTTGGCTAGGAATGCCCTTTGTTAATTATTGTGGCATGTCAATTTCCAGCTTTAATGGTAGTAAAGGGCTCTCATAAGACCGGATGGAGATTATGGTTTCACCCTTATAGATTAGCAATGGAGTCAACACTTGTGTAGTGGGTCGCTCTCATAAGACCAAATGGATCTTAAGGGTTCACCCTTATAGATTAGAAATGGAGTCAACACTTGTGTAGTGGGTTGCTCTAGGGAAACCAATGGGGTTGGGGCTTGGATAGTCAACAATGGTTTTGTAACCTTTAGTGATGTAGAAGCTTCACCATAAATCACCATGTCTCATGTGATAGGGTTTCTCTTTGGGATCCAGACTTGTTTGGGCATTAGTGGTTAAGGTTCTTTTACAATAGCTTTCCCTTTGATGACATTTGAGATATTAAAGCTTTTATCCATCACTGAGAGAAGACTTGGGAATTTGTAAGCAGTAGTAGTGGGACTAGTGATCTACATTTATGTTTTGGTATCCAAATACAATGGTTACCCTCGTAGTTGCCTCGAGCTTTCAATAAGCATTTGGGGATCCATTTTGGGATAGCTTGTAACTTGGACTTCCTACGGAGATTCTTGTATTGAGGTCCTCCTTGCCTCAGGAGTCAGGGGATGCACTACTAATAAACCCTATGTATTACATGCATTCAAGGGATATTTAAAAAACCCCTTACCTTTGAATTTTTCATGAATAAAATGGCCCCCTTTTCTTTATGGGCTTATGGTTTTTTTTTCAAAATAGATTTTAAAAACCCCTTCTATAAATGTATTTATGTAAATTTATCTTAAAATTCTAAATTTAAAAACTCCTTCATTTGAACTCACGTGGTATACTTACATATTTTTAGTTGAACCCCCCAAGCTCCTTGCTTGGTCGGTTGAGGTGCTATAGATGGACAAATCTTGGGAAACCATTTCAAGGTAAATTTGGGTTGCCACTTTATAGCTCATCGTATATCTGCTCATTCTTTTGATATGCAAGTGTTTGTTGTGTGGAGGTAAAATAATCGAGAGTTTTTTGAATAGTGGATGTTGAAGTGGAGGCGGTTTTCGTAGATTTTGTGGATGTTGAAGGTTCCTCCTCGTTTATGACCCTCGATAATAGTGAGAGGTGGTAGGGGTTTATAAGTAGATTGTTCAACTATGTTTTCACCCACATAGACACACCCTATCAACCAGTCAATCATCCATCTTGCAATCTTCATCAATATATGAGTGAGTATTATCGATTCAGGTAATGTTCTAGCAAACATAACCAGGAAGTCTCCCACCATGTGCTTGCTGCTATCACAGTATGTCTCTATGTGTAATAGCCCAAGAACCTTGGTATTTCTACCATGGATACCTTCCACATTTAAGGAGGTATCTCTATGAGTTGGGGTTTTCCCAATTGGTTCCATGCATTGAAGGAAATTAGATTGTGACTAGCCCCCGTATCAAGCAATGCATTGTAAAGCAGTTTATCATAAGGGCTAGGCAATTGAATGGTTATTTGTAGAGGTGTTATTTTCTCCTCTGCATCTCCTTCAACCTCTCTAGCAAAGGCTTATATGGATCCAAGGATTGCCTCTCGTCGTCGTTGTTGTCAGATTTTCCTTCTTTAGCCTCTTGTTGTCGAGCTTGATATTTCTTTAGTTTTGCTTTCTCCTTAGCTTTCCTTATTATTATGTGCAACCTGTAAATCTTCCTCAATAAGAGGACCATACTACTTTTTTAATTTACTACCATAAGCCGATAGTTTCAACTCCATCAAGAGTCTCAACACACATAGTACCTTGGGGTGTTATTTTGTAGACTCAAAACGGTCATTTACCGATATATTTTAGTTTCTTCTTTTTGTTATGGACTCCATACATAAGTACTAGGTCTCCCTCCTTGATTTCCTTATCCTTAAGATTATTATCAAACCCCTTTTTCATCGATCCTTTTTTGTTAACGTATTCTTCACATCAATTTTTATTTCTTCCTCTAGTTGTTCTATGAATGAATAGTCGATCAGCCTCTCAGTCTTGCCACCCTTAAGCTGGGTATCATGAATTCCCACCAGGGCATTATCACCTTAACCCCATATACCATCTTAAATGGTGTGCAACCAATAGCAACTTTGTAAGAGGTTTGGTAAGCCTATAGAGCTGTTGTTTGAGCTTAAATTTCCAATCATTGCATCGATCACTCCACCCATCATTGAAACATAAGCTGGAGACGTTTCTGTTTATACTCTTATCAATGTCATTCTCACTACTGAGCTTCAATAGTTTTTGTTAATATGGAAATGAGAACTTTGTTGGTGCCCTCAGCTTGACCATTTGCTTGCAGTGGGTAGTAAGGTATGGACTTACGGTGCCCTCAGCTTGACCATTTGCTTGCAGCGGGTAGTAAGGTATGGACTTACGGTGTGAGATCATGAAGGTTGTGGTGAGCTACTGGATTACATCACTTATAAAGTGTTTCCCTTGGTCACTCACCAACTTAAAAGGAGAACCAAAGCGAGTAATAATGTTCCCATAGAGAAACTTAGCAGTCGCCATGGCATCTACTTTTTGTGAAGCTCTTGCTTTAGCCCATTTGGTTACATAATATGTGGCAACAATGATGAAGCATGCTTGTGTGCCACATGCATTAGGACTAATAGGACCGATGAAATCTAAGCCTCATTTTTCAAAAGGTTGGTTGACTCTCAATGGATGTAGTGGCATCATGTCTTTATTTTGTGGTTTTGCACAATATTGGCACTCATCACATCCTTTGACAAATAGTTGTCATATGTACATTATGTGTGCTATATTATAGGCACATTATGTGTACATATACTAGGAGGCTAACCCACATTAGGCTTGTGAGCATGGGAGCATGGGAACAAGCTCTAGTGGAGCATGGGTTAGGACTAACCTTAAGGGTTAAGGTTAGGGTCAGGCATCCAAGGGTCACACATGGGAAATGGAAAGTCAAGAGTAACTTGAGGGCCCTCCTATATTATAGGGACATGGGGCACACTCAAGGGGGCAAGGAGGCTTGGAGGCTTGGAGGCCTATGCTATGGTCTCTTGTGTAGAGGTCCATATCTACTCACCTACCATTTCACACTTTAGCTACATGTTATTGGATTGGAGTTATACCTCTTGATGGTATGGGACATCAAGGTAGAGGTATGATGTATTTCATTATTATTCATGTGTGCATCCCTTGGGCTCGGGGGTGGTTGGGTGGTTTCCAATATGATGATTTTCTAGAGACATATGCACGAAGCATATACACTATAATCTGATTCATACGCTCTGTTTGCCCATCAGCAGACTGCGGTGGATGATCAGAGCAATTCACATTCAAACTAACTTCCTCGTTGTAAACCTTTCGGAATAAAGTAGGAAAGCATGGCATTATAACAGCAGAAACCAGGGATTCATCGGCGCCCCGACATACCCACATCTGCATATGGAATAATCGACGTCCCGAGTTACCCATATCAACATAGAGAGTCATCAGCGTCTCGATGAGTCACATATGTCCATCCGTAAACAATCAGGTTGACTATATAAACAATCAGGTTGCCTATAACAGTTTTAAATATACGGCTATTGGTTTTAGTCCGTGCATACTTATGTATGGATATCAACCCACGGCACCTATTGATGTCGGTCTTAAGGACATCGAGCTTGATGCATCGAGGGATTTCTTGCGAGATATGCAGGAAATGCTGACCGAAGCTCGAGATTCTATCAGGAGTGCTCATGATAGGGCACGGTTTTATGCTGATAGGGGACGCTCATCTCGGTCTTTTGAACCAGGAGCGTTAGTTTATTTTAATGTTCCTAAAGATTCTCAGACTTTGTCAATAGAAAAATGCTCAAATTTATCTCCTAGATATTATGGTCCATTTTTGAGTTATACATCGGATTGGCATGGTTGCGTTTGAACTTAAAACTACCTCCACATGTTAGAGTTCATCCAGTCTTTCATATCAATAGATTGAAAGGGAAACTGGGAGGTGAGGATAACAGAGTTACTCCTCAAGAACTCATTGAAGTCGAAGATTTATCGTATGTTCCACATGAACCTGATAACGTACTTGAATTCAGGGAAAGGAAACTTTCTAGTTGACTAATCCTTGAGATTATAATTAGGTGGAAAGATAGGAAAATTGAGAATTCGACTTGGGAGTCGGTTGTGATTGTTCAGCGCAGTTCTCCTTCTTTTCATTGCAAGAGTGCAATGTTTTGAGAGAGGGGAAGTATGTTATATGTACATTATGTGTGCTATGTTATATGCACATTATGTGTATATATACTAAGAGGCTAACCCACATTAGGCTTGTGAGCATGGGAGCATGGGAACAAGCTCTAGTGGAGCATGGGTTAGGACTAACCTTAAGGGTTAAGGTTAGGGTCAGGCATCCAAGGGTCACACATGGGAAATGGAAAGTCAAGAGTCACTTGAGGGCCCTCCTATATAATAGGGGCATGGGGCACACTCAAGGGGGCTTGGGGGCTTGGAGGATTGGAGGCTTATTCTATGGTCTCTTGTGTAGAGGTCCATATCTACTCACCTACCATTTCACACTTTAGCTACATGCTATTGGATTGGAGTTATACCTCTTGATGGTATGGGACATCAAGGTAGAGTTATGATGTATTTCATTATTATTCATGTGTGCATCCCTTGGGCTCGGGGGTGGTTGGGTGGTTGGGTGGTTGAGTTTATGCCTGATTTATGCATGTTTATACATAACAATTATCTAGAGAGATCTTAGGGTTTTAACAATAGTGTACAATCTTTGAAGAGCATAGGCCACCAATACCCCAATTGGAGTATTTTTCTTGGTGTAACATTGCCCTTAAAGTGTCCACTAGCTCCCCTTGGTGTGCTTGCTCGATGGTATATAAGTATTCGTCCTCCCTGGGGGAGTGTCTTAATATGTCATCCGTACTACGTCTATAAAGAGTTACAATAATCAAATTGGTAAGGTTCTACTTCTTTAAGAAACTTCCATGCTAGATATTTCCTTAACTTATTTACCTCTGGAAAACCATTAGCTAGAAAGTTAATGATTCTCTCGCTCCATTCTAGAATAGCCTCAACCTTGAATAGTGTACCATCTAGTAACTCATCAGCAAATCCCATTGGTGCTTCACCATTAGGTATGTGGGATAGATGATCCACCATGACATTTTTCTTGCAAGGCCTTACACAACTACTATAAACTCAAACTCGAGAAGAATTAACAACCTTGTGATCCTTCTTGTGGAGCATGGTTTGTTTACCAGATACAACAAGGCTTGATGATCAACATAGAAATAAATTTGTTAGAAAGAAGGTAATGCCAAAATTTCTTTATATCATCAACTATTTGTTAAAAGCATGGATCAAGCTCCCTAATCAACCACCTAATTAGATCTTAATCCTACACTAATGACAACACTAATCTAAGGTGGATAAAAATGCACAATACTCATGCTGATGAGTGTGAGCTAATTAAGTTTAGACTCAAGTTTAGTTAGGTTACAACATGGAAACTTGTACTCATAGAAAGACTTCAGATGTTGTGCTTGTATTTTGATGCTTCAAATGTCCTTCTTTTATATGAGAAAAGTACAACAAAGCTATGATAGCTCATGTTGGATAAACTTGGCTAGGTGACGTGGCACTCTAGCACACCACTCATTTCAACACCCCCCCTTGATGCTAGATTGGGTATAATTTTTAGGCTTTCACTCTTCCTCTCTCTCCCCTTGTGCTAGGCTGCTTTGGCCTTTATGCTACTTTGGCATTATAGCTACTTTGGCCTTTATGCTACTTTGGCTATGAATTTCAGCTTGAGTGCATCATATGGCCTAAGAGGCTGATTACATCACACCTTTCGTAGAGACAAGAGGGGTGAAAAGTACAATGGTTCTTTCTTTAGAAGAGTGCATCTTTAGCTGGGGCAACTTTGACCTCGATATAGTTTGCCTACTTCTTTTTGTGATAGCAATATTCTTCTAGGTGACCAATTTTTCCACAATAGTCACAAACAAGATTTGGTTTATCTTTATTGTGACATTCATTCTTGGTATGACCAAGTTTTCCACAAAGATAGCATCTTGGAAGTTGAGATGTTGATTGATTTGTCCTTTGAAATCTCCCACCCTTTGTGTACAGTGCTTGCTCACTTGAATGTGATTTGAATGACTCTTTATTTTTGAATTTGGATTCTTGTTCAAGTAGAGATGATTCTACATCTTGAAGTTTAGTGTTGGGCACATTTTTAAGTGTAGCAACAATTGACTCATAAGGTTCTTTGTCAACACTTTCTAGTAATACAGCAATAGATTCATCTTATTCAATGACTTTCTTTAATGCACTAAGTTGTTGTTTTTTGATACCTTTGAATTTACTGATGTGTTATGCCATGGTCTCGGTATCCTTCTTATCGAGCTTGTAAAACTGCATGAGAAGGTTGATCTTTGAGCTCTTTGAGTCGGTGCCGAAAATCTTGTTAAGCTCCTACCATGCCAACTTGGCATCCTTGTTGATGCCAGAAATGTGACTAATCACATCATCACCAAGAGTTGGGATAAAGTAGAGTCATCTATTTGCATTAGATCAGAGCATCTTTATATAGGCTGGAGTACAAAGGATTAGGGAGCTATTAATCCCTAAACAAAACCCTAAATATATCTAGAAGAGAGCACCCAAAAACCTAGATTGGAGTGCAAAGGATATCTCCTCCCACTTGCTCTAGGCACCTAGAATATTCTCCATATATTCTAATGAATGCCGTAAACCATAGTCTACCAAAAAGTTCTAAGGTTAAGTGACCATATGAACCATATGCCCTAATTCCCAATGTCACATGGATGATTTGTTGTATTGTTTCCAACACCCTCCCTCAACAAAATATCAATGGCTACTAAGATGACAATGCTAGATCTAGTTACTGTTTACAACTCTAGTTATGATGACCATCCAAGTGCCTGTATGTCTTACTCATGGTGGCTTACAATACTAGAAATAGATGACAGATGCTAGGATACTAGTTATGTTTACATTTCGCTTAGGATAGAGGGGTGACCATAGGTGGGCATATCCTAAATGGTCTGAAAAGCCTAATCATCTTTGATGAAGTTAGCCTCCACTGAGGCTCCTTCCTTTTTATTGTCGTTTATGTCTTTGCTTCTTGAGCTGTCAGTTGTTCCTATAAGTAGAGCTTTCTGAGATTTGTTTCTATAGAAATAGTCTTTTTCTTCGTGCCCTGGGTTTTCACAAAAGTTGCATGACCTCTTGGGGAATTCTTTCTTTGGATTTGATCTGAACCCTCTCCTATTCTTCTTGTAGCTTCCTTTGTTGAAGAAAGCACTATCTATATTACCTTGAGTATTACCTTACCTTTGCTTAATTTTTGCATCTTCTTCTAGGAGAGATGCTTCCACATCCATAAGCTTTGGTGAGGGCAAATTAGTGAGAGTGGTAACTATGTTACCATACTCCTCTTGAGGTAAACTGTTGAGAAGGATAGCTATGATTACATCTTCTTCAATAGTCTTCTTGATCCTAGCCAATTGTGTGAGAATACTTTTCATGTAGTTCAGATGGGAGTGACTCCTTTGAACTCAATTTCAACTTGAAAATTTTGATTAGAAGGCTGATTTTAGAGTTCTTTGACTGTGCTCCAAAAAGAGAATCTAGGGTATTCCAAGCCTCATTGGATGAGTCCTTTCCATCTATGTGATGGATATAGGTATCACTTAGTCCCAAGGCTATAATGGCCAAAGCCTTCTCATCCTTGCCAATCCATAGAGTTTTCTCGTCCCTGGTGTTTGGCATTTTTTCTTTCCCATTTGTTATATACCATAGCCCTTTTCTGATGAGAGTAAATTTAATCTTTGTTTGCCATGTATGAAAGATATACCCTTCAAACTTATCTACTTTATATGTACTAGCCATTATGATTGGTGGGTAGGTCTTACCTCTTGGTACTAGAGACCAAAAGACAATGTCTAAACCCTTACACAAAGTTGAGATGCAAGAGGTTAGAAACTAAAGACCCCCATCACCATAGAGATGCATATTGGAGGACAAAAACCTTGAAAACCCCTGACCTCTTGCAAGATGATAGTACCATGTCCTTTTTGCTGAGGATTTTATTGTTTTTGATTTCTTTTCCTTTTTCTTGGGCTTCAAATGCTTTACGTTTGAGGATTCATGTGATAAGGGCATGATTAACAAGGTTAATCAAGGGTAATCATTTGGGATTTAGTGAATAAATTCACTGTTTTGGGACAGCCAATATGCAGAATATTGGTAGATAAAATTGATGTGTTTCCACAAACCATGAAGCCAAGGGGGTTAAACCACATGCATTAGCAATGCATCAAGAAGAGTTTTAGCCATAAAAACTCTATATTAGCCATAATAAATAGAGATTAATCTCTGCATAAGTGAAGAGACCTTTTGGAGGATGCACATAGTTGGAGAAAATATGAGCCCGCCAGTCGATTCACAATGACCAAAAACCCCCGAGGGTGAGAGGATTTATGCAATGCTAGCTTGAGGGATGACAAATTTCTCCTTTCCCCCAAAATTTTGGGTGCGGATTGCACTGCAATTTGCCAATGGTCACGAGCTTCATTGCAGCCATTGAAGTAGCCATTGAAATGGTCATGAGCTTCATTGCAGCCATTGAAGTAGTCTGCCTCTTTGTCTCTGAGTTGAAAAGAATCAAAAAGAGGCAATGTGGGCTTTGGTTGAGTATGTAGAGTGGATTCTATCCTCCACTAGCAAGTGGCTATGGAAATGTCCACAACAATGTTTCCATGGCTAGATTAGTGATCACTAATCCTACTTTGGAAGAAGGTGATTAGGAGTAGCTAATGTAAGATTAAGATGATAACCTAGCTCTAATACCATGTTTTAAATTAGGATGGATGGAGAGAAGGCATGATTAAAATATGATAATGTTACAAGGCAAAGAGATAGTATGATGATTAACACTAATCATCTCATTAACTAAATGGACATCATAATGAGGCAAGACTTGGGATAAAGTAGAGTCATCTATTTGCATTAGATTGGAGCCTCTTTATATAGGTTGGAGTATAAAGGATTAGGGAGTTGTTAACCCCTAAACAAAACCCTAAATATATCTAGAAGAGAGCACCCAAAAACCTAGATTGGAGTGCAAAGGAGATCTCCTCCCACTTACTCTAGGCGCCTAGAATATGATCCATATATTCTAATGAATGTCATAAACCATAGTCTACCAAAAAGTTCTAAGGGTAAGTGACCATATGAACCATATGCCCTAATTCCAATGTCACATGGATGATTTATTTTATTGTTTCCAACAATACACACCATGCTCAGTGGTGGCAAAAGTTATTTTGTCTTGGTCCTCAGGTGCAATCGAAATTTCATTATAGCCTAAATATCCATTCAAAAAGCTATAAGACTCCACGTGTTTTAAATATGGCAAGAAGTAGTGATCCCTACACATGGTTGCATTCACTTTCTTGAGATCAAAACACACTCTAAGTTTTCCATTCTTCTTGGGTGTACAACCACAATGGGTGAGACCCATTCTGAGTGTTCAATCTCATAGATGAATCCACACTCAATGAGTTTATCGATCTCTTCCTTAACGATTCTTTCATATTTGGGATTCATTAGATAGGGTCACCGTTGGACTATTTTCGCATTGAGTACCATGGGGATGGTGTGTTGTACCACCTTTGTGGTGAGAACTCCCTCCACATCATGGTATGTCCACGTAAATAAATCCCTACTCCTTGAGGAGAGCTACAAGTTTGGCCTACTCGGCCTTATTTAGGCTTGGCTATGTAGACAGTCTTAGGTTTTCTCTTGGTTCAGCCAAGTCTACTTCTTTGACCTCTGTAGGCCCGTCAGGCTTCCCCACTCTCAATTGTGGGGTTATGTTTGGTATTATCAAACACTAACTTAAGTTCCCCTATGGTGTATGACTTGTAATGCTTAGGTATAGGGTGTAAGTAGGTGTTAGCTCAAGATTTTTTTTTAGCCTCTCTTTCTAGGCCAACTCTTTGTTCTTCTTATGCCTCACAGAATGATTAAGTTTTGGTTCATCTACGACATCGATGTAAGGTTCCCCCCTTCTAAAATAGGAGAAACACTTAAGATAGTCCACTAAGTCTTAACTTGGAGAAAAATTTCCTATTCATCAACACCTTGACCATGTAGAGATTCAAGGATACAATTCATAGGTAAGACCTAGTCCTATCCCGCAAGGGGAGCGTGATCTTCTAAAAATCAAATCACCCATAGGGTAATTGATCATAAATTGGGCAACTACTAGACTTGATTTCTAGAGGCAATGCTTTTTTCCTCATCCATGCAAGGCACAGCCACTGGCCTAGTCTTCTAGAATAGAGTTGCCCAAGAACCTATTTATCTAGCGTAGGGCTTTCACTTAATCTGTCGAAAAGCTACCCGACTAATCGGGTCCACCCATCTGTAGGATGGTGCCCTCCGGGCATTCCATCCTCCCACTTTCCATTTTCCACCCTACTCACGCGTCAATTTGTTTTCTAATTAATCCTACCACACTATTTGACATAAATAAACATATTCCTTAATTAAGGCCCTTTTCACAAGGTTTGTTAAAACAGTCTTTTTCCACAATACAATAATGCCAAAGACAAGATTTTTAAAAAAAGTTTATACATGAATCAATTCCATACAAACCAAACCGGCTCTCTTATTCTTTTTCTTTTATACTGCTGATGATCTAGAATTCGGCCTTCCAGCCTCTACATGCTGGGCAAAACCCTACAGGACCATACACCTCATCGTCGCGGCCGCCGCTTGTGGCAAGGACTCAAGCCAGCCTGTTGCCCTCTCAGGCTCCATCGCTCGATCCTCCCGCCCCTCAGAGGGATGTCTGCACACTAGGGTGGGCTTATTCACCGCACTAGCCTGGGCCCTCAGAACTAGACAGCATCATAATCCCTCGCCTCAATCGACGAACCTTATTCTCCCAATGGTATGAGGGATACCTTGGGCCATTCTCGGGATTTGCTAACAACGCTGCCTGGCTACACAAGCACGGAACGGAGTTAGCGTCGAAGCCAGGAAAAACTTGCACTCTTTAAAGATAACAATTTCAATACAATTCATTGAGAACAGCATCACTCAATTCGTAACTTCATACAATTTTTATGTCATTATTTTAAAAGGAAAAGATACACATTTATTAACACTAAAATTTAAAAAAAACTCTTCTTTAAAAGATAACCAAGCTGACCTAGCCATCATTTCCTTGAGGAGCTTGTAAAGGGAGGGTTGGAGCCGCGCATCGGGAGCATCTTCTCTAATCTCGTTGTTGCGCGCTCCTCCCGAGGTAATATTCTAACGTTTTTGGGAAGGGGCCATCTTGGACGTCGTCTTGTAGGGCTCGCTGTCGCGGTCAAAACACTCTAGTCAAATCTCGATTCTGAGATCGTTTGCTCACCGTATGAGCAAAAGACCACAGCGCATGAACCCTCTCTTAAGGCTAAAATCTCTTACTAAAGTCCACGCAAATGGGGGGGCAATTGTGAGATGTCTTTAACACAAGAACGTTTTGCTGAAGGGGAGAAGGGTTGCTGTAAGTCCTTCACACAAGGAGGGGGGGAGGGGGGGGGAGGAGAAGAGTTAAGGACATTGCCTCCTAGCAAGAGGGGGATAGAGGAAAATTGCCTTACCTGAAAAGTGGCAAATGAGGGGGTGTGGAGAGGGGTGGATGCAAGGGATGGCTGTACTACAGCAGGCACATTGCATTGGGACAGACGGCGGTACGGACGGCAGCACAGTAGAGCATAAGCTACGCAGAAATACGTGTTGCCCATGGAGCACCCCGGGGGTTTATATAACTATGGGGTATGGGTATGGGCGCTGCGCAAAGCAAGGACGAAAGGACGGTGTACCAGCAAAGGCTGTAGATCAGTGGCCTGCATGGCTCTGGGGGAAAGGTACAGTGTCGGTTAACAGGGAAAGGAGTTGTACGCATGTACCTTATCTGGTCAGGGGCAACATGGGTGTCCACGTAACAGTATGTGTGGACCACAGTGGGCGATCGTCCTTTGGTTCTTGTGCGGCCATCGTATGAGCACCCTGTAAGTGTGTACGGTCCAAATTTTGGGGTAGGGTTCCCAAATTTGGGACGTCAGCCTCGATTTGCGTGCCGGACCGCCCCAGGGGATGAAATTTTTTTTTATCCGGGATGTTCTCTTGGTCGTTGGGGTGTAGACTGTTCATCAATCGGATGCCCGGTCGTGCATTTATTAAGGTTTAAAGGTCGTCGCTTTTTAACTAAAAATGACTGAAATTTGCGTATAAGCTTGATCCGGTGTCCATTTTGGATGCTGTAAAATCCTATATTAGGGTAAAATCATGCACAGATTCTAAATTTGGGCTCAAAATTTAAAGATTCTAAGTAGAAATGACTCATTTAATAAAATCATTGTACTAATTTTGTGAAACAAGGGATTGAATGGAAATTTTGAGTTATAAAATCTGTGACCATATTTGTTTTGTCAATGGATTATTTTTATATTAAAGTTTTAAAGAGGAGTGTGTGCGTACCTATTTTCTAAAGCTAAAGTTAAGAAAGGCATTCAATTATGGGTGGGTGTTTGGTTCTACCGATTCCAAGTGGTAGGGTGGTGGCTAACCTATGGGCCGGATGGAGTTAGGTTGGAATCAGTGGAGTTTTAATAATCAAACTGAAAAATCTTAGGATTACGCTAGGATTCGAGTAGTTAGTTAATTCCCTAATAAATTTCTCAATTGAGTGGATCAACGGGCTATGCCTGATCTTGATTAGGAAAAAAGCGTTGAATTGCTCAGATGATCAAATGATATCAGCGATAGTTTCCTTCTATCTGGTTTATTCAGGTGAAGGATAGTTTAGGTTTTGATCTTGTTAGAAAATTTCGTTAAGAACATTCAAAAAGGTGGAATTGTCCCCGCTTTCCACGCATGGAAAATTTTCCCGGTTTTGGTTTTTGGAGTGACCACCAACCTAGTCTCGTGCCCAAACATTCGTGGGCGAGGCCCCGAGTGAGAAACCCTGCCCCGCGCATGAGGGGGCTGCTTCCGCTACTGTCAGCTCTACCGGGAGTCGAGTGCGTGGAGGGGGAAGAGGGACCTCACAATCAGGATACTGGGAGATTCAGAAGTGAAGGAAGACCCTTCTCACATAACACTTTCTCAGGAGCCCCACCTCTTTCAAGGGTTCAGAGGGATGGGCTCAGAAGTGAGAACCCGTGTTTTGGATGTTAAGGTTTTGGTCACCAACTGAAAGACTTCTCGACTCCTGCCATGTCAAGGGGATAGGGAAGTCAAGGATCAAGAGTGCAGAGACCAGCCCCTTCCTATCAGTCAACTCAGGGTCCATCTTATCAAAATCAGGGCAATCCCAGGAGAGAACTCTAGCTTAGCCATCTGTCTCTATCCAGAGTAGCCTCAAAACTCCTTCCCAGAATTGGGGCAACCAAAGAGAAAGAGTTCGGCCTCTCGCACTACAGCAGCCAAAGCAATCACAATAGCAGAAGTAGTGGAAGAGGAAAGAGGACAAATTTATGCAATTGAAAACCAAGGGCCAAATCGCCAATTCTCCGTCATTCGTACTCCACCTGAGTATCAGGGTAAGCCTTTTAAGCTTTTGATTGATTTAGGCAGTACTCATTCTTTCATTCCCCAGCATGCGTAAGCTAGTCTTAGAATAGAAATCAAAGAAACCTATGCAAGTTGAATTGGCCAGTGGGAAGATTCTTTTCACTCACCTTGAGACAGATCGTATTCAGTTAAATCTAGATGGAAATTTAACTGACTGTCAGTTCAGAATCCTACCTTTGGGAGTTTTCAACAGGATCCTTGGAATGGATTGGCTCCACAAAAATCAAGCTGACATTCATTGTCATAATGGAACCATTTCCTTCTATGACCTTCACGGAAGCAAAGTTCAAGGAATCAAAATTTCAGGATCCCCAAGTCTGCAATTAAAAGCTTCTAAGTTACTAAAAGGACTTAGAAAGAAGCAGCTCATTTATGTTATCAAAATGAATCTAGTAGACACAAAGTTAAAAGCTAAAGAACCTGAATGGTTAAGTGATTATGATGATTTATTCCTAGCAGAATTAACAGAGATGCCTCCAATTTGGGAAGTAGATCATGTGATAGAATTGACCCCTGGAGCTTAGACAGTAGCCCTGTGCACGTACAAAATGCCAGTTCTTGAAGCCATCGAACTCAAGGAACAACTTAGACAGCTATTAGAACAAGGGTTTGTAAGATCTAGTGCTTCACCTTGGGGTGCGCCAGTTCTCTTTCAAAAAAAGAAAGATGGAACGCTAAGACTCTGTGTGGACTATAGAGGCCTCAATCAGCTGACAGTTAAGAATAAATATCCTATCCCCAAAATTGATGAGCTTTTGGACAGTTAAGAATAAGTATCCTATCCCCAAAATTGATGAGCTTTTGGACAGGCTAAGTGGAGCCCAGATCTTCACAAAGATAGATCTCAAATCAGGGTATTATCAGATCGGGATTAATGAGCAAGATATCCCAAAGACAGCCACCATCAATACTCGGTATGGGCATTATGAATTCACTATCATGTGGTTTGGATTGACAAATGCCCCAACTACATTCAATCGCTTAATGCAGGACATTCTTAGAGAATACTTGGATGATTTTATTCTTGTTTTCTTTGATGATATTTTGATTTACTCAAAGAATGTAGCTGACCATGAAGCTCATGTCAGAAAAGTTCTTGAGATTCTAAGGAAGCACCAACTCTTTGCAAAAAAGAGCAAATGCACTTTCTCTGCTGATGAATACTACCATGTTGAATACTTGGGTTTTTTGGTATCCAAATATGGAATTTCTCCAGATTTCGCTAAAGTCCAAGTAGTCATAGATTGGCCTGAACCAAAGACAGTGAAAGAAGTCACAGGATTCTTGGGATTGAGACTGGTTGGTATAGAATTTTTATACCAAAGTATGCTCTCATAGCTTCCCCCTGACTAATCTTCTCAAGAAGAATACCCCATTTCAATGGTCTGCCAGGTACCAGAGTGCTTTTGATAAGCTGAAGACTGCCTTGGTAACCAATCTCGTTATGAAGTTGCCAGATTTCTCTCTACCCTTTAGTAACTGATGCCAGTGGTTTTGCCCTAGGAGGTGCACTCATGCAGGAAGGTCATGCAATGGCCTATGAATCCCGAAAACTTAGAACGCATGAGAGAAATTATGCTGTCCCACAATCTGGAACTACTTTCAATAGTATATGCCCTGAAGTTATGGAGACATTACCTACTGGGTCAAAGATTCACTTTGATGACAAATCATCAGAGCTTAAAGTGGATCTTCACTCAGAAGGATCTAAACATGCGCCAAAGAAGGTGGATGCAGACCTTGCAGGAATTTGATTTTGAAATCAAGTACCGCCCAGGCAAAGAAAATGTGGTAGCAGATGCCCTCAACAGAAAAGCCTCCTTGCTTACAATTACTGTAGTGTCATCCTTTGATTATTGAAGCAAGAGAGAAGATCATGTAGGATAGATTCTTTGGCCCTATTGCTACCCTACTTATGCAGGAAAGCAAAACTCCACAGGAGTTGAACCGAGTTCAAGGGTATAGCCTGGATGATGGAATTATGTATTATAATCGCAGGCTATGCATTCCCACAATGATGAGGGAACTAAGGGTCAAATTCTAAATGAAGCCCATGACAACCTTATTTTGCAGGACATCCAGGTTTCATCAAAACCTACATGTTTTTGAAGAAAAGCTTCTTTTGGCCTGGTCTAAAAAAGGATGTGTGCTTAATCATGTACGTCAATGTCTGACACCTGTCAGAAAGTCAAGGCCGAGAGAGTAAAAATGCCTAGGAAGTTACATCCATTAGACATCCCCCAGATGAAGTGGGAATGTATCAGTATGGATTTTATTATTGGATTACCTTCAGTGCAATCAGGTTACAACTCCATCTTCATGGTAGTTGATAGACTATCCAAAGTTGCCCATCTGATTCCAATAAAAGAAACCTACACTGTAGTGGATGTGGCCAAAGTGTTCCTCAAGGAAATCTTCAGATTACATGGCCTACCTAGAAGAATAGTAAGTGATCAAGACCCCAAATTCACGTCAAGATTCTGGACTGCATTTTTTGAAGCAGTAGGAACTTTCTTGGATCTCAGGACAACTTACCACCCCCCGAGACCGATGGTCAAACTGAAAGGGTGAACCAAGTAATCAAAGATATACTTCGGTCATGCTGTGGGGCAGGGAACCCAAGAAGTGGCTAAGCTATCTGCACCTAGTCGAGTTCGTCGCCTACAATGCTTCTTATCACCGAAGTATTGGGATGAGCCCTTTTAAAGCCTTGTATATGGACAAGATTGCTTAACTCCATTAACTTGGTCCGACCCATTGATTAGGGTGGAGATGTCCAGGCAGATGCTTGATGACATGGAGCAACAGATGCAGTCAATTCGCAAAGATATAAAAGTTGTCCAAGATAGACAGAAACAGTATGCAGATAAGAAGAGGACAGACAAAAAATTCGAAGAAGCAGATATGGTCTTCATTCGAGTACGCCCCAAAAGAAGTTCTCTATCTCTTGGGAAGTACAAGAAGTTATCCCCCAGATATTATGGACCATATCTGATTACAAAGAAAGTAGGTGACTTAGCCTATGAGCTTCTTCTGCCTCCTCATCTCAAAGTACATAATGTATTTCATGTCGGCCTTCTTAAAAAGTATATACCAAGCCCAAATCATGTGCTTGATGATGAAATCTTAACTTCTTCAACCCAAGGGCAGATGGAACTCCAACCTGAAGAAATCCTTGATATTCGAGAAAAGGTTCTCAGGAATAGAATTCTGAGAGAATTATTGGTTAAATGAAAGTTCTATCCTTTTGAAGATGCTACCTAGGAGAAAGAAGCCGAACTATTACAGGATTACTCCCAGTTTGCGAGATGAGGACATCTCACATTTTTCAAGTGGGAGAGAATGTAAGATTCCTCCCCAGCCCCTCAAGATGTCCAGTATCTTCCCCCTATAATCAATTCCCTCTTCAAAATAATAAAAGATCTTGTTTCTACCTATTTTGGCTTAGAGAAAGAAAATGTTCTAGAGAGAGGTTATTCAGATTTTAGATATTTTTGGATGGAAAAATATCTCTTCTTATTACCCCCGAAACAGAAGTTCAAAAAGATTTTCAAAAGGTGCATTGGAAATAAATTATAATCTGTTCAAAAGGCCTTATCCTAAGGGTCCAGATTTTTTAAAAATTTTAAATTAAGGTTCTGAGGAGCCAATCAGATTCATCCAAATGTATGAAGGAGATAAATTGAAGAAATAAAAAAAATCCCCCCAAAAATGAGTAAATACTCACATAAGATGAAGAGTGGACTAAGGACCAAAGGAAATACTAAAAAAATAAAATTTTGACTCCTCAAGAGTTGGGATTCCCCCTCATGAAGGAGGTGCCTATTTCACATGTAAGGTGGAGTTTTAAATTCTCAAATATTGAGATATTTCATCTCTCCTCTCTCCTAATTCAGGTCTAGTTCCAAAAAGTAAGCTAAACTGGCCCAAAAATGGTCAAAAATTGACCAAACTGATCTGGAAAATTTTAGAATCAGTTTTCTTAGTTAGAAGCTCACTTCTTCCTATAAATAAAAGCCTCCCCCTTTGTAGAAGCTTAATAGTGTTTTATGCACTATTACTCTACTCCTCCCCAGAGCCAAAAACAATGAATTTATTGATAATTCATTACTTTTTGACCTTTCCCTCTTCAAAAGAATTGGTGGCCACTCTTGTTGCAAACAAGAGTAGATCCCTCAAACCATCAAGCCAAAGGAAAGCTCACAGAAATTTAAGTAAGCTAGAAATCCTACTTTTTCTTTTTAATGGTTTTCTAATTTTTATTTTCTTTAAAATGAAAAAAAAATGATGTAATGCCTTGTTGGAAAGGCTTTCCCCCTCTCTTCATTCTTAAATTCAGCCTTTCTTTATCCTAGATAAGTAATCAAATTGTTAGAATTAAACTTTTCATATTGTTTCTCTTTTAAAAGTGGAATTTGATTAGTTTATAATGCCTTAAACCATTTGGGATAATTTTTAAGTAACTTGAGGATACAAAAAATTTAAAAAATGGTCAGCCATACAAAGGAGGTTATGGCAAAATTTTTTTAAATTTTGTGAAATAAGTTTTATCTTTTATTACTCAAAAAGAGTAATCCCCACCATTTGTGTATTCTAAAAGTGTTATTTTCATTCTAGGCATAGAAAAATGCATAGTAGAAATATTTTTCTTATAAAAGTGTAATTTTCATTAAAATTTAAATTCTATGCGTAGAAAGATGCATAATGGTTATTTTTTTATTATAAAAGAGTAATTTTCATTAGATTTAAATTCTATGCATAGAAAGATGCATATTGGATATTTTTTTATTATAAAAGTATGATTTTCATTAGAATTAAATTCTATGCATAGAAAGATGCATATTGGAAATAATTTTTTTATTATAAAAGGTTACTTTCATCAATAGAATTTAAACATAGACTTTAAGAGAATTCTAATTTTGATATAAAAATTCTTTATGCATATATTTATGCATAAAAATCAACTTCAATGGGAATAACGCTTTTATAAAAAAAAATCTTTTACGCATCAATTTATGCATAAAATTAATTTTAAAAAGAATAACACTTTTAAAATAAAAAGAATTTCTTTATGCATCTTTCTATGCATAAAAATCAATTTTTAATGAGAATAACACTTTCAAAATAAAAGTAATTCCTTTATGCATCTTTCTATGCATAAAAATCAATTTTAATGAGAATAACACTTTTGAAATAAAAACAATTCCTTTAAAATCAAATTTAGTTTTGAATAAAAATAAATCCTTTATGCATCTTTCTATGCATAAAATCAAATTTAATGAGAATAACACTTTTGAAATAAAAATAAATCCTTTATGCATCTTTCTATGCATAAAATCAAATTTAATGAGAATAACGCTTTTGAAATAAAAATAAATCCTTTATGCATCTTTCTATGCATAAAATAAATTTAATGAGAATAAAATTTTTGAAATAAAAATAAATCCTTTATGCATCTTTCTATGCATAAAAATTAAATTTAATGAGAATAACACTTTTGAAATAAAAATAAATCCTTTATGCATCTTTCTATGCATAAAAATCAATTTTAATGAGAATAACACTTTTGAAATAAAAATAAATCCTTTATGCATCTTTCTATGCATAAAATCAAATTTAATGAGAGTAACGCTTTTGAAATAAAAATAAATCCTTTATGCATCTTTCTATGCATAAAATCAAATTTAATGAGAATAACGCTTTTGAAATAAAAATAAATCCTTTATGCATCTTTTTATGCATAAAAATCAAATTTAATGAGAATAAGGCTTTTGAAATAAAAATAAATCCTTTATGCATCTTTCTATGCATAAAATCAAATTTAATGAGAATAACGCTTTTGAAATAAAAATAAATCCTTTATGCATCTTTCTATGCATAAAATCAAATTTAATGAGAATAACGCTTTTGAAATAAAAATAAATCCTTTATGCATCTCTACATGCATAAAAATCAATTTTAATAATTAATATCAGTGATATCCATGCATATTCATAGGTGAATATGTACATGGAGTAATTAGAATATTTCTTTTAGATGCAAAAATGGTGGGAATTACTCTTTTGGAATAACATAAAGACAAACTTTCTTTTCCACAAAATTCTGGAAAATTTTGCCATAACCTCCTTTGTATGGCTAACCATTTCTCATTTTTATCATTCTATTTTAACTTAAATTAACCCAAATTAGATTCATAGAACTCTAATCTACATAATTTTCTAAAATTCAAGAGAGTAAACAATAAGAAGAGTTTAATTAATTCCTTAGTTAATCTTTCTAAGATTAAGAAAGGCTGGAATAATGTCTATTTAATTTTTGCATGAGTACCAGCTAGGATGCATGGGAACTCTTTTCCCTGGTACCCAGGACAAAACATAAGCAAATTTTCATAATGGATCCTATTAATACAGTGGTTGGGTAGTTGGCTAACCCATGGGATTGGATGGGGTTAGGCTGGATCCATGGATTCCTATAATAAAGTTCAATTCTGTTCAAGTTACGATAGTTGAAGTAAGTCACAGGATAATTCTTGTTCTATGGAAAAGAATCAATGTGGATAAATAGAAAGTACTAACAAAGTTCTCTATGGTATCCTGACCAAAACTATAGAAGCTAGTCATAAAACAATTGGGAGCTCAAGTTGACAGTTGCAATGTGGTCCTATAGGACTTTCTATAAGGTGGCCACCACAAGGCAAACTCCTTTTTGGCTCACCTATGGGATTGAGGCAGTGATGCCTATGGAATATCTAGTGCCAAGCTTGAGCATAGAGTCAAAGAACGTCTTAGGGAGAATGGTCTAGCTGAGAGGTTGATTGAGTTGGAGAAGCTCGATGAGACTAGAGTTGTTGCTCTCCATGGGATGATTGTAGAGAAAAGTTTAGATGTAAAAGGTGATTTGACTAAAACCTGAAAACAAATGAGCTAAAGGAAGGATACTTGGTACTCATGTATGGAGTCGGCTCTTCCAAAAGAAAGAAACTTAAAAATCGAGGGCTAGGGCCATTTAGGGTTGTAGAGCTCACCGCAGAAGGTGAGTTGTGTGGCTTGCATCAAAACCATTAATGGAATAGAGCTACAAGGCTATGTAAATGGTAGTAGGCTAAAAAACTTTTACAGAACCTTAACCCAAGATATCTTGGATCAGTTGTGAAAAAAGAAACAAGAAAAGTTGAAACAAGAGAAACTAAAGAAAGAGGCTAAGGCAAGGGCTGTCAAAGCCAAGGAAAAATAAAATGGGCTAACACTAAGGATGCACATGGCTACTCTAACCCTAATAGAAGAGGATGACCTTGAGATAGAGCCTACTTGTCTTAAAGTTGGACTCTTTATTGAAGGAGAAACCACAAATCATGGTGCTATGATTGACTTGGGAGAAAGTCACAAAACGTACTCTTGTATGAAATGTGGGTGAAGCTCAACAAACCAGAGCTAGAATCGGCTATACCCAAAGTCAAAAGTGTGCATGATGGAACAATTAGGGCCTTAGGAAGTTTGAAAGTTAATATTTCCACTAGGAATAATCCTTGGCCATGTAAGCTTTTTGTAATGCCTACAAGTGTCTTAGAAGAAGAGATGCTACTTGGATGGAGTTGGATTTCAGTAATGGGTTGTGAGGTGGATTGGGAGTAAAGGACAACATGCCTATCATTAGGAGGATTCAAGTACACATTAAAATTGTTGTGGAGTCCATTAGGCTCAAGCATGGATTTTAACACGAAAGAACCAATTCCACTAAGGAAGATATTATGTCTTTCATTTTCGAAAATACCAAAGGAAACATCAAAATTGAAAGATGGTGCATCAATCAACCGAAGGACTACCTCTCCATAGAATACTCCCAAGAGCCATAAGGCTATTGTTAACAAATGTTGGGTCCAATGACGGCATAAGGGTACTACAAAGGAAACAGGTAGATTTGGGTACCCAAGTAAAGGGGCCATGAAGGCAAGTCAAAATTACAAGCACCTCACCATCATCGACTATTACCAAAACCCAGTACTGCTACACCAAAGCTGGCTAGCTAACCTATATTGTGTCTTTTAGCTTTTGAAATACCAAAGGAATTATCAAAGATAGAAGATGGTGCATCAATCAACCAAAGGACTACCTCTCCACCACAGCAAACTCCCAAGAGCTAGAAGGCCAATTTTCACAAATGTTGGGTCCCTAAATGACCGATGAAGGCATAAGGATATTATGAAAGAAATAGGTAGATTTGGGTATCTAAGAAACGGGGCCATGAAGGTAAGTCAAAAGTACAAGCACCTCACCATCGACTACCAAAACCTGTTACTTCTACACCAAGCCAGCTGGCCAACCTATGACTAGGTAGCAAAAGAAACAACAGGTCCTTGCCCAAGAGAATAGACACTCAAATCCAAGTAACAAAGAAGGTGTGGGTGCTAAAACAAAAGTCAAGTTGAAACCGAACCTCACCATAATCTTGGCATAGGAGGTCAAGATTAGGTGGGAATGGGTGACACAAATAGGTGCCCACTGAAGTTGTGAGACTAGGAAGCCACAAGAACCTGACAAAAAGCCATAAGAACATTTCCAGCCCAACATCACACCAAGTGCCAACTCAGGTTAAATAGGAGAATTGCATGATTCCCTATCCTAAGGGCAAAGTTGTTATAGTAGACACACAAGAACGCATCTCTAAATAGGACATATATCCACAAGAACCTGCTATACAAACTCTATGGACTGGCTAATTCAATGGATGGAACAAGAGTTGCTGTGTTCCAAGGATGAACTACAAGTTTTGTATTAGCAAACCCTCTCCACATCAAGAGTTTCATCGAGGTATGCTTGGGTTTAGGAAGTCAAAAAGAAGCTACAACATCAAATTAGGAGCATGATGCATGGCATGATCATGGTCATAAAACTAGCCCCAACAAGGCGGACTAACTTGCTACAGAATTTTAACACTACTAATAACCCATGGGAAGCCACTCCAATCAAAATTAAGATACATCCATCACTATGATTCTATAGGAATCACGATCATGATTCTTGAATCTATAGAATCATGCCAAACCAAATTGAGTAGAATTCACATTTAGAGCCATATTTGAGCTTCACAAGGCATAACCATCCCCCTTGATACCTCAAAAGCATGAAAATGCCAAGTTTTGTTCTCGTGATTCTGTAAAGAATCATGGCTATGATTTTGACCTTGCAAAATCACGATAACATAAGTGATCAAAATGAGACCAAATCTCCAAATCCTAAACCCCCATGATGTGCTTAGACTACTTGTGCTTGCTTTTCACCATTTCCATGCATTTCACATGACATAATTAGTCGGCATGATCACAACGGTCGGTGTGATCATGGCCTGTATACCTAGGCCAATGAAAAATTGCCATGTGTTATCCATGCATTTACGTCCACTCATCATTATTCACATTTAGAGCCATATTTGAGCTTCACAAGGCATAACCAACCCCCTTGATACCTCAAAAGCATGAAAATGCCAAGTCTTGTTCTCGTGATTCTATAAAGAATCATGGCTATGATTTTGACCTTGCAAAATCACGATAACATAAGTGATCAAAATGAGACCAAATCTCCAAATCCTAATGATGTGCTTAGACTACTTGTGATTGCTTTTCACCATTTCCATGCATTTCACATGACGTAATTAGTCGGCATGATCACATGACGTAATTAGTCGGCATGATCACAACGGTCGGTGTGATCATGGCATGTATACCTAGGCCAATGAAAAATTGCCATGTATTATCCATGCATTAACGTCCACTCATCATGATCACATCGACTATAAATGGGTGACTTATCTTTCTATTTGCATCGTTTTCTTCATTTTTGGGTTTTTGAGTTTGTCAAACAAGCCTTCGATTTCATGCAAAGCGTGTATGTCTACTTCATGGTTTTCTTCATCACCACCACACATCTTGATTGAGGTAGGAGCACTATCTTTCTTTGGTTATGGTGTCTTCTCTTTATCAATCACATGTAAACCAAGGAAAAAATTAGGGGGAAAATTTAGCCCAAAGGCTAATTTTCAAGGGTCTTCCAAAAGTCCTGGGCTGTTTTAGACCCAAAAAAGGTCTTTTTTATTAATATATTAGCCCAAGGCAGCATTTTTGGGGTAGATTTTCGAGGAGAAATCACAAGTTTTACACTAAAAGAGAGAATATATCCTAAAAATTTTCAAACATTCACCAAAGTTTCCTAAAAACTCTACCTTGTATCAAAGAAAGATTTGCCAACCCATCTCTACTTTGACCATATGATATGCTCCTTATTTTTTACCCTAGTGTAAACACAAAGGGTTACATAACATAGCTCAAGCCACATTTTTCAAAAAAGTGCAAGTCCCTTCTCCTTCTCTCTTTCTCATGTTGGGGCATATTATGCTTAAATACTAAAAAGGCAATAGGCACAACCTAGCTAAGCCCTTCAAAATCCATAAAAACACAAAAATCAAAAGATACAAAAGCATGATTCTGTAATTTGCATAATCTCACGAAACCTATTCATGGTGTGACTGTAGAATCACAACACATGAGACCCCTCACAAATTAAACTTGATAGGGTAGGACTACCATTAGAGGTGCTAATCTGTGATAAATTAGATCAAAACCTCAATCATGATTCTTACCCTAGAAAATCATGGTCGTGATGGCTGCCATATCAACCAACCACATTAGATGGCCACTAGAGTTCACCAAAAACTAAAAGTGGCAATACCAAGATGTTGGTAAAGGTACCAATGGCCCTTTTTGACTTTAATCTCATCAAAACACTAATTGTGATTCTACAATCTACAGAATCACGGGCTGATAGTGCCATGTCATCATAAATGGCACATGGAAGTCCTCTAAGAAAACATCAAAGAAACACTTCATGATGTAAAATAAGATGCCAGAAACCCTTTCCAAAGTGAATCTCTAAAAAGCCCTAACTGTGATTCTCCACTTGTATACAATCATGGTCGGGATTGCCATGTAAGTAATCATAGTTGTTGATAGTGCCATAACATCAAGAATCACGTCAAGTCAAACCCTTCAGAAGCATCAATTACCTCCTCCATAGTGTAAAAGAAGGTGAGTAAGGTCCTATTTGAGATAAATTTCATTAAAATCTTCATCATGATTGCCACATCCCCGATCACACTACCAGGCCATCTTTGCAAAATCATGCTAGTGTCCGTCTCATGACTGCATAATCACAAATGTGATTCATTGTTGTGAACACATCAAACTCATGCTCCTTAGCCCTCCTGGGTAGTTTGTAGTTTTGTTGTATTGACCTTATGAGGAAACTCAGCCACACACACGACAGTAGTGATAACATTACAGTGGGGTATCCTTGTTATGGCATTAATATCATTGCCCTTCCATTACAGTGCTATTTGGAACACTGGTACTGGCATGTTCTCTTGCATGATAAAATATTCTAGGGTTACCTCCCAAGTGTCACCTAACTCCTCCAAGATTTTTCTAGGTTCCCGTACATTATCTCCTTCTTCTAACACCTCTTCAATGGTCATCTAATTCATTGCCACATTACTCTAGAAGCTGGTGGTTGTGGTGGTATCAAGGTGGTGATATAAGCACTTCAGTACTCTATACATTGCCCTTGTTTATTTTTGCACATTTGCCTCTAGAGCATTCCCTTGCCCATGTGGTGCTGGTAAAGTTAACAATTGTTGTTGTGTAGGAGGCAGCTGAGGTAATTGAGGTTGTTATTTAACTAACGTGGGTACCTACACATGCTACTATCATGGTTCCAAAGTCAAATACATTGTGTGAAGTACATCATAGGCTAAGGCCCCAATTGAGGACACTCAGTGCTCATGTGATTTTTTCGACATATAGAACACTATACCAACTCCCATTTGGGGTATAGATGTTGATTAATGGGCACATCCCCTACCTCCCTTAGCTTTATTTTGTCTAGAAGCGCAATACTTAGCTCATCTAAAGTCATATCTTCAATTTGTCGTCTCTCCAAGGTTGCCGTGCTTATTCGGCTTGGCACATGAGACAGAACTACCAAAGTGATGGATTTGGCTTAGCCCCCAATAACAAATAGTCATACATTCTTGTGTCTCTTACTCCCTTGTAGAAGCAAGGCAACAATTGCCCATTTGTTAACCTTTCTCTAGGTTTACACCACCTCGAATTCAAGTTTTTTAGGCACGAGACATAATCTCTCATAGATTCATGCTCCTCTTGCTTAATGTTGTTAGGGATCCACTTATCTCTGCTTTGTGCAAAACTTGGTATGAACACATTCCTAAGCCACGTAAAGTTAATCCTATCATTAGGTTTAAGTGATCAATACCATTGGTGTGGTTTTTCTTTTAATGTAAGAGAGAACACAAAGATTTTCGTTAGGTAGATAGGTGTTGAGACTCCCATGTGAGGGGTGACTTTGGTTGGCTCCCTTGGTGGGGCCTCGTGCGCCACCCCTCCTATGGCTACTCTGGCCTACTACCTCGGCCTCTAGCATGTGGGTTTCCATGTATCCTTGGGTCATGTGGTATTGGAGAAACTTCCACATTTTTATTAATATCATCATCAAAAACCACTTCTCCCAGGTTCCCTTTCTGTAATAACATGCATCTCATATACTCTTGGAACTCTAGGGCCCTCATCATTGCATCTACTCAACCTTGGTGTAGGTTTTCTCTATGTTTTCTCTCAACAATCATCATTGCCTAAGAGAGGTCTTGTGAAAGTTTTGGGTTACCGAACAACCAAGCACTGGGGACAACCGTCCAGCCGTCAATCGAGCCAGAGTATCGCCGAAATGTCAAAGCCGACACACTTTAACACCAGTTAATAGGTCATTACTTATGTAAATCAGGCATGCTTAGAGCACGAGGGTATCTTTGTGCCACTCCATGTATGCGAGTTAAGCAGTATAAAAGATGTAATCAGAACTCTATAAAGGTGATTACTGTGAATATATCATTTTGTCTCTTTTGAATCAAAGGTGGTCCGCTCTGTATTTTTCTCTGTTTACTCATCAAATCTTTCTTTCCTGTATATCCATCGTATCTAATATTACTTCTAGTGGATCGATCTATCTGTTAAGTCCTCTATATTTGATGCGACACTCAAGATCATTCGTACGAGTCGATCAGTCAACTAATCATTTCCGTTGCACAGTTGCCTGTAACTGATAGGCATCGTCTTGTGCATGGTCCATATCAGACTGGTGTAGTGTTGTGCGCATAACCAAAGACACCTAGTAGATTGACCCGACGACACTTTGGCAAGACCAAGATGCATCTTGCTATCTCTTTCTTTCTGCTTCACTTGCTGCTTGATTGCCTTTGTGTTCAAGTCAATTTCCCTTGTGTTCGAATCAACTTCCCTTGTGTTTGAATCAATCCTTCATGTAGCATGTGAATTGCGCTACCTTAGCGCAACTTAAAGCTCGAGAACTCTAGTTTTCCAGACTCAAAGAAGAACCCACAGCAAAAGAACCAAAATTGGAATCAGAAGAAAAACCGATAACCCCACCATTATTCATACCACCACCACCACAACCCTGCCTTCTACATCACAACATGCTTCAGCGGACCAACTATCATGGTGAAGTATCCCAAGTTCTTCGGGAAATCCTCGGAGGATGCAGATGCTTACATCCTTCTTTTTGACAGTGCCTAGCACATGAACGTCCCCGACCTAGTGGACCAAAACCTTAAAAAGGCAGCTTTCATCCCATCCTTCTTTTTGACAGTGCCTAGCACATGAACGTCCCTGACCTAGTGGACCAAAACCTTAAAAAGGCAGCTTTCATCCCAACCTTACAAAAGTGCCACTCTCTAGGTTGTTCAATATAAGTATGCTCATTTTTCCACCTATTATGCAATTAGAGATGCCTTTTCTTCAAAGATTCAATGAAGATAAGACCTCTATACATGTGCTTGATAAGCTCTATCGGATGAACCAGAAAAGCCTCACGGTGGAAGACTATGCTGCTCACTCTTGGAAGCTTCTCTACAGATTGGATGCAGCCAACTATGCAATCAGAGATGCCTTTTCTTCAAAGATTCAATGAAGATAAGACCTCTATACATGTGCTTGATAAGCTCTACCGGATGAACCAGAAAAGCCTCACGGTGGAAGACTATGCTGCTCACTTTTGGAAGCTTCTCTACAGATTGGATGCAGCCAATCAGCCTAGGAGGAGATCCTCAATTCCTATTTCATGAGGGGTCTAAGCAAGAATCTCAAAAGGGAAGTGGATCAACTCTAAGGGCAGAGCACGTGTTGATAGGATCCGTCTCAAGAGCAAGGCGAAGAGCAAGAGGAAGTCCAAAAGGTCTACTTCCGACTCTTCGGAGGAGGAGGAGGATTCTGATCACTCAACTGCAAGTGAGGAATTGGAGGATGAGGAGGAAGATCGCAAGGCACGGTCAAAGAGAAAGAAGGCAAGAAAAAAATCCAAGGAACTGGTTGCAGCCATGGCTCAGTTGTCCAGTGAAGGAGTGAAGTTCCCTCCTAGAGTTCATAGACACTTAGTGTTCGAGGTGTCGAAATCATGGTCACAGAGCTGAAGAATGCAGCTTAAATGAGCTCTTGTGTGCCATTTGCAAAACCACTACACACATGACCAAAGCATGTAGATACAATGGGAGGAGAGCACCTCCATAGCCTATGATCCAAGCCCCCATGGTGGTGGCCATGCAACCCACCCTACCGATGGCTCCGCTTGATCCTTACCGAAGACCACCATTCCATCCACATGGGAATTTTTCTCCTAGGGATGTTCTTGGTGCTCAACATCTTGCTTTCACCACGTGCTTTTATTGCCATGCCCCAGGCTATTGCAAATCTAACTGTGAGATCTAGAGGAAGCATAGGGTTGCGGTGGAAGGAGCCCAAACTTCAGTATCAGGCCCACTGGTAATAAATGCCATCAAAATCTAAGCTCTAGATGAGCAAGAAGTAATCATGCCGACCACAGAGGTGGCCAAATCATCTGCCATGGTGGTGATAAGATCCATGCAGCCCGAGACTCTGAAGGTAGCCAAGGGAGTAAACATGCTACTAGAAGTATTAGACCTCGATGAAGAGGAAGAATATCTCCAATTAAATACAAATCTGATCAGCCTATTTGAGGTTGATTTGGTCTAGATAATAGAAAGATATTGACCAGCCCTTCAGCACAAAAATGAAGTCACCAAAGATCAGCCCAATCCGGTAAGGGAAGGGTAATTTTTTTGATGAGATCGAAGATTTTTATGAAGCCTTAGCCAATGATGCACTACCCTGAGTCTACAGCAAATCATTGCAGTAGAGAAAGCCTTTAAAGGAGACCTGAAGCAATCCAAATGAGTCAGAGAAGATAAACTGAACGAGATAAATCTGGGAATAGATGCTGACCCAAAGATGGTCAGAGTCAGTGCCAAGCTGGATGCTTCATTCCGAGAAGAAGTTTGGATGTTGCTCACATCCTTCAAGGATTTTTTGAATGGAGCTACAGCGAAATGAAAGGGATTAACCCCCGATTCTACCAACATTGAATCAATCTAAGAGGGAAGATGCAGTCCCTATCTAACAAATATAGGTACCGGATGAATCCCAACTATACCAAAAGGGTCAAGGAGGAACTAGATAAATTATTACACGTTAGATTCGTATATCTAATTGATTGGGTGACATGGTTGTCCCCGATTGTGATTGTTCCCAAGAAGAATCAGAAGCTGAGGATCTATGTGGATTATCGAAAACTGAATGCTGCTACAATCTCAGACTCCTTCCCTTTGCCATTTACAGACTCCCTACTAGATGTAGTAGCCAGCCATGAGATTTACTTATTCTTGGATGGATTTAGTGGCTACAATCAAGTCCAAATGGCACCGGAAGATCGGGAGAAGATAGATGGGAAGCCTTTGCATCCAATGTCATGACCTTCAGGCTCAAGAATGCTCCCTGCCACATTCTAGCGGATGGTTCATGAGATTTTTTGCCAAATTTGTTACTAGCTTTATGCGGGTGTTCATCGATGATTTCAGTGAATCATCCCAACATTTGATGCACCTACAACTGTGCTTGGCCAAATTTTGAGTTTCCAGACTGAGCTTGAATCCCAATAAATGTTCCTTTGTCGTGCAAAAAGCAGTATGCTCCTTGGCCACATAGTATCTCAAGAAGGCATTGTAATAGACCTAGCCAAGGTGGAGGTGATTTAGAAAGCCCCAATCTCGACAAGTGTAAAGGAGCTGAGAAGGTTCTTGGGGAAAGTTAGATGGCACAGCCGAATGCTCCGCCATCTAGCGCATGTAGCAGTTCCCCTAAAGCACCAAATGGCATAGATAAAAATGCCATTGAACCAGCAGAGTTGAGGCAAGCCTAGATGGAGGAATGCAACATTTCATTTCGGCGACTTAAGCTGATGCTGTCTGAAGCGCTTGTAGTCCAAGCACCTAATTGGGAATTGCCATTTCACGTCTTCGTGGATGCCTCAGATGTGGCAATAGGAAGTGTCCTAATGTAGGAGGCCAAAAAAATGCCTCCATCCCATCTACTATGCTAGCCAGAGATTATCAGATGCTGAGCAGAATTACTCCACCACACAAAGGGAGGTGCTTGGCGCATGATCTACTCGGTTAACAAGTTTTGCCACTATTTGTTGGTGGGCAACAAGTTCACCTTCCATATGGATCATTCCAGCTTGCTTTATCTTGTTGATAAGGAGAGCTTAGTAGGCAAGATGGCCATGTGGATGCTGATCCTTTAGGAATTCAAGTTTAGCATTGTGCATACCCCAGGAGAGCGAGCCATACATTGGCAGATTACCTATCCGTTGGTGAAGCCCTGATCAGAGTAGCAAATGATCTACCCAATGCAAAGCTATTCACACTACAAAAGTAATCATCCTGATTCCCCAGACATGGTATGATGAAATGTTGGCATTTATGGCCATAGGTCTGATGGAGGATAGCCTTTCTCAAGATCAGATCCTCCAACCACAGGTGCATTCAACCTCATGAACAAGAACCTGTCCTCAGAGAAGTCGATCAAGGAATAAACCGAGGTCACTTCACAAGAGAAGTAACCGGAAGGAAGATCCTCCAAGCCAGTCTCTCGTGGCCGTTTGTAATCAGCGATGCCTACAAATGGGCTAAACAATGTGATATGTGGTAGGTGACTCAGCCAACTGGCTAACAGAGACTGAATGCCTCATAATCTGATCCTTTCCCTCAAACCATTCCAGAAACGGGGCCTAGACTTTGTGGGGAAACTCAAACTGCTAGCCCGATTCACTGGTAAGAAATACATCCTAGTGGACTGGCTACAGCACCAAATGGGTGGAAGCCAAAGCCCTCCGGGTAACACGGCCCAGTCCACCGCCAAATTCTTTTATGAGATGATCATCAGTCGATTTGGCTGCCCGATCATGCTGATCAATGAATAGGGCAAACACTTTGTGAATCGTGTCATCCAATAGTTGGTCACTCAACAGCTCATCATCCATCAGCAGCTCATCATCCATCAGCAATGCACAGTCTATTATCCAACCACAGGCCAATGGCGGTCATAGGCGAAGTCCACCAACAAAATTCTGTAGTGCACCCTCAAGATGTTGGTCAATGAGAATTGCACCGATTAGGATGATAATCTATACTCAGTGCTATGAGAATTCTACACAACTTATAAGGTCTCCACTAGGATGACTCCATTCAAACTAGTATGTGGCACTGAAGCTGTTATGCCCATGGAGTTCTTATTGCTACCAAGTCTTTGGATTGCCATTGCCGAGAAGCTAAGCCCCAAAGAATCCCTCCAGCATCACCTAGATCAGCTCCTCCAGCTGGATGAAGATCAATTCAAGAGCTTCTTCGTCTCACTACAGTGATCCAGAAGCAGAGGAAGAAATGGGTCGACCGGTATTCTAGGTTTTGACCATTCAAAGAAGAAGATCTGGTTCTCTTGTTCCAATCACACAGATGGGTCTACATCCGGGAAAGTTAAAGCTCAGGTGGACTGGACCCTTATGAATTGTGGAAAGATTCTATGACAGTGAAACATTCCTCCTCGGGATGCTCGAGCACTTCTAGAGGCTGGTCAATGGCTACCACCTGCAACCGTACAACGGGCCAATGCCACCTAATCCGTTCATTTATGTGGCAGTGCCAGTAACCGACTACTTAGGAATCCATCACATTAATATGGGCACACTTCCAAGAACAATTATCATAGATTCACCTAGAAGCTGGTCAATGGCTACCTCCTGCGACGACTGTATAATGAGCCGATACCACCTAATCCATTCATTTATGTGGCGGCGCCACTAACCCCTACCTCAGAATCCATCACATTAATACGGGCACACTTCCAAGAATAATTATCATAGATTCTCTTGGGAAGTCGAACGATTTGATACCCCTTCATCATGGTTACTCGACGGCTTCATGGCAATCATGCATGCTACAACGCATGGTAACTATTTTTAGGTTATCTCGCACTACAGTTGATTTTTTTATATCTATCTGTTTGCATGTAGTTTCTCTTCTCACGTAAAGCAACAACCCTGCACCTATTCTTAGCTCTTAACAAGCTTGCACCTTGCCTGCAACACTTAGCTCTCCCTCTCTCTTCTCGTGTAACACGTGTTCCATGTAACCATGGTGACCTTTGAACCACTCAACAGCATTGTCACCAAGCACACTGAATAGGCATTCCCCACTGGCAAACATCCTCAACATGTCGTGGCATATGATACCTGTACACCCTAAAGTAGAAGATCTGGTGTGGTAGCAAGTAGGCACCACCATCAGCCTCGCGACATCGAGACCACACTCAGAGAAGAGCTAGTAGATGAGCACCTGAAGTTGCCCTTGGTAGGCTTGATAGATGTCGCCCCGGCCAAGCATGACTACATGGTGAAGCACTTCAACGACTGTGTTAATGGGGCGAGCACAAGTTGGGAAACCACAAGAACCCCACCATCATCCTATCCTACATGATGTTCCTAGAAACTATGTGGCTACAGAACAAGACATAACACATCTCAGCCATAGCCATGGGCTGGCTCCGAAAGGCGGAAAAAGGTAAAGACATCAATTGGGCTACCCTTCACTTTGCCAAGCAAGCCACCCGCCTCCAGAAAAGCAACATACAGCAAGATGGGCTAGCTACTCACACTACTATTTCCATTCGCAGAGCGTAGCCCACAACCCGCCCCCAGCTGCCAAAGTACCGCACCCGCCCTCGCCTTTGGAAGTGCAGAACACTCTAGAAACAAAGCTGCAGGTTCCGCCTACGCCAGTCCCCATTGAGCTGGTCAGCTCCGAGCAAACAGTTAGCCTCAACACAGAGATGGGATGCACCAAATCCTCGGCCATGGTGTCCCAATTTAAACGCAAGCTGGTGCTCACCTCCCAGGTCTCCAAAGACAAGAAGCAGCATGTTTTTCTAGAGCTACCCTTTGCAACGCTGATCGAGGGACCCCCCCACTCACCCCAGCCCAGTCCGTGGTGGTCTCCAGCTCCGCAGGATCCTCCGTCAATGGTCGCACATCAACGTCTCCACAACCAAACAGTACGCCAAGTACCTGGCACAGTATTTTCAAGGCAAAGATCCATTCAATACCCACCAAGCAGAGGCCCAGGCACTCCGCCTACAAAAGACCACATTAACCGCGTCCAGCAGGAGAACAACGTTCTTAGAGACTAGGTGGTGGATACCCAAAGAGAGCTGACCATGGCCAAGGAAGGGGAAGCCCGAGCTGCCACCCAGTTCACTAGCTTCCTTGACTTGCTCAAGGCCTAGACCCTCAAAGATAAATCCAAAATCGTCTTCCTGGATGCCCAGCTCAAAGCCCATACCAGCCCCTCCCCCACTACCATCTAGATCGACACTAAACTCTTGGTCGAGCTCTCCGACACTCTTCAAGATCACATGAGCTATCTATGGAACGCGCTCATGGACGAGCTCCATCTCTTCCTCATTAGCCAATGCAAGCACCCACCCATCTAGCGGAAGGAGGATGATGAAGGTGATCCTCGATCTGGAGCACTGAGCCGAACGTCTGCCGCACCGCAGTCCGCTGTCTTGAGACCTCCGACAGCTCTAACCTAGTCCCCACCCCCAAATGCAGCAACCTTTGCCACCCACAATGACCTTCTCATGAAGATGGACCAGTTGAACGAGAGCTCACCCGATGCAAAGCACTGAATGCCAAACTCACCACCCTAGGCAAGAAACCAATCCAACTGCCCAACCTAAACCCGAAGGAGCCGATTGACATGGAGAACTTGCGAACAACTAGCGATGGTGCCCTACTCCGGGGAGGCCTCATCTAAATAAGATTCGGCCATGGCCCTCTTGAAGGACCATGCAGCAGCTCTTTATAAGAACTACGAGCGACAAGCCGCATGATCAGATGACCGCCCATGAAGATGGCCTACAAAGACCAGCACCAGAGGTACACTGACAACAAGGGAAAGATGCAAGCTCACATCGACAAGCTCAAGACCAAGATCGCTGCCGCAAAGAGGCCCGTCTCACGGTGAAGGAAGTCAAAAAAACGAGACCCACAAAGACATCCATCTCACCATCGCCAACATTGAAGAGGCCAAGAATGTGACCCTCCGTGCCAAACTCACCTCTACCCGAACCCAGATCACGGACCTACAGGCAAGAGGCAATCCGGCAACAGGGCAACTCCACCCAAATAATCCACCAGGCCTGTTACTACATATAGATCCTTGCCCCACCGACATTGTGGCAGCTAACCTACCCAAACCCCAAGCTTGGAGAAGGATGGACACTTTTCTGGAGGTAACATGCCCTCAACCTCCTCATAAAATGTCTACCCAGTATCACATAAAAGGTTTGCCCAGTATCACATGGTGAGAATCCGTGTCTCCAAAAAAGTTCATGACCGCAAACGTATGGCAGTAGCGAAATGCCTCTCATATACTCTTGGAACTCTGGGGTCCTCATTATATTGCATCTACTCCACCTTGGTGTCATTGCCTAAGAGAGGTGTTGTGAAGTGGTCACATCTTCCCGAGACTCCTCCAAATAGGTTCTAGAGCTGGGATCCATTACTTCTCAAGACTCCTCTAGAATAGGTTCGAGAGGTGGCATGCTTGCTCAATCTCTCTAGCACTATATTATGCGATCAGGTCTTCATTATGTCTCAAATCCACTGAGGTCGATCTGCCCCATGCATTGCTATGTCAAAGGCACATCTCTCGGCCAATTCCCTACATAGACCTAGGCTCACTTTCTCATATTCAAGCTTCTTGAGTTGGGCTTACTCTTCCCTCAATCTTTCTTGAATTTCTAGCTCCCTAGAAGTAGAAAAATACATTTTACACATCCTTTGGGCATTGATAGAGTATGTTCTAATTCTGGGAGTAAGTTGTATCGTATGGGGGTTGGGGATTGCTCTCCCCTGGTAATAATTGTTCCTCCCTTGGTAAGTTGTACCACGGGTTGAGGATCTCTCTCCCCCTGGTAATCGTTCCTACCCTGGTAACTGTTCCTCCCCACTGGTAACTGTTCTTCCACCAATTGTTGCCCTCTGCTCCCGCGTCTTCCTGTGTCTATTTCCCTATCTGAGCTTAATGGTTGTCCCTTGCTAGCTTGTGGAGATTCTCTTTTAAGTTCATAGGTGCATCCTTGGATTCCTTGGGATAAGCCCATGAATCCACCAGATAGTGTTAGAGAAGAAGTGCCCTTCTCCTCCACCAATTCCTCATTAAGAGGGTTTTCCATGGTTTCCTCACTACTTGATGATTCAATAGAATTTAGTCTCTACAAACCAAACACACTCCTTTGTGTGTTGGCTGAGTGAGTTAACCCTAGGCTTCTTTGGTAGGAGGATCCTAATTGGTTTAATACAGTGTCTCATCAGGGGCGATGTCATCATAAACATGTCTTCCCCGACCTTAAGTGCATGAAAAGGTTCTAACTGGCAAACATTTAATTTGCACACAGTTGATATCACTTAAATTTGCAATTACCATATTCTTGCACAATCACGGGTGTAACCATACTAGGAATTATGACAAAATTTCCTTACATTTTCAATTATTTAAAGCTACATCGTGTCAGGGTGTCCTTAGGTATACCCTTGAGCACTCCATCTGATTAAACTCAAAGTCTCAGTTGACGTGATTTTACAGGGTCAAAAATCATAAGCATGATCCTCTATAGTATCACGGTGATGATTTTTACACTAACAAGCTTAATGGTGGTACATCTAAGTTCCTTGAGATCCCTAGTAACTATTTCAGTTAGAATTCCAATCAAATTTCCAAGTTGGATCGCCATGATTGATGATGTCAGCAATCACGAGTGTGATTTACCAGTCGATCCCATGAACCGCGATCACAGTTAGGCAAGATAAGATCAGATCTGATCTGATTGGTCAAAATTAACACACAATTAATGCACAATTAATTGTGAACCGTGATCGTGGTTGGATAAGATAAGAGAAGATAAAATCTGATTGGTTAGAATTAAGTAAGATAAGATAAGATCAAATCTGATTGGTTAGAATTAAGTAAGATAAGATAAGATCAAATCTGATTGGTTAGAATTAAGTAAGATAAGATAATATCAAATATGATTGGTTAGAATTAAGTAAGATAAGATAATATCAAATCTGGTTGGTTAGAATTAAGTAAGATAAGATAATATCAAATTTGATTAGTTAGAATTAAGTAAGATAAGATAATATCAAATATGATTGGTTAAAATTAAAGTAATTAATGCGCAATCTTGGGGTCAATGGTGATAGCTGGAATGTCACATAATCACGCTTGCGATCTAGAATCACAAGCCTGAATTTGCAATATGTGGAATCACATTGACGTGATTCTGTAGGTTTTAATGAAAAATCGATGGTTGGGGGTGCAAATCTCAAATTTTCCAGTCCAAAGTTTCTAGTTTAGTCCTTTGCAACATGAATGTCAATGTGATAATTAGAAAAACAACAAATGGCTCCTTATTTTTTAAAATTTTCATGATTAAGAAAAATGCAAAAAAAAAGGTTTACTACATAATTGCATCATGTAAATGTAGATACAAATGACTTATTTTTTAGCTTTTTTAACTCTATTAATGCAAATAATCATTCAAAATGCAAAAACAACAAAAAACAACCATTCCTTTCTTCTCCTTTCTCACAACCTTATCCACCACTTCTCAACCATCTACACACCTTCAAGAAGCCATATCTAGAGAAAAGACAGTTGTAAGAAGATGAGAGTACAAATAGACAAGAAAGAGAGCGGTTGCTTCCTCAACAATGGTGCCAAACACGTTAATGGCTACACTTGTTGAGATATCGAGCTCAACTAGTGCTATGGTGGTGGACATTGATGACCCGCCTAGCTGATAGCTTCCACACTTATACCACTAGATGGTTGGTGAGATCATGGTTGATAAGCCATCCATCTCTCTTGTGTGTGTGTGTGTGTGTGCATGCGTGCATGTGTGTGTGTGTGTGCGTGTGTGTTTGCTTACAATGAACTCAAGCTCTCTCCCTCTCCCCTACATTCTCTTTATGATGGTATCAGAGCTCAGGTTCGTGTGAGAGCTAAGAGGCAAGAATAAGCAAGGAAGGAAGTGGTACACAGGTAAGAGCATCATCATCTCTTCCCCTTCTTAGTTAGGTACAACACCTACACATCTCCAATTGAGGAACTGTCTTCGCTGGCTTGAAGGTTCCTATGTGGTACGCAATACTTTTTACTATAGTTTTGTGATCAGATTCACATTTCGGGTGCGTTTTGGTCTCCGTTTGATCATTATAAGGTATTTTTTACAGTTTCGAAAAGTTCTGGTGGAGAACTCGCTAGTTAAAATCTGATTATTGTGCAGTGCAGCAATGCATTTCAAGAGTGCAGACACTGTTTACACATGTATTATTGATATTGGTTGTATGTACATGTACTCTGGTCATATCTAGCAAGTTATGTTGAAGTACCGATGCATCAGTTATTACAGGTTTCTGATTATTGATATTGGGTGTATGTACGTGTACTTTGATTACATCTAGTGACATACAAGTTTTGCTACAGTACCGAGGTGCAGCAGTAACAAAAGATGCTATTGTGTTACATGTTGCATATAGAAATAGAAAATATCTATTTGGACTCAATCAAATTGAAGGCAAACATGTCTAACGGACTCAATCAAATTGTTGTGTGAGAAGCTAGACAAGAATTACTTCCATGCCTAGAAGTTCAGAATGACCAATTTCCTAATGGATAAAGGATTTTGGGACTATGTGGAAGGACAAAATGAGGAGTTGCCAAAGTTGTCTGAAGAGAATGCCACTCCAGAGGATATAAAGGCATTCAAGGACTAGAATCAAGGTGCAAGGAAAGCCATGTATTGGTTTTCAATTAGTGTCATAGACATAATGTGACAGGACACATACAGGATGCCAACACTCCAGTAGTTGCATGGCAAAATCTAGTGTAGATGCTCCAAACCAATACAAAGGCAAGGGAACTACAAGTATAACAAGAGTTGCATACAGTGGAAAAGCAAAGCATCTCTATCAATGAGTATGCTTTAAAGATCAAGGGCATTGTTGAATCCCTTGGGTCTATTAATGTATCAGTGGAAGATGATGATTTGGTGTGAGTGTCTATTTGAATGGGCTTGGTATAAAGAGTACAAGCCCTTCAAGACCTTCATTGTAGTAAGAGAGAATATTCCCAACTTTCAAGATTTGGTGTGTATGTTGATCATAGAAGAAAGTCTCTAGGTGAGGAGGACTCTTCTTCACAAATCAAGAATACGTCAGAACATGCCTAATACTCTAATTAAGGCAGAAGCGAAGGTAGAGGTCATGGTCATAGTTGAGGCCAAGGTGGTAGCTAACAAGAAAACCAGAATTCTTGACAACAATAGTCTAATGATTTGCAGCAGCAGAGTAGCAATCATACACACGTGTGGAAGAGGCCAATCTAGAGGCAGGGGGAGCCAAGAGGTTGAGGTGGTTGGTAAAGAAATTAGAGTGCAAAAAGCATAGAGTGTTATTGTTGCAAACCAGGGCACATGGCAAAGGATTGCTAAAAAAGCAGAATTTCATTAAAAGTGGAAGGTTGTGGCAAGGCAACTATGCATCATCTAGTAAACAGGGTGGTGAGACAGAAGTGAGCAACTGTTTGTGATTTAACACATGCTCAATTCCACAGCAAGAGATATTTTAGGATCCCAATTGTTTCTCACTGATTTTCCTCTCAATGGCATGGCGAGACAGTAGTTTGAGGTATCGGACCAGTTAGGCAATGTCGTGGGAGACATGTAGCCACCCGCCAAGCTTCTAGATTCAAACACCAAATCTAGAGTGGTCATGGGGACACTCAGAATGCTACTCAGCTTTGGAACTTCATACACTCAGACTCTGCTCTCAATCTGCCAAGTCACTCTCTCAATCTCTCTCTCTGCTCTCAATCTGCCAAGTCATTCTCTCTCTCTCTCTCTCTCTCTCTCTCTCTCTCTCTCTCTCTCTCTCTCTCTCTCTCTCTCTCTCTCTCTCTCTCTCTCTCTCTCTCTCTCTCTCTGGTATGCTGCAGGTTACTTAAAACAGAGACACAACATTCCGATTCATCTCATTGCAGAGAGTACATAGAGACAAAACATTCCGATTCATCTCATTGGCACAGAGTACACAGAGATAAAGTGAATATCAACATTGCTCTTTGTTAAATGTATTACTTCCAGAATCAGTACAAGTTCACTACAGAGCAAGTTCTCGACATAAGGCTAAGACCTCCTTTGAACTATGACCATGTCTAGTTGTCAACTAGTTGTGTGAGTTAACAGCAGCATGTACTTCTACAACCTTCAGCTTTCTTCGCGCTCGCTGCTCGCCTTTCACCACCCTTTTAAGCTCAGTCTTCTTGATCTTGGCAACGGCTACTCTAGGGGTTACAGCCCATCATCTTCCCACGTGCAGTACCAAGGTGGTACTCATGGCATGGAAGGTGGTCAGACTGAGTGTTCTGCCCGCCACCACTAAGTTGCTGGGCTCAACACCTGGCACGCTTGGTGTTGGAGCTTCTGCTCCCCGAAACCCGTTCCCTTGATAATTTTTTCTTGAAACTTCATAAACATCTCTGGAGGAGTGTAGTTCCAAATGTACACATTGTCGGAGTACGTGACGTACTTTTGCATCCTCTTTAGTTTTGTCGCTATTCTTCTGAACACCCAAATAATGACCACACTAGCAAAGTGTGGGTTTACTTCATGAAGGAGAAAAGTGAGGTGTTTGCTCACTTGCAGAGATTTAAAGCCTTGGTTGAGAAGGAAAACGGCATGCAAATAAAATGCCTAAGAGCAAATGGTGGGGGAGAATATTTCTCCAATGAGTTCAGTGATTCCTTGAGAAAGCAGGAAATCAAGAGATAGTTTACATGCAGGTACACTCTGCACAACAGAATGGTATTAGAGAAAGAAAAAACAGGAACATTGTAGAAGTGGCACGTGCCTTGATGGTGGCTGAAAAGAATATGTCACATTATTTTTGGACAGAAGCAGTAGCAACTACTGTGTACATTATGAATAGGACACCCACTTGCACTGTTCATGAACCCGATAAGTTTACAGGCATAAGACCAGATGTGTCTCACTTGAACGGGGAATTCACGAGCCATATCTTATGGCATCACGTAAGGGAGGGGGGGATTAAGCTTATAAGTTAGGGGGTGAGTGGGATTTATGGTGACAGGGGGGGACAAGGAAATAGGGGAGAATGAAAGTAGGGGTTTCGATTCTTCTTATAGTTTACAATATGTGATCTAGTGGTGTAAATTGAAAACTTGATTAGTTTACCACCCTTTAAAGCTACCACACATAAAATAATGTTTTGAGAGTACATGTAGGCCTTTGTGTTTCTAGCACTTATATCCATGCTACTTACATGGGCTGCAATTGTCACATGTATAACATCAATATGTGCTATTCGGTTTTTTAACCTTAAATAGGGGGTACTTGAATTTCATAATTGGGACTCATATGCTTACAAAGAGGTATAGTTTGTTTTTTAGAGAAACTTGAATAGGGGATTTTTATAAGTTTCATGCACGCAGGTGATGTCCCCTTTCTATGGAAAGTGAATTCCCTAGGCATCTGAAAGTGTTTGGGTGTATTGCATATGTGCATGTTCTTGATGAAGTAAGAATCCAAAGGTAGAGAATTGCATCTTTATTGGTTATGCTATGGAGCAGAAAGATTATAGATGTTATAACCCTACCACTCGTGAGATGCAAGTAAGCAGAGGATGTTGTCTTGACGAGATGAGCAGCTGGTATGCACCAATGGTGAAGACAATAGGAGACGTAGATGTAAGAAGTGTTGATGTTGCGCTAGATGCAGAGCAGCAATCATAGGTGCATAGTGGACCTGGGGAGTCCTTTAGCAGTGGATCTAGTGTTAGTTCTATGGTCAGGCAGGTTGAGAACAAATAAAGGGAAGGAAAAGGTAGATCAACCTTTTGTGCCTGATCTATCCAGGTCACTCATATGTGTAAGAAGTGTTGATGTTACACTAGATATAGAGCAGCAATCATAGGTGCATAGTGGACCTGGGGAGTCCTTTAGCAGTGGATCTAGTGTTAGTTCTATGGTTAGGCAGGTTGAGAACAAATAAAGGGAATTAAAAGGTAGATCAACCTTTTGTGCCTGATCTATCCAGGTCACTCATATGTGTAAGAAGTGTTGATGTTACACTAGATATAGAGCAGCAATCATAGGTGCATAGTGGACCTGGGGAGTCCTTTAGCAGTGGATCTAGTGTTAGTTCTATGGTCAAGCAGGTTGAGAACAAATAAAGGGAATTAAAAGATAGATCAACCTTTTGTGCCTGATCTATCCAGGTCACTCATATGTGGATGCTGACTCTAGTGGCTCTGAGCAAAGCCTTGATGAGGAGCTTTGCATTCTGTCTATGGTTACTCTTCATGTAAGGAGAACCAAGGCTATTATGGCGACACCTAGTAGTGATTTAGGTGTACGTAGGTCTATGAGGGTATCCTGTTAAGACAGGTTGTGATATAATGGATATATAGCTCATCATTATGCTAACATGGCTAAAGCAATACAGGAGTTGGAGCCCACTTATTTTGAGTAGGCAATTGGAGTTGGAGCCCACTTATTTTGAGTAGACAATTGGAAATAAAAAATGGGAAGATGACATGAATGAAAAGATGCCAACATTGGATGCAAATGCAACATGGGAGTTAGTGCCTTTACCTAAGGAAAAGAAGGCAATTAGATGTAAACAGGTGTTTAATGTCAAGCATAACATAGAGGCTTTAGTGAGCAAGTATAAGGCGAGATTGGTTGCCAAGGGCTATGCGTAGACCTATGGCAATGACTATGAGGAGACATTCAGCTCGGTTTTGCGACAATGGCACACCGTGACAGTTGTCATTGTTATGGCTATAGCAAAGGATTGATCTTTACATCAAATGGATGTAAAGAAATTCCTTCTTGCATGATGATTTGCAAGAAGAAGTATATATGATGCAGCCACCAGGTTATGAAAGTGATGTACACCCAGATTTTGTGTGCAGGTTATGTAAACCCATGTATGGCTTGAAACAGGGACCCAGAGTATGGTCAAACAAGATCGGGGAGTATCTTGATACCATTGGATTTTAGATATCCAGTGTAGATTTTTCACTTTTTGTAAATAAGAAAGATAGATGGATCATGCTATTAGTTATATATGTGTGGATGACTTGACTATATACATGGTGTCAGGAGGCTTTTGAAGCAAAGGTTTAGATGAACACTTTAAGTGAGCTACATTATTTCTTGGGCATAGAGGTGGTGAGATCACCTCATAGCATTTTGTTATTGCAGAGGCAGTATGGCTTGGACATGTTGTCCAAGTATGGTACGACAAGCTGTAAGCCTATTTCACTGCCATTGGAGTAGAAGACAAAGCTTTCCACAAATACAGGTGAGCTTTTGGAGGACCCCACTAGGTACACGCGCAGTGGGTAACTTGATCTACATGACCATTACTAGGCCAGACTTGAGCTATGATGTTGGACTTGTGAGTCAGTTTATGCAGGTCCCTAAGAAGACACAATTGGATGCAGCTAGACGGATTCTTAGGTACATAAAGTCTAGAATTGATTATGGACTTTTCTATGAGGCTGGTATAGAGATACATCTACATGGGGACACAGATGCTGATTGGGCTGGTAGTGTTGCAGACAGAGGATCTACCAGTGATTTTATATTCATTAGGGAGTACTGCTATGAGTTAAAGCAGGAAGTAGCCAACAGTTGTCTTGTCGGCGAGTATAGAGGTAGAGTATGAAAAGATGCAGGGGAGAAGAGAGCTTGAGCTCTTGCAAGCACACACACACACTCACAAAACCCTAAAAGAGAACACACAAGGTGAGAGGCTGAAATCTTCTTCTCCTTCACACAACACTCAACACACCGTATATAAAGATAAGAGTACACACACCATATGAAAAGGTACTCAACCAAATACATACTAGGGTTCTCTATAGTGTGAACCCAACTAAATGAGCTAGAGCTGTAACTATGCCAGTCTCTAGAATGGCTGTCACACAGCCTGTCATCCCAACTAAATGAGCTATAACTATGCCAGTCTCTAGAATGGCTGTCACACAGCCTGTCATCCCACTGGCCGCATATCACCCATGATCTCACCAACCATGCTAGTGGTGTAAGTAGGCGGGTCATCAGTGTCATCAGTGGTGTAAGTAGGCGGGTCATCAGTGTCATCAGTGGTGTAAGTAGGTGGGTCATCAATGTCCATCGTCTCACTAGATGAGCTTGATATCTCAACACTCCCCCTCGAGCAACTCCATCTCATGTACACCAAGCGAAGCCCTGAATTTGCGAAGCTTCTCTGTATCCAATGCTTTGGTGAATATGTCAGCGACCTGATCCTGTGTGCTGACATAAACAAGGTCAACGTCTCCTGCCAAAACCTTCTCTCTGACAAAATGGTAGTGGACCTCTATATGCTTCGTGTGAGCATGAAAAATTGGGTTCCTGGCCAACTATATACTACTAATGTTGTCACAAAAAATGACAACTTGTCTATCCACCGATAGACCCAAATCTACAAGTAGCTTTCTCAACCAAGCTACCTCACATGCTACCATAGCAGCACCTCTGTACCTCGGCCTCTGTACTGGATAGAGCAACCGTCGAGTGCTTCTTGCTGCTCCAAGTCACAACAGCACTCCCCAAAGAAAACATGAAGCCACTAGTAGATCTTCTATCTGAGATACGACTAGCCCAATCAGTATCTGTGTACCCATATACACATATCTCTGTCCCAGTTTCATAAAATAGTCCACAATGCAAAGTAGACCTCACATACCTCAGTATGCATCTCAATGCATCCAAATGCGGCTTCACATAAACTGACTCACCAACCCAACAGCATAGCTCAAATCTGGCCTGGTGATCGTCATGTAGATCAAGCTTCCTACTATACGCTTATACATAGTAGGATCCTCCAAAATCTCTCCTGAATCTGCACTCAAATTGCCATGCTGATCCAATGGCACTAAGATAGGCTTACATCCTCTCATACCATACTTGGACAACATGTCCAAGCCATACTGTCTCTGCAGTAATCCAATACCATGTGGTGACCTAATCACCTCAATGCCCAAGAAATATCTGAGCTCCCCCAGATCCTTCATCTCAAACTTCTGTCTAAGCAAGATCTTTACATCAAAGATCTCTACATCATGGTCCCCCGTAATGATCACGTCATCTACATAGATGACAACAAGCACAACCCCTCTATCATTGTGTCTCACGTACAGTGAGAAATTTGCATTGGCTACATGAAAGCCAATAGTGATAAGATATTCAGAAATGTTGTCAGACCATGCTCTTAGTGCTTGTTTTAGGCCATACAAGGCTTTCTTCAACCTGCAAACATGCTCAGGGTGACTCACATCCTCATAACTAGGTGGCTGCAACATATACACCTCTTCCTGCAAATCCCCATGCAAGAATGCATTCTTTACATCCATCTGATGTAAAGACCATTGCTTTGACGTAGCGCACTGCTATCTTGGCAACTGGGCTAAAAGTTTCCTCATAATCAATACCATATGTCTACGCATATCCTTTGGCTACCAATCTAGCCTTGTACCTACTTATGCTTCCATCACTATTATGTTTTACTTTGTACACCCACTTGCATCTAATGGCTTTCTTGCCTTCAGGCAATTGCACTAAATCCCAAGTCTCATTTCCATATAGTGCATCCATCTCCTCATCCATAGCTTTCTCCCAACACACATTTTCAACAGCCTCATCAATGCATGTGGGCTCTACAACCTGTACAACTTTTGTCATGTATGCATAGTGATGTGCCACATAACCATCATAGGTAAACCTCTGCATAGGATTCTTCACTCTCCCAGATCTTTGCAGCTTTGCATTCATGACTTCCATAGCCTTCTTTACACCACGTGTTCTCATAGCTGGTATCCCAAGATCCTCTCATCAAGACTCATCTCTGAGCCACTAAACTCTCCATCAACATGAGAATGCCCTGCAAAAATGTCAGGCATACTAAGGGGCTCAACCACTTTCTCTTTGCCTTTATGTGATGTACTAATCACATTTGCAGAACTGGTATTATGATGTAGCCTGCCACTCCATGGTCTATCAACTGAACCACTAGATAAGGACTCTCCTGATCCACTCAAAGACTGTGATTGCTGACTTGCATTCTGCGCAACCACATTTCCACTCACATCAGCCCCAACAGCTTCTTTTTCAGCAGCATACCAGCTGCTCATCTCATCAAAAACAACATCCCTGCTTACTCTCAACTCATGTGTAGCAGGGTTATAACACCTGTATCCCTTTTGCTCAAGGGAATATCCAATAAACACACATTTTTAGCTTTTGGATCCAGCTTAGTTCTCAGCTCATCTAGCACATGCACATATGCAATGCATCCAAAGACTTTAAGATGAGACAAATCAGGTTTTCTGTTAGTAAACCTCTCCTCTGGAGTTACATCATGTATGGTTGCAATTGGAGTCCTGTTCATGATGTAAACTGATGTAGAAACAGCCTCAGCCCAATAGCTATGCGGCATATTCTTCTCTCCCATCAATGCTCGCGCAATCTCAGCAATGTGCCTGTTTTTCCGCTCAGCAACTCCATTTTGCTGCGGAGTGTATCAGCATGTAAATTGTCTCCGAATACCATTCTTCTTCAAAAATTCAGAGAACTCATTGGAGAATACCCTCCCCCTCCATATGACCTTAGGCACTTTACATATTTCCCTGTTTGCTTTTCAACCATAACTCTGAAATTCTGAAAATGAGTGAACACCTCACCCTTCTCCTTCATGAAGTATACCCACACTTTCCTTGTGTGGTCATCAATAAATGTCACATAATACCTACAGCCTCCCATAGACATGGTCTTCGTAGGACCCCATACATCTGAATGCACAACATCTAGTGCATTTTTGCTCACATTTTTGTCACGTGGAAATATGTGCTTTGATTGCTTTCCAAATTGGCATGCTTCACATATTTTCTGCATACCTTTAACTTTAAACTTTGGCAGCCCTGTCACAATTCCTTTAGTCTGCATAGACTTCATTCTCTGCACATTCACATGTCCAATTCTTTTATGCCAAATGTCTGTGTCTGCAACAATTCCTAAACCATTTGCAAACATCGTATCACTCACTTCAGGCATGCATTCAATGTAAACATTCTGCCCACTCTATTGCCTTTTGCAACCTGCACTTGTCTTTAAAGTCTTCAACATAACAGCCACATCAGGGTTAAACGGAACCTGCAAACCCTGCTCAATCATCTAGCCAAATGAAACCAGATTCTTTGTTATGTTTGGAACATGAAGTACATCTGCAAGGTACTTCACTTTGCCATCCTGCATAGACAATGGCACATCTCCAACATGGGCAATTGGATGAGCAGTGTCATCCCCTGTTTCTTCAAGGTTTTTCATCTCCTTGAACCACTCCCCATGACTTGTCATGTGGTTTGAAGCACCTGAATCAACATACCATACATCATCTTTATGTGCTGCTTCAACATTTTCAGACATGGCATTAACAACATGCTGCATAACAAACAACCTTTCATTATCCTCATTGTTTCTACTCGAGGATGCATAGTTGTTTTGCTGCAATTTTCCATTTTGCATGTCAGCCTACTTCTTATAACAATCTGCCTACACATGTCCACAATAAAAGCATCCACGTGTATCATTATACTGCCTTTGCCAATTTCCACGACCTCTTTGACTCCCCCTGCCTCTGAATTGGCCTCTTCCACCTACGTGTTGTTGTTGTTGTGAATTCTGGGACTGTTGTTGTTGTTGCTAATGTTGGCCATAATTCTGATTACCTGTTTGCCACCTCCTTTGCCGCATCCACGGCCTCCTCTACCTCGTCCTCTTCCTGAACTTGTGTAGAAGGCCTGTTGCTCTGAACTGTTTTTGTTTTGTGAAGATTGTTGATCTTCACCCAAGCTCTTCTCTTCTATAATCAACATAGACACCAAATCTGTGAAATTGGAAATGTTTTCCCGAGTCTGAATAGACGTCTTGAACGCCTTTTATTGTGGCCCGAGACCACGTAGACAGACTTCCACCTTATCATCATCATCTACTAAATCGCCAATAGATGCAAGGGATTCCACAATACCCTTGATCTTCAATGTATAGTCATTCACAGACATACTCTTTTTCTCCACAGTATGAAGTTCATTCTTCAACTGTATCTTTCGTGCCTTGGTATTTGTTTCATAAGGTGTCCCACGCCTCCTTGGGGGACTTGGCATCCTGTATGTGCCCAATCATGGTGTCCTGTATACTGTGATAAAGAGCCAATACATAACTTTTTTGGCTCCTTGGTTCCAATCCTTGAAGTCTTTCACATCTACAGCAGCCGGATTGATCTCTAGTATCTCCAGTGCCTCTTCATGCTCACCTTCTATGTAGTCCCAGTAATCCTTTTCTATCAGGAAACTTATCAACCATGAACCTCCAAGTATGGAAGTTGTTCTTATCAAGCTTCTCAGCAACAATCTGGTTTATGCCATCATTTGACATCTTGCCAGACACAAAAATTTACCAGAAACAGCACTCTGGTTTGTCCTTTACAAACTGGTGTATTTTCTGCAACGGTACTGTATTACACTCAAATGTCACAACTAGTGACCTCAATGTGCATACATACACCCAATGGCAATTGTTGACCTCTACAATGTCTGCACAACCAATCTGTCTTCTTGCAGTTCTTAAAACAGAGTTCTGCATAGAATTGATGACTTACCCGCAATGCTCGAAATCGCTTGCTTTCCAAAAAACGGAGGTCCTAACGCGCCCGAAACGCATTTTTGGCCCAAAAAATGTCCGATAGGACAGTTTAGTTGCCCTATAGCTTTACTCCCGCGAAGAAAGCTCCTCAATCAGAGATCGTTTGCCGGTGCCTCCCGTAGAGCTCCCACGACAAGGGTGTAGTCGCCAACACAAATAGGGAAGAGTAGATAAAGCTCCTACCCTCGTACCGCTTCCTATGCTCCTCTTGCTTGCAGCTCAGCCCTTAGCATGAACCAGGCTCTGATACCATGAAAAGATGCAGGGGAGAAGAGAGCTTGAGCTCTTGCAAGCACACACACACACTCACAAAACCCTAAAAGAGAACACACAAGGTGAGAGGCTGAAAATCTTCTTCTCCTTCACACAACACTCAACACACCATATACAAAGATAAGAGTACTCACCATATGAAAAAGTACTCAACCAAATACATACTAGGGTTCTCTATAGTGTGAACCCAACTAAATGAGCTGGTGCTATAACTATGCCAGTCTCTAGAATGGCTATCAACACAGCCTGTCATCCCACTGGCCGTATATCACCCATGATCTCACCAACCATGCTAGTGGTGTAAGTGTGGGGCCTATCTCCCAGGCGGGTCATCAGTGTCCACCGCCTCACTAGATGAGCTCGATATCTCAACAGAGTATAGGGGTGCTGTTATGGTAGCTTTTGAGGCAGCTTGGTTTCAGAAGTTACTTGGTGATATGGGTGAGCGCGTGGATAGGGCAGTTATCATTTATTGTGACAACATGAGCAGCGTACATTTGGCATGCTAGAACGAAGCACATTGAGGTGTCTTATCAGTTTGTGAGGGAGAAGGTTCTTGCAGGAGATGTAGATTTGCTATATGTCAACATAGATGATCATGTGGCTAACATCTTCATGAAGGCATTGGGCAAAGAGAAGCTCCATAGTTTAGGAGCTTACTTGGAGTGCAGTGTGTGGAGTTGAGCTCGAGGGGAAGTGTTGAGATATCGAGCTCGACTAGTGCTATGGGGTGGACATTGATGACCCGCCTGGGTGATAACTTCCGCACTTATACCACTGGCATGGTTGGTGAGATTATGGTTGATATGCCGCCAATGGGATGACAGGCTGTGTGACAACAACCACTTTGGAGTACTAGAGTTATGGCATAGTTATAGCGTAAGCTCATATAGTTAGAGTCATACTGCCGACCATTTGTATGTTATTGTAGAAGAGTGATTTCCCTTTATGTATGCACTTTTATCTTTTAGTTATATGGTTGTAGAGAAGAGAAGAAGATAGAAGAAAATTAAACCATCCATCTCTCTTGTGTGTGTGTTTGCTTGCAAGGAACTCAAGCTCTCTCCCTCTTCCCTGCATTCTCTTTAACAATACCCCTCCTTGAGTGTAATAGATAATACTTATCTTAACATGCTGTGGGAAACTTACTAGGTCCAAGCTCGTATCTCTTGAAGACTCCAAGCTGCACTTGTGGTTGCTAGCTCCACTCCTTTATCTCCTCCCTCATGCTGTCACCCAAGAGGTTGCCACTCTCCTCACAAGGACTCTCACTCCTCTCTACTCTTACACTCATAGAAACAAACACAAGAGGAACATGCACCAAGAATAGAGCACTCTCTGCTCTCAACTCTCTCACACCATAGACACATGCACAAGAGTAACATGCACCAAGAATAGAGCACTCTCTCCTCTCAATGCTCTCACACACCATAGACACACCCAAGAGAGCAAGGAGATATTAAGCCCACACTCAATTGGCACAAAGGGGGATTGTATCCTTGTACTATGAGAAATTGAAATTTATACAATTGTCCCTTGTTCACACTTTTTTGTTCCGAGAAAAGATCCTTTCATTAGTTATATAAAAAACGCCCGTAGGGCTACAAAAGATCTCGCCTGCTCATAAGAGATACAGAGCAGTGAATACAGCATGGCAGCCTGGGAGACTCTCCCTAGGTGCTGCAAAATACAAGCATCAGTACAAAGAACTGAGGGGCTAAATCATACAATAGGGGGGGGAAGAGCCAAACAGGTGGCCTGTAGTGCCAACGGGGGGATCCCGTGTGTAAGGTGTAGAAAGGCCACAGCGCCAAGTGGTGTGAAAGGCCTGGCGCCGTAAGATCGCCTCATCCGAGTCTCCCCGGATGCGGTCGTACTGTCCTCGCAGGGTGTGGATCAACTCCTGCCAAATCCCCGGATGCGGTCGTACTGTCCTCGCAGGGTGTGGATCAACTCCTGCCAAATCCCCCGTACAGTCTCTGTTGGTGGCTCCAATCTCCCCTCAAAGGCCGAAAAGCACCGGGCCCTCCAGGTGAACCAAATGGTGAGGCTACTGAGGAGCTCCCATCGTAAATCCCTCTCCTGTGTCCAACTGGCGGACGAGAAATCCGATGCCGGAACCAGGCGAGACTGGCCCCTAATAAATCTGATGGCCTGACTGCCCTGCTCCATCTCATAGCCCATAGCAGGCCCTGACGAAGTCGACCAAGCAGCGGCACCCCACGTAAACATACCCTCTGGAGAGAGGGGGGCCAGAATACGCAGCATCCGCAACCAAATCTGCTACGCCTGAGGGCAATCCCAAAGGCAATGTCTCTGTGTCTCCATAGGGTGGCCGCATCGAATGCAGGCCACCGGAAGACCGCTGTAAACAAGCCAAGTACCAACTGCTGAGCCCCTGTGGGGCGACCAGCCACTGAAAAGTCGAGATCCTGCGGGCCTGTCGACTAGCCCAGAGCCGAGCCCAAAAATCCTCCAGGAACTCCTGTGAGAGTCCCTGTAGTAGTCGCCAATGCCCCGCTGCCACTGGAGAGACCGTCCTCGTCGTCAAAATATGTCGCCCCAGCCAAACAGTATACTGGAAAAAGGTGATCTCTATGGCCTCAAGGGATGCATAAGGATCATGCCACTCGTACTCCCCGGGGTCCCACTGTAGCCGGGCCAAGGGGCGCGCTGCATATGCCCATATGCGCCAATCCGGGAGCACATCAGCAGGGTCGGGGTCAATATGCCACTTCCGAGAAGCGGCGGCCACTACCCGAATCCTCTGAAAGGTGCACTCTGCAACCAAAGGCGACTCCACCTCCACTCTCTGGAGTCTGCCCTCATCCCGAATCTCATAGTAGAGACAACTGCCATCCTCAGTGCAAGCTCTGACAGCAATCAGGATCTCCAATTATGTAAAGGCTCCCATCCACCGTGGGGCCACTGGCTCGAGAGGCGTGAACCACTCCTCTGTGAGTGCCTCCTGAATATCATCCCTCATAATCAACCCCCCCTGAAGTGACTCAGCCTCTCCACCTGGATCTCCTCTGGTAGACTACAGAAGGCCTGCCAGTCTCCAAAACTACGAGCTGGGCCTGCCGCTAAAGGCCCCCAGGCTAGCCGAGGCCGAGAACCCATCATATGACCCTGCTCTGTACGAACCGCTGGGCTCCAGATGAGCGGCTGTCTGGCCCGCTCCTCAACACAAGAAGAAGGTCGCTGAGAGAGCCCCAGTCTCAGCAGCTCCCAAGCTCTCAGGATACTCAAAGCAAATCTGTCCTCCCATCCTCTACTGAGGCCTGTCCTCCTCATCTCTATAAAGATCCAACGAATCTCTGGTGCCCAAGTGCCCCCTGCTGGGGGCGCCCGAGCCTGCAACTGCTGCAAGAGGAGCTCTTTCCAAGGCTCAGCGCCTGGAAGCAACCCCCGAATGATAAGCTTCCCCAATAAAGCTCTACTCTGATCGACTGGATCTATAATGCCCAAACCTCCCTGAGCCAGCGGAAGTGTAATAACTGCCCATGCAACCTTTGCCCGAGCTGGCTGACCGTCCCGCCCAGACCACAGAAAGTTCCTGATCAGCCTCTGTACCTGGCTGATGCAAGAGCTCGAGAAGATCCAGCAAGACGTAATGTACCACATGGTCGCTAACAGCACTTGATTTGCCACCACCACCCTCCCAGCCAAGGATAGTCGAGCTGTACTCCAATACAAAAGCTTCTTCCGAATGCTCAGAAGAAGCGGGGCAATCTGCTGCTCAGGTGACAAATCTAGGACAATCTGGCATCCCAAATACCGCACTGCTGTGCCTGGAGGAATCCATCTAAAATCGGGGTCCGGGCTCCATGCCGGAGTGGGAGCAGTACTGATCCAAAAGGCCACTGTCTTGCGCCAATTGATCAATGCTCCCGAAGCTGCACTAAAAACCTGGAGCGACTGCTCTGCCCGAAGAAGATTGGCCTCTTGGCCATGCAAAAATAAGCCCGTGTCGTCTGCAAACTCAGCATCAAGCAGGTCCTCCCCCCGGACTGGGAGCTGAAGTCCTCTCAAACCGACCTCCTCTGCCGTCAAATACATGCTCATAGCCTCCGCAAAGAAGAGAAAAAGAAAAGGGGCGAGGGGACACCCCTGAGACGGACTGATCTGGTCAGCTCAAAACTCGGCCCCCGTCCTCCTGCAATCAACACCTGGCTGCGAGCGGTGGAATACAGAGCCGCCACCCCTCTGATCCATCCTGGCTCAAAGCCCAGGCGAAGCATAGTGCCCTCTAAGAAACCCCAATCAACTCTATCGTATGCCTTCTCAAAATCGAGAAGCATCACGACCAAGTCCTCGCCAAGAAATCTAGCTCGGGCCGTCGCCTCCCAGAAAGTAAAGATGTTGTCAAGGATACTGCGCTCCTTGACAAATCCTGTCTGAGTAGCATGAATCAACTCCCCCAGGAACGGCTGGATCCTCAAACTCAAGGCCTTTGCTAAGACCTTGTAGACAGTATTGAGGATCGTAATATTAGGCCTCCAATGCCTAATATCATCTGATACTCCCTCCCCCTTGGGGATAAGATAGATCAAGCCCTCTGAAAAGCTCTGTGGCATCACCCCAGTGTCCAAAACATGCTGAAAGCCCCTGCGGGCGGAGGCCTGGCCCCAAAAGGTCCCAATAGCGCATAAAAAAGGCCAGCGTCAGTCCGTCCTCCCCTGGGCAACTATGTCGCCGGCAGGACCCTCAAGGCCTCGACAAGCTCAATCTCTGATAGAGGCGCACCTAGAATTGTACGCATACGGTCTGTGACCCTCCTCTGCACATGGACCCACACAGTCTGTCTGCAAACATCTCGATTCTCAGTGGCAGGCTCCGCTGAAAGCAGGTCTCTATAGAATGCAGTGGCAATGGCTCTGATCTCCCCGATCTCAGTAGCTACCGATCCATCCGGTCTACCAAGCTGGCAGACTCCTGCTCTTGCATGACGGGGCCCAGTGATCTCAAAAAACTCTCCAGTCACTCTATCGCCAAGCTGCGTCCACTGAGAGGCCTGACGACGATAGTAAAACTCATGTCTCTGCTCCTCTACCTCTCGAACCTCCTGGCGTGCCTGGCTTAGCTAGGACGCCACCCACTCACATGCAGGCTGCTACTCCTGAAGGCGCTGTAGCGAAGCAAGGCTACGTCTCAGCCGATGCTCCCCCTCGCGAATCTCTCCCAACCGTGTCAAAGCTGCAGCATGCAGAAAAGAGCTAAGATCGATGAGTCCCTGGGCACACTGGCCCGCTGCATCCTGGTCAGAGCACTGACTATCATGCCAGATCCTCTCAATGTCCTCAGCGAGACTGGGATCTGTAAGTACCCTCTCTAGGATCCTCAACTGCAAGCTGGGCTCCCGTGTCCTCTCCTCCAATGTCAAGATAACTAGCGCATGATCTGAAAATGAGGTGCCAGCGAGAATGCCGTCGGAGCCCCCTCGCTCCCCTAAACAGTCGCCCACATAAAAGCGATCAATCCGTGATAGATTAGTCCCTCCCTTGCCGGCGATCCGACCGGGAGAAACTAAGACTGTCCTGAGACCGGGAGAAAGCCCCATGCTGCCATGCATCAGTGATCCTCAGTGACATGCACAACCGGTCCCAAGCTGCAAGCTCCGTGCCGTGCACTGTAACATGACTGCCTCCCACCCTATCTATCGGGTCCTCAAGCATGTTGAAGTCTCCCCCGACACACCAATGTGCGGCCTCTGGCAATGCATCCGTAACCTGGGTCCAGAACTCTGCTCTGGGACTAGCATGATTGGGCGCATAGACGTTGAGCACGCCCAATAGCTCATCATGCATCCTCAGAATGACATACTGTGCTCTACTAGGCACAATGATCCCTCGATCCACAATGGCCTGCCGCCATACATCTGTAATGACCATGCATACTCCTCCCTGTCCACCCAAAGGACCAAACCCTGCAGACCAAAAAGTGTCCCATCTACCAGGCATCACCGAACCATATCTCCGGATCCTGCTCTCACCCAAGTGGTGCTCCTGCATCATCAAAATATCAATGCTGCCACCAACCAGGCATCTCTGAAGCTCCTGCCTCAAGCAACCACGATAGCGTATAAAATGTGCTCCGCCAAGGCCCTGTAAATTCCATGAGATGATCCTCATGGATGCCCTGCTGAGGTGGATGCTGTCTCAGTCGTACGGCGGGCCTTCGCAAGCGGCTTGGATGGAGAGTAGTCCCCATCCGAGCGGCTGCGAATCTGCCCACCCGGTGTGCTGCAAGAATCCCGGATCAGGCGCCAGTTGGTGGCTGTGGCCCATGGCGGCTGCCTCCCGCTCTGACAAAGCAACCTCGTGTATACACACATATCCAGGGTCGCGTGCTAAGTCTGCCACTATGCGAACGACCAAGCCAACTCCCAAAGTCGGCCTATCACATCTGTCACCTCCAGATCGCTCATGTGATGAGAAAACTCAACTGCCTGAGTCTTCAAAGTGCTGAGAGCGAGCTCTAGAGTCCTCTCCCGGTCGCAAGGGCCACATAGAGGGAACGAGAAGGCCACCGCTGAGTCTAGTGCCTCCTCCCCGTGGGCCAGAGGTATCACTACATGAACTCGGATGGGTGCTAGCTCATGGGGGCCCTCTGCTCCAAAAAGCCGTGTGAAGGTATAATCAAAAGCCTCGGAGCGCTGTCTAATGCCAAGGCGACTCAGCCGATTGCGGATAGATGAAATCCGTGAAGCCCTAATCGGCATAGGTCTCCTCTGTGATGCTCGAGCGAGGTCAGTGCTCAGCGCTCTCCGGACTGCAAGTGAACGCCAGGGAACTGCCAGGGCCTCCCGGGAAGGTGAGGCGGGCGGAGGGGGAGGAGGGGGAGGCGAGGGGGTGGAGAGGGAGCCGCTGCCGAAACCGGAGCGGAGGCGGGAGGAGGCGATGGTGGAAGCGAGGCGGTGGGGGGGGACGAGGGTGGGGGGGTGAAGGAGGGGGTGCTGGCATCTCCTCGTCCTCAGTCGTCGCCGCGGGGGTCTCCTCCTGGAGGGGAGAAAAGCTGTTCCTCACGGGAACCCAATGAGGCTGAGACTGTGGCTGCTGCTGCAGCGGTCTCTGGACGTGCTGCTGTGGCTGTCTCCCTCGGCGGTGCCCCTGTCCAGGTTGTCACTCCGAGGCCTCTGTGGCCTGAGCAGGTGTCTCGGAGGCAGCCTGCCGAGCTGAATCTGTGGGCGGGCCATCAGTAGCCTGCTGTGGTGAGGGTCGGGGTCTCCTGCGAGGGCAGGCCTTGGCCAGATGGCCAATTTGTCTGCAAATGAAGCACTGATTCGGGAGCCCCGAGAACTCCACTCTCTGATCTATCCATCCCCCCCCTATCCTAGGTAGCTGAATGACCTTAGGAAGGGAGGAGATGTCAGACACCAACACTCTGACCGAAGGTAGCCCAGCTGCTCTGGCCACCACTGAAGCAGTTGAGGGGCCAGTCTCTAGTACCGAGCCCACCAATGCTCTGAGCCTGGGGAGGAGCGAAAGATACTCCCGGCGGAGTCCAGGGAAGCAAACTGTAACATGAAAAAGGCGCTCTCCTTGCTCCGCCGCCGCTGCTGGGTCAAATCCATGCTGCCAAGGTCTGAAGAAAGCCCGAGCACCCTTGATGTCAAGGGGACTCATGGCAAGGACCTTGGCAACACTCTGGGCGGCCTCAAACTCGATCTGGTAATGTCCATGGCCCAATAGCTATACATCCAGGATCTTGCCCACATCTGCAAGAAGTTGGGCCTGAAGAAGATCCCGGATCTCCCCTCTGCTGGGGCGAGTGGGCAGATGGTGGAATGTGCCTGGAGGCGTTCCACCTTTGCGGCGAGGCTCGCTTCCTCTTCTGGCGAAAGAGAAAGCCTGATGGGGGTATCCTCAGGGGCGGTCGAGGGGGCTGCAGAAGAGTCCCTCTGAGGTGGGGCGGGAGGAGCCTCCATCAGAGTCTGAAGTTGTGGCGAAGGCGGAGAGAATGCGATACTTGCAAGAACCGAGCTGCACCCGAAGGGCGGGGGAATAAAAAAAAGAAAGAACCCCAGGGGGCGAAAAAAACAGCAAGAACGGGGGGGGGGTTAAGGCGACGAAGAAACAGGGGGGGCGGGAGCGGCGCGAAAGGAGAGGCGGTGGGGGGGAGAGAGGGCCGGCGGAGGGGGGGGGACGGGGCGCTGACGAGGGGAGGGGGCGCGAAGGCGAACCGAAGGGGGGGGCGAAGGCGAACTGAAGTGGGGGCGCGAAGGCGAACTGAAGGGGGGGGAGCAAAGGCAAACTGAAGCGGGGGCGTGAAGGCAAACTGAAGGGGGGGGAGGGGGGCGCTTCAGCGCGAGAGAGGGAGAGAAAGCGAGGAGAAGGGGGGGGCGCGATGGCGAGAAGAGGGGGGTGCAAAAGCGCTGGTAGGCGGGGGACAGGGCGCGAGGAAGGGGAGGCGAGGGGTGAGCAGCGCGAGCAGGGGGTGACGGCGGGAGCTTCAGCGAGCCAATTTCCAAGAAGGTCCCTTGTTGTCCCTTGTTCACACTTAGGCACCCAAACATGAATTAAATGATTACAAAGCCACTTAGGCTTGGGCATGGCTAGCCATTCTCATAATTACATTTTTTATAGTGCCGTTTCATGACACTTATTATGTTATCTCTCATGGGTAGTGGAGAGATATTCAATTAACCACAAAATGGGGTTAACACAGAGAGAGAGAGAGAGAGAGAGAGAGAGAGAGAGAGAGAGAGAGAGAGAGAGAGAGAGAGAGAGATGTGTACAAAGGGTGTGTGTGTTCTTCATGGTACGCTTGAAAACCTAAAGGTGATCTCGCTTCACAACAACAAGTGTGTGTGTTCCCCATGGTATGCTTGAAAACCAAGAGGCGACCTCGTGTCATAACAACATTGTGTGTATGTGGAGGGTGGGTGGGTGTTTTACACTCATGACATGCTTGAAACCAGGAGGCGACCTTATGTCAACTCTTATTGCTATTATTAACTAGATAGATCATAGGAGGCCCCTTAACACTTAGTAGCAAATAAATTATGGGACTCATGCTTCAACACATGCAAATTATTACTTTTGTAGAACTATTGTACAATGTACATGTCCCAAGAGTTGACACAAAAAAATGAGGTAGAACTTAGAAGATGGCAACAGTTCCACCATGAGATTTCAAGCAAGAGTGTCATCTTTTAAAACGAGCCATCACACCTTCAAATATACTAAACATTATTAATAGCAAATACACAAACCCTTTGATTCACAAAATATGACAGGGAGTTGACGGTCGAGATAAAGCTTTTCACAAAACACCCCACTTACCACTATATCATGCAATTGACAAGCTTTTAAGTTTCAAAAGCCTACTTCTACCTTCTAAAACAAAGAAAAGAAAAAAGAATTCACAGAATTTCCTCAGCAGTACGTTAGATTCCGACCAAGTACCAAGTCAACAATTTGGGGAGCGAACGAATGGGCACTGGGTACCCTTACGCAGGTATAGAAGTAACCGCGGGCACTGGGTACCCTTACGCAGGTATAGAAGTAACCGCGGGCGGCTGGATACAAACGAGGAATGCGTGCTCATAGGCTTCCATCATTATTACGCTGATTACAGGCAGGAACTACAGGCAGGAACAACTGGACTTGCACGTGTTGCTGTGGCCACAACCGACTGGACTCGAGGAGGAGGCATTGATTGCTTTACTTTCTCGGCATCGTCTTCTTCTTCTTCGGTTTATGCGTTTGCAGCCCCTTCGTCGTGGATAGCAGAAAAGAAAGGATGCGTTGAAGTTAGAGGAAGATGCCAAACGCGGAGAATGAGAGCGGGGGTTTGTCCAGGATGATGACTCGCCGGGGAGTGATGGTGAGCCTGGCCGGCCTCACCATCGTCGTCTTAACCCTCATCCTGGGGCGCGTCAATGCCACTGTGGTCCTCATCACTTCAAACAACGACTCCCTCTCCTTCCCGGACGTCGAAGCCAGCTTCGGTAAGCTTCCTCATCCAGGCTATTTCAATATTGCACACTGCAGCCTTAAAGTGCTTGGTTACCCAGGAGCATGTAACATATGATATGACATAGCAAGACTCTCGATGTTTGCCCTCACCATCACTGGCAAACCCTATGAATCCATGGTGGGGTTTTCCATGCCAGTCTCTTTATGTCCCCAGGATATGTTCTGAAGCTCGTTGAGGTCTAATTTCATCATTTTTGCGATAGCACACTCTTGATCATTGACTTAGTGGCTAATTTTGCCACATCCTTTGCTATTGTAGCGCTTGGGAGCATTTTATGTGACTTTATACCTGCCATGGTTAAAACAAGGCACTCCTCATTGATGGAAACCCCTAGTAAACATTTTTATGCACACCCCCCCCCCTGACCTGCTCTTTTTAGGTCATGTAGGAGATGCCCTTGCTTCTCCATAGTTGTGTGACACGTTACATTCAATAATGATAGCTGCATACAGGCATATAGGTTGGGGTTGCATCATCATTGTGACCGCACACTCTTGATCATTGAACTAGTGGCTCCTTTGCCACATCCTTCACCATTGCACAGCTGTTGCAGTGCTTGGGAGCATTTTATGTGTCTTTATACCTGCCATGGTCAAAGCATTTATGTGGTTCCACATGACCTTCTTTAGGTCTCAACGCTCAATTTTCTGCTCCTAGGTATTTCAGGTTATGTAGGAGATTCCCTTACTTCTCTATAGATGCCCAACACCTTCCATTTAATAATGGTAGCTGCATAGAGGCTTATAGGTTGGGGTTTCACCTTGTAGAAGTTGATAATGATGCATTTGTGGCACTTCAAAATGTAAGGAAACCACTCACAGGCTGAGAAACATTATTGTTAGCATCTCATGAGATTGTGTTTGCAACTAGGCATCATTGATGTAACTGTTCATTGGCTGCAAATGAACGGAGTTTATAATGCATTTCTGTCAATTTACAGGTAAGAGTATACATACATACCTACTTACATACATACATATGTATGTATGTATGTGTATGCATATATACATGTCGCGTGCACCCTGCACTGGGGTACACATTGGCACATTCGCATCATCATTAGTGCAACATTTGTAAATAAGTAATACGTTTTTTTAGGAATATTCGTCGTACGTCGTGACCCCATTGTGAGCCCTCAGTCTAGGGACAGTAAGGCACAATAAGTCTTCGAGCCATAGAGGTGAGTCTGGAGTCGGTCCTCTTAACCCACTCGGAGAATTCATTAGATAAAATGCATGTAGCAGTCAGTCATAGCTTAGGTCTGCATTTAGAAGCATCATTAGTATGTAGGCATGTATGGGCTGGAGTACAAGTTTGTACTCAAAGCAAGGCATGTGTTGTGTAGGGCACTAGGCAGCAGGCCGACAACAGCATATGGGCACCTTCTTTTGGACTCATATTCCAAAGCAGGCCGACCAGCACCAAAGTGGCCGACCAACATTTTTGGAATATTATGCATATTTTCTCCAAATACATCTGGCCGACAGCCCTTCTCTTGGCCGAGCTGCAACTGGAGTGCCTATATAAGCAGTCGCATAAATTCAGCACAAATCATTCAGATTTCAGCAAAGTCTCTAAGAAGATTACACGCAACAAATCAGCAATCAACATTCTACTCTCTGCAGGCTATCACTGTGTAATATGCGGAAGCTTCGGAGAAGGATCGGTACTTCAAAACTCAAAAATCAGCACTCTTTTCGCGACGGAATTAACGCACAAACTGAAAGACGATGTGCAAAAAATAGAGAGAGAAGGGGGAGATGGAGAGGACACAGTATTGGGTCCCAATTACCCTCTGTAGGGCCCCCACCACGGATGGTGTATTTGCTTTATTAGAATGATGTAAATCTGAAAACAAATACAAAGTACTTGACCTTTTCTTGGCTGGAAAACCTGCCCTTGACCTTCAGTCCTTCACCCCTTTGCTTTAGCAATGTTCTTGGCTGTCCTGGCCCTTGTTTGCTTGGAGCACTTGGTGAATTATGAGATGAGATCATTGAGATCTTGGCTGGGCTTTTATACCCCTCCTTTCATCCAGTCGGCCAGCTAATAAAAGCTCCACGACTGAGTTTATTCCAATAAACTGAATTCACACTATAATAAGTGCTGTCCAGCCTGCGCATGCTTCTGGGGCAGCATCCTGGCTGCTGGGCACCATGCGCATGGGTGTGGGACTGCCCCCCCACACCTGGCCGATTGGCTGGGTAGGGTTTCTGCCTGTCCAGCAGCAGTACAGCTGGCCGACAGCCCCTCCAGCCCCTCCAGCCCATGCCTTGGCTGGTGGGCACAATGTGGGCCCTCCTGGCCCCTTGGGGGTGGTTCTATACCTCCCCCATGCCCACACTAAGAATGCAAATGCAAATCCTCGCACTGGGGTAGCCCTATGGGCTGGCCCCATCTCTACATGCAAACCTACATGCCTACAGAGGCCTGGCATCCAGTTGCAAACCAGATACACAGCACATCTGAAATCATTCCAGAGGGAGACTCACAGCGCGGACTGGCACTGCTTCATGTGCAGGACAATGCACACCTGACCTTGGACTCATGTGCAGGACGATGCACACCTGACCTTGGACGACTGAGATGGATCCCTGGCTGACTCGTCCCGGACTGGGCTCACATGGGACCAGTTCACCATCCCAGGTCCTGCACCTTCTGTACAGAAATGTCTACGTGGCATCCAAGTGCGGGATGCACGTGACATCCCCTTCTGCTTAACTTGACGGAAGCTGCATAGCCTCCAAATAATCCGTCAATAATGCCGGATAGTCTTCGAAAAATTCTTTGTCGAGCCATACCGCTTCATGAGTTCCTCGGTCCTGAAACTTCGTGAGGAACTGTCGTAGTCTTCGGCCTGAGCCATGCTTGAAACGGTGCAGAAGGATCTCTTTTGGAACCGTTACTTCTGCTTCATCAATGATATCTGGTTCCGCTTCGTCTTTGACCTCTGAAGGGGGTGGACCTGCATATGGCTTTAACCAACTGACATGAAATACATCGTGCATAGTCCAACTCGGAGGTAGCTTTAACTGCATAGACACCTCATTAATCTTTTTCCGGATGGGGAATGGTCCGAAGCTCTTGAAAGACAACTTTGGGCATCGCTTGCCCACCTGCTTCAATCTTTGCTTCATAATCCGAAGATACACCCAATCTCCTTCCGAAAACTTCATGTCCCTTCGGTCTTTATTGGCCTGTCGAGTGTAGGCCTCTTGCGCTTTAGCCAATCTGTCTTTAACAGACTCTAGGATCTCCTGTTAAGACTCCGTCACTCTGTTCGCCTTCGGTACTGAAGACGAAGTCCTGGTTAACAACGACTGGAAAGGCCTTCCAAACGCTGCCTCATATGGAGTCCTGCCAATAGCTGAAGAAAAAGAGTCATTCAAAACAGCTTGAACTAAAGGCAAAAACGATTCCCACTTACCTTGCTGATCGTGGACATAACACTTCAGCACATCAAAGGCCAACTGGTTGTATATCTCTGTCTGGCCATCTGTCTGTGGTGGAATGCACTGGAAAAATTCAACTTAGTACCAAAATGATCAAACAATGCCCTCCAAAAATGACTGGTAAACTTGGCATCTCGGTCTGACACTATGGTCCTAGGAATCCCACCAATCGGGTACCAATGCCGAATGAATAGCTGGGCAACATCCTCGGCGGTCACATTGGCCCTGCAAGGAATAAGCATAACAAATTTGCTGAACCTGTCAACAATAGTTAAACACTGTGTATTACGCTTACTCGGACTGGGAGGCAGATTTGTGACAAAGTCCATTGAAATGTCTTGGAAAGGACCCTCAGGAATTGGCAAAGGCTGTAACAACCCTATCTTCTTTCCACGAGGAGCTTTCACCTTTTGACAAATGTCACAGTGTTGTACATATGTAAACACATCACGCCTCATCTTTGGCCAATAGTATTGCCGTTCTAATTTCTCCAGAGTCGAATTCATGTCCGTATGACCACCTGTAATGGCGTCATGGGCATCATGGAGAAGAGCTGCCCGGAATGATTTCATGACACACAGTCGGCCTTTGTAGAAAAGCCAACCATCGCGTATCAGAAAATGGCATGGTCCTGTGGCATCCACTGCCTGTTCCCACTGTGTACCGAATTCCTCGGAATCCGCGTACGTGTGCTTCATGTCTTCTAGTCCTGTACCAACAAGGTCAAGTCTAGTGGTCTGAATCGCAGATACTTGTCCCTTCCTGCTCAAAGCATCGGCCACTGGATTGGCCTTTCTTGGAAGGTACTCAATCATACCACCGAACTGCTGGAATATCTGACTCCAGCGGTGTTGTCGATCACTCCACTGTGCACTTGGCATCGTTTGAATCCAGCGCAATGCCTGATGGTCAGTGCGAACCTCGAAGTCACGGCCATACAGGAAATGTTTCCAATGTTTCAAGGCCTGAATAACTGCTAGGAGTTCACGATCATAGACTGAGTAGTTCTTTTCGGCGGGCAGTAACTTACGAGACATGTAAGCTACTGGATGACCATTCTGTTGCAATACACCTCCAATTGCGATGTGACTCGCATCGGTGATCACCTGAAATGGTTCGTCCCACGAGGCAAGGGCTAAACAAGGCGCTTCTGACAAAGCCACCTTGAGGTTCTGGAATGCCTCCAACGCACGTGGAGTCATTCGAATCTTTTGCCTCCTTGTTTTCACTCCCTTTAGCAGATCGGTGAGGTCTGCCGAGAGATCAGAAAACTTGTCAATGTGGGTGGAATATGCCTGGCATATACCCACAAATGAGCTAATGTCATAAGCGGTCTGAGGTACTTCCCAGTTAACAATCTCGGCCACTTTAGCCGGATCAAGTCGAATGCCTTCGGCACTGATTATATATCCCAAGTAATGTACCTGGAACAGATAAAATTCTGACTTCTTTTCATTGACATAGAGCTCGTTGCTTTCCAGTAACTTAAGGACTTTCTCCACATCGATGTCATGCTGCTCAACTGTAGCTGAAAATATGAGTATGTCGTCCAGAAATATGAACACACACACTCCAATCAACTCCCGAAAAATACGCATCATCATGCGGTTAAATGTAGCTGGGGCGTTCGTCAAACCAAATGGCATGACCACAAATTCATAGTGGGCCCGTTCTGTACGGAAGGCTGTCTTGGAGATGTCCCCCTCTACAATCCGTACCTGGTGGTACCCACTCTTTAAATCCAATTTAGAGAACACCTTAGCTCCATTCAGCCTCTCGAGAATATAGTCAATTCGAGGCATCGGGAATCTGCTCTTGATAGTCAGCTTGTTGAGTGCACGATAATCGACACACAACCGAGAAGACCCATCTTTCTTCTTGACAAATAAGATCGGTGCTGCAAATGGCGACACGCTGGGGCGGATGAAGCCAGCTTGCAACAATTCTTGGAGTTGGCGGTCCAACTCCGATTCCATTGCCTTAGAAAGGCGATACGGAAACTTGCTCGGGGGTTCCGAGCCTGGGAGGAGGTCAATCTTGTGATCCTCCGGTCTGGACGGGGGAAGCTGGGGAGGGAGACTGTCCCGAAGAAAAATCTTCTGGAACTTTTCATGGAGAATCGAGTACTTCTCGGAAGCACTGGCCACCGTCTGGGTTGTCTGGATGTAAATCATCGCACACTGTGCGCCTTTCCTGACTGCTCGCTTAGCCTGCAAGTGGCTTATGAGCGGAAAGTTTGGAATACCTGGCTCACACTTAATGGTCACCGGGGTGTTTGACACATTCCGATCAATGTGGAACGTGTGCTTGTCCCACTTGACATCAGGAAGAAACTTGTGAAACCACTGGATACCCAAAATTATGTCTGCTCCTACAAGAGGGGCAACCATAAAGTCACGCACAAACTCTATGCCCTGAATGACTAACTTAGCACCTAGAGCTTCATACTTGACGCTCGTTGTCATACCTGTGCTAAAACCCTCAACTTGTTTGTCCACCGGAGTTAGCTCGAAACGGGCACGCCTAGCGGCCTCTTCCGTGATCACATCCTCCGTGCTGCCGCTGTCAAACAAGACAACGACTCTCTGGCCACCTATGTAGCCAAAGGACTTGAGCAATTCGTTGCGCTCATACTCCTGGTCATGGGCGCCCTTCTGCTTATCTTCGAGCTCCCGGCTAATAATTGCTCCAACTGAAGCACCGGGGGTGGAAGAACTAGGGGTAGCCGCTGGGGTCTGTGTGGGAGCTGTGCTCACCACAGAAGCTGTGGAGGCGGCGGCGGCCTTTGGAGGCTTCTTCGGACAATCCCGAGAAGTATGTCCTTTTGTGTGACAAAAGTAACATCTACCCTCCTTCCTGTACTGAGCAAGCTCCTCAGCACTCAACTTGCCACCTGTCTTGCCTGCCTCCGCTTTCTGGTCTGGAGTAAGCTTAGACGCATTGTCCGAGTTCTTGGAGCCAGAGGCTCCCGGGCTCTGTCCTGGGGAAGACCCTGTCTGGTTCTGGCTTTTGCCCCCCGAGGCGTTAGCCTTGGGAGAAGCCGGCTGGGAAGTCTTGGGCTTGCCACCATTGTGTTTCATTTCTGCACTCTGCGCAAGCGAGAGTGCGTCCTCAAAGGTGGCTGGCCTAAACATACGCACCTCCCATTGGATTTGCGTGTCCAGGCCATACAAAAACTGCCCTTTCTTGTCCGAATCAGATAAGCCTGATTGTAGACACAAGGTCGAAATTTTATTGGCAAACTGAAGGACTGGTTGCGCGTTCTGACGCGCACCCCTGAACTCGTCTTCGAGTCGCTCAAGGTAGTGGGGCGGTAAAAACCGCTGCTTAAGATAACGGACGAACTCGTCCCACCCATAAGCTGCCATACCTGATCTGGTGTGGGCATGAGCCCACTGAGTCCACCAAGGAATGGCCTCACCTTCCAAGTACCAACTGGCTAAGATCACTTTGTCAATATCTGATTTCCTAACTGCGGCAAAGTAAGCTTCAAATTGATGTAACCATGAATACAGAGTAGTGGGATCGAGTTTACCATTATACTTACTGAAATTCATTTTCTCGGGAAAATGATTCGAGGGCGCCGCCGGTGTCAATCTGGCGTCCAAAGCTCTGAGGTAACGCTCGCGTGACACTCGTCGCATGGCGTCGTCTTCTCGTTGTCGAATCTCCAATGCACGCATCTGCATCTCAAGCAAGGAGCTTGGCTGCGGCTGTGACCCTGCGAGAGGGTCCCTGTGACGAGGATCTGGTATCTGGGATACGGAAGGAGAGGGAGGAGGAGATGGAAAACGCGACGCTGGAGAGCGAGAACGTTCCTCCAGAGCCAAAATCCGCGCCTTCTGCTCATCCAACTTGGTTGTCTGGTCTGCGATTGCTCGCATCATCTGCTGGAACATGTCTGTGACACTCAAGCCGGGTGCCCTAGATGGGCTGCCTGGTGCACTCTGGTCCCATGGTTCTGGTTCTCTCTCGTCGCCGAAACTCGCCATAGCGGGAAAATGCAATTCCTTTCCGGAACGCAATCTGACCATCCACTATCTGTGTGGGAGACTTCCGGAGGCTTCCGGAGGCTAAAAACCAACCGTCCTTCGAGGGACAGGAGTCACTCCGAAAGGGGTAGTCCACCGGCGTCTAAAAACCAACCACACGAGCGAAAAAAATTTCTGGTTTTCTTTGCTGAATCTTTGTCCTTGAAGTAGGCTCTGATACCACTGTAATATGCGGAAGCTTCGGAGAAGGATCGGTACTTCAAAACTCAGAAATCAGCACTCTTTTCGCGACGGAATTAACGCACAAACTGAAAGACGATGTGCAGAAAATAGAGAGAGAAGGGGGAGATGGAGAGGACACAGTATTGGGTCCCAATTACCCTCTGTAGGGCCCCCACCACGGATGGTGTATTTGCTTTATTAGAATGGTGTAAATCTGAAAACAAATACAAAGTACTTGACCTTTTCTTGGCTGGAAAACCTGCCCTTGACCTTCAGTCCTTCACCCCTTTGCTTTAGCAATGTTCTTGGCTGTCCTGGCCCTTGTTTGCTTGGAGCACTTGGTGAATTATGAGATGAGATCATTGAGATCTTGGCTGGGCTTTTATACCCCTCCTTTCATCCAGTCGGCCAGCTAATAAAAGCTCCACGACTGAGTTTATTCTAATAAACTGAATTCACACTATAATAAGTGCTGTCCAGCCTGCGCATGCTTCTGGGGCAGCATCCTGGCTGCTGGGCACCATGCGCATGGGTGTGGGACTGCCCCCCCACACCTGGCCGACTGGCTGGGTAGGGTTTCTGACCCTGTCGGCTGCCTGTCCAGCAGCAGTACAGCTGGCCGACAGCCCCTCCAGCCCATGCCTTGGCTGGTGGGCACAATGTGGGCCCTCCTGGCCCCTTGGGGATGGTTCTATACCTCCCCCATGCCCACACTAAGAATGCAAATGCAAATCCTCGCACTGGGGTAGCCCTATGGGCTGGCCCCATCTCTACATGCAAACCTACATGCCTACAGAGGCCTGGCATCCAGTTGCAAACCAGATACACAGCACATCTGACATCATTCCAGAGGGAGACTCACAGCGCGGACTGGCACTGCTTCATGTGCAGGACAATGCACACCTGACCTTGGACTCATGTGCAGGACGATGCACACCTGACCTCGGACGACTGAGATGGATCCCTGGCTGACTCGTCCCGGACTGGGCTCACATGGGACCGGTTCACCATCCGAGGTCCTGCACCTTCTGTACAGAAATGTCTACGTGGCATCAAAGTGCGGGATGCACGTGACACACTGAAGCTCCTCTTCCATTCTCAGCCAGCATATGTGCAGTCGTACAGCTATCTGGACTTGCATAAGTGGCCCCAAAGAGTCATTTGCAGAGTCCTTGGATTGGAGGATACTTAGCCGACGTACGGTCTTCCTCATCCTTGTGTTAGGTAGTCATGTCGCTTGTTCTCAAGCATTGCATAGCTGTTCTCCAAAGAATTAATATAAGCAAATACTCTTGCTTGCCGGGGGGGAGGGGGCGTGGGGGGGGGCTTCAATGGGTAATTGGGACCCAATACTTTGTCGTCTACTTCTCTTCTATTCTCTCTCTTCATGTTGGTATGCGCAAATAGCATCTTGGTTTGAGCTCCATGGGTTCAGTTTAGACAGACTTCCACCCTTCCAGTACTCTCTGGAGGCATCCTCTCTCACCTTGACACATTCTGAGATTAGTAGAGTCATCAGACAAGACCTCATTCACTTGGATACCAGGAGGACATGGCTAGAGCCCTCATAGGATGTAATATGCGGAAGCTTCGGAGAAGAATCGGTAACTTCAATACTCCGAATTCAGCACTCTTTTCGCGACGGAAATTAACGCACAAACTAAAAGGAGAAGTGCAGAAAATAGAGAGAGAGAGGTAGAGGTGGAGAGGACACAGTATTGGGTCCCAATTACCCTCTGTAGGGCCCCCACCACGGATGGTGTATTTGCTTTATTAAATGATGAGAAATCTGAAAGAAAATACAACAATCTTGGACCTTTTCTTGGCTAGGAATACCCTGCCCTTGACCTGAATCCTTCACCCCTTTTCTTAGCACCTTCTTGGCTTTGTCTAGCCTCTTATGCTTGAGCTCTTGGTGGAGAATGAGATGAATGAATGGGATTGTGGGCTCTCCCTTTTATACTAGCCCAACTACAGTAGTCGGCCAGTACTACTGCAGTCGCATTAAATGCTCCCACGACTGGAAATTCAGCATAAAATGCTGAAAATATTCACATAAGATGCTGCTTTTTTTTCCTTAAAAGGCTGGACATGATGCGCCTGCTTCTGATTGGCTGGACAGAGCCTTTGCAAATCTCAAGAGGGCTGGGCAGCCTGTATGGGCTGCCCCATACCTGCCCTACAGCCATGCAAAGGCTGTTTTCTCCTGAAATTTGTCTTTAGCTTTCCCTAGGGCTGTCCTACAGCCCCTCCATGGCTGGTGGGTTCAGCCTGGGCCTTCCTGGCCCTCATGGGGGTGGTTCCACATCATTCCCATGCCCACACTAAGATCCGGGGTAGCCCTATGGGCTGGCCCCTTGTTCTAAACACTAACTACTCAGTGATTTGGCATCCGGTACCATACCAGATACACAGAATCATTGACATCATTCTAGAGGGAGATTCACAGCGCGGATTGGCACTGTTTCATGTGCAGGACAGTGCACACCTGACCTTGGACTCATGTGGAGGACAATGCACACCTGACCTCGGATGACTGAGATGGATCCCTGGCTGACTCGTCCCGGACTGGACTCACATGGGACCAGTTCACCATCCCAGGTCCTGCACCTTCTGTACAGAAATGTCTACGTGGCATCCAAGTGCGGGATGCACGTGACATCTCCTTCTGCTTAACTTGACGGAAGCTGCATAGCCTCCAAATAATCCGTCAATAACGCCGGATAGTCTTCGAAAAACTCTTTGTCGAGTCATACCGCTTCATGAGTTCCTCAGTCTTGAAACTTTGTGAGGAACTGTTGTAGTCTTCGGCCTGAGCCATGCTTGAAACGGTGCAGAAGGATCTGTTCTGGAACCATAACTTCTGCTTCATCCACAATGTCTGGTTCCGCTTCGTCTTTGACCTCTGAAGGGGTTGGACCTGCATATGGCTTTAACCAACTGACATGAAATACATTGTGCATAGTCCAACTCGGAGGTAGCTTTAATTGCATAGACACCTCATTAATCTTTTTCTTGATGGGAAAAGGTCCGAAGCTCCTGAAAGACAACTTTGGGCATCGCTTGCCCACCTGCTTCAATCTTTGCTTCATAATCCGAAGATAAACGCAATCCCCGTCCGAAAACTTCATATCTCTTCGGTCTTTATTGGCCTGTCGAGTGTAGGCCTCTTGCGCTTTAGCCAGTCTGTCTTTTACTGACTCTAAGATCTCTTGGTAAGACTCCGTCACTCTGTTTGCCTCCGGTACTGAAGACGAAGTCTTGGTTAACAACGATTGGAAAGGTCTTCCAAACGCTGCCTCATATGGAGTCCTGCCAATAGTTGAAGAAAAAGAATCATTGAAAACAGCTTGAACTAAAGGCAAATACGATTCCCACTTACCTTGCTGATCGTGGACATAATACTTCAGCACATCAAAGGCCAACTGGTTGTATATTTCTGTCTGGCCATCTGTCTGTGGGTGGAATGCACTGGAAAAATTCAACTTAGTACCAAAATTATCAAACAATGCCCTCCAAAAATGACTGGTAAACTTGGCATATTGGTCTGACACTATGGTTCTAGGAATCCCGCCAATCGGGTATCAATGCCGAATGAACAACTGGGCAACATCCTCGGCGGTCACATAGGCCCTACATGGAATAAGCATAACAAATTTGCTAAACCTATCAACAATAGTTAAGCACTGCGTATTACGCTTACTCGGACTGGGAGGCAGATTTGTGACAAAGTCCATTGAAATGTCCAGGAAAGGACCCTCCGGAATTGGCAAGGGCTGTAACAACCCTATCTTCTTTCCACGAGGAGCTTTCACCTTTTGACAAGTGTCACAACGTTGTACATATGTAAACACATCACGCCTCATCTTTGGCCAATAGTATTGCCGTTCCAATTTCTCCAGAGTCGAATTCATACCTCTATGACCACCTGTAATGGCATCATGGGCATCATGGAGAAGAGCTGCCGTGAACGACTTCATGACACACAGTTAGCCTTTGTAGAAAAGCCAACCATCGCGTATCAGAAAGTGGCATGGTCTTGTGGTATCCAATGCCTGTTCCCACTGTGTACCGAATTCCTCGGAATCCGCGTACGTGTGCTTCATGTCCTCTAGTCCTGTACCAACAAGATCAAGTCTAGTGGTCTGAATTGTAGACACTTGTCCCTTCCTGCTCAAAGCGTCAGCCACTGGATTGGCCTTTCCTGGAAGGTACACAATCATACCACCGAACTGCTGGAATATTTGACTCCAGCGGTGTTGTCGATCACTCCACTGTGCACTTGGTGAAACCGATCCCGTCAAGTGGGAATAGACTCCGTTGGACACCCACACGCGTAATAGCACAACTTAATATCACAATTTGAAATGGACAACTTAATAACAACTTGAAATTGAAATGCAATGAAATGAGATAAATGGATACCAGCACTGGGGCTGGAACGGGTCGACCCCCCCTCAATATATGATATATTTATTGGGAGTATTTAACAAATACAATGCTCCAAGGGTTCCAAGAACCAGATGATGTCCATGTACAAATGAATACAGTACCAAACAAAATGCTCGAAGTAGATATTCGAAGTAGAACGACCACTAGCGTGGTCCAGTCTCTACGGTCCTGTGCCTTCACTGGACTCCGTGGAGAGCGCCCCATTGATGTTTTAAGACCACGCACAAACAGGCGCTCTCGTACTAACACCTGGCTCTCCCGATCTCAGAACCTTTGGACCGTGGTTCTCCAAGAGCTTGGACTACCCGGCACCGAACGGGTGTTGCCGTGGAGAGAATCCCTTATCAGATTTATCACAAAGTACTTTACTTAAATCTGAAAATTCACTTACTTGTGGATTGCAGATGGAAGTCCAATACCCATAGTGTCTGTGTGCAGCTACTTGAGAGGGACACCGAGACACAGCGTGCAGCACTCACTCGGTATGCGGGTTTGTTAGGAGGAGAACTACCTGGCACAAGATCTATGCGATGATCTTCGGGCCTTTGGGGAGGTAATTCACCTGGCAATGAATCAGAACAGTTGTTGAATGCATGAAGAAAATTCAGCCTATCATTAGTCATAGCATCCACATTTTGATGATTTGGCACAAGGCTATCACGAACAAAAACCAAGTACGGAGAAAGACTCTTTTTCATTGCTTTATTAATTTGGATGTGAGATACAAGTGGGATGGAATCCCCTTCTTTGCCAGCATCAATAAAATGTATGCGGCCTTTATGCATAAAAGAAATCATATTGGTCTTGTACTCTTTGCGGGACTCAAGCCTATGATGCCATGGCTTGCCCAACAATACATCACATCCATTTAGTGGAGCAACTAAGAAATGTTCATTATCAAGGTAGCCCTGGATATGTATGCGCAACTTCCCTTTGCACATGGGGATCTTCATGCAAAAATTTTAGCTCTTGCTCTTGTGCCTGCAAAAGCTTTCTCATATGTTCCATTTTAGCCCTCATTGCATCAGGCTCTTCATCAAGCATGACTGTCTTTCCTCAAGATAGTTGTCCCTTTGATTCACTATCATTAACCCTTTCAAGGGGCTTGTGCCTTCCTCGTAGAGCATCAGAACCACGCGAGGCACTTGATGGGCCCCTCGAATTAGGCACTTCCAAAGGGTTGCCTTGGCTGTCCATTGTGTTAAGTGTGCTAGAAGTGGGGTGTCCAATACACAGGTTCGTTTCCCCACTAGGAAGAGGGAAACAACCGTGCTTTGATACCAATGAAACCGATCCCGTCTAGTGGGAATAGACTCCGTTGGATACCCACACGCGTAATAGCACAACTTAATATCACAATTTGAAATGGACAACTTAATAACAACTTGAAATTGAAATGAAATGAAATGAGATAAATGGACACCAGCACTGGGGCCGGAACGGGCCGACCCCCCCCCCTCAATATATGATATATTTATTGGGAGTATTTAACAAATACAATGCTCCAAGGGTTCCAAGAACCAGATGTTGTCCATGTACAAATGAATACAGTACCAAACAAAATGCTCGAAGTAGATATTCGAAGTAGAACGATCACTAGCGTGGTCCAGTCTCTATGGTCCTGTGCCTTCACTGGACTCCGCAGAGAGCGCCCCACTGGTGTTCCAAGACCACGTACAAACAGGCGCTCTCGTACTAACGCCTGGCTCTCCCGATCTCAGCACCTTTGGACCGTGGTTCTCCAAGAGCTTGGACTACCCGGCACCGAACGGGTGTTGCCGTGGAGAGAATCCCTTATCAGATTTATCACAAAGTACTTTACTTAAATCTGAAAATTCACTTACTTGTGGATGGCAGATGGAAGTCCAATACCCATGGTGTCTGTGTGCAGCTACTTGAGAGGGACACCGAGACACAGCAGCATGTCGAGAGGAGTAGTTGCTTTGGGGAAAGTATTACCTTCTGAAGAAAAGAGATGCCGCCTATGTAAAGGAGGCACAACCGCCTACCAAGGAGATTAGGCACCCGCTGTGTAGGGCACAGCCACCTTCTTGTGGAGGAGGGAAAAGGGCGTAGTAGCCGCCTATGGATAGATTGAATAGCCCACTGGAGATGGAGAAGTAGCCGCCAGTTTGCAGAGCATAGCCGCCGGCCGCCTAGGTGTAGGAACACAACAATTGGAGAATGAATACACCGACGCCTTCTGTGGTTGGCAGTACAGCCTGCAGGGCTGCCTGATTGGAGGCGCACACACAGCCTATGTGGTCGCCTGGCTGGAGAAGTATACACAGCTGCCTGCAGGATAGGCAGCGTAGCGCCTGGCTGGGGAAGTACACAGCTGCCTGCAGAATAGGTAGCCTGCGCAGCATACAGTCGACTGTATGAACAGTAGCGCATCAGTTCTTGCACAGTCGTCGTTGCCTGATTATACAGATACGCAGCAGCCTGGGAAGGAGTAGAAACGCAGCCTGAAGTGATGCAGCCGCCTAAGGGATGGAGATGGCGTCGCTTGAAAATAAAACCAAGGAGATGATCGCCAAGGTTGCTACGATGGAGGTGGTGGCTCTCTTTTTGTAAAGGTTGGAGAGGGAGTTGCACAACTAGAGTTGGCTGGCTCCCCACGTTGCATGTGGGTGGCCAGTTCCATGGTGGTGTGGGTAGGTGACCATGCACCCACCCCCACACACACACACAAGTCGAGTGTGGCTCCCCACCTTGGCCCCTAAGTGGGTGCCCAAAGGGGGTACCCACTTTTAAGTGAGTGTGAACATATAACCTTATAAATCAAAAGGTTAGAATATGAAATATTAAACCAACATGTGCAATACACTTACCACCTGTTCACACGCAACAAAACTCGTCATAAGACAGAGCAGACTTCACGACTCACTGGCAGGCGTCCCCGCTCAGTAAGTGACACGTCAAACAGGCAAACACAAAAATACAAGTCATGCGAAAACAGTTTCAAACATGCAGAACATGAGTGCATGTGCAAATAGTATCATGGACATATCTCCCGTTCATGGAACAAGTACAAAATATCTGTCGGCACAAAAATGGCACGATGTAAAACATAAAACCTGGTCTTCCTATGGAGTGACAGTCCCATAGGTAAAACACAGTTCCAGGCATGAGCCTCCCCATGGAGTGACAGTCCCATAGGTAAGACACGGCACAAATACTGGCTCTTCCATGGCGTGACAATCTGTCACATGCACTCTGCACTCAGTGCATGGTGACAAGATGGCTCATCATCAGAAGTGCAGCAGTTGTACAGTTTTAGAACCCAATAGGATGATAATTGTCGTACGCCGTGACCCCATTGTACATCCTCAGTCCAGGATAAGTCAGGCACGAGCTACGTAGGTCATTCCTCAGCCTTAGTGGGTCAGTCAGTCAGTTAAGTCCCTTAACCCACTTGGAGAGAATCATTCATGCATGTAGAGTCCGTAGAAGCCTTAGGGTTTGCATCAGAAAGCACTCTGCATCCTGCATAATATGCATTCATATGCTTGTGCATCATTTAGAACATCCCAGAAGCCTTAGGGAATTTACTAGGATTTATCTGGTATTTTTCCCTTATTTAATAGTATTTATTTAGCATTATTTGCATTATTGGGCATTTATAAATATAAACTTTATTAAATGACCAACCTCCAGTTAGTATAAATAGGCTTGTATAGGGCTTAGTTATTCATTCAGTCTTCATTGTGCTAAGAGCTCTTCTCCTCAGCCCTTGGAGCATCCTTGCCTTCAGCCCTAGACTAATCCAGCCCTTGGAGCTCATAAGCTTGCTTCTCCAGCCCTTGAGAACCCCTTGCTTCAGTCAGCCCTAGGCGCCTGTCTTCAGCATCAAAGCAGCCCTGATTCAGCATCAAATCAGCCTTGATTCAGCATACTGTCAAGTCTCAGTTCAACGCCAGCAATCAGCCCAGCAGACCTGCGTTTTTGTCCAGCCGACGGCCGTACAGCAGCTCCTCTGCGTTTCTGTCCAGCCGTACAGCAGCAGTCTGCAGCCTCAGATTTCTCATGCGTTTCAGTCCAACAGCATCTCTGTAGGTCTGCGTTTCTGTCCACAGCAGTTTCCAGCCCTGAATCAACAGTTTGCAGCAGTTTCCAGCCCTGAATCAACAGTTTGCATCAGCATCCAGCCTTTTGTGCATCATCCATACATGCAGCAGTCATCTGGTGAAGGTAACACAGCATTCATAAGTGTTTTCAGCATTCTAACATAGTGTAGAACAGTCCACCTTCTTCTTCTCTCAGCCTCAGGTGTGCAGCCCTTCCTCATGCCCTTGGGAAGAGTGCATAGGCTCGAGATCAGGTCATCGAGGTGTTTCTACAGCAGTGTACAGATCAGCCACTCTCCGATCCTCCGAGATCTTGCGTTTGGCTTATCTACAGTCCACAGTCATTCTCTCTAAAGAAATAAAGCAAATACTATCTCGTTATCAGGATAGGGGGCCCTTCAGTGGGTAATTCGGGACGTACAGTTCTCATATCCCTCTCTCTCATCTCTTTAAAGTTTGAAGTATTGAAATGGATTGCTAAACTCACGAAACTCAGGATACAGAAGACGGTGTGAGCATTTGTGTGACAGGATCTTCCAATACAAAGACTTCCGCTGCATATCACATTGGTATCAGATTCAGATTGTTCACACACACCGTATCCTAGCGTGGGGGCATCCTTGGATGGTTAGATTGCATTCCGGCACGACCATCGACTTCAGCATCATGTCTACAGGAGAGAGTACTCATCAGCCGGAAGATGTCTCCCTCGAAGGAGACCTTGTTCTTCCGCCTACAGCAGACACCATAGCTCTTCTTAGAGCTCAGAACCAGCTGCTCATGGAACGTCTCCAACTCTTGGAGGCAGCAGCAGCACGTCCTTCTACACCTCCAGCAACACCCGACTACATCTCCCTCTTCTTTTAGATGGAACAACAAAGGAGAGAGGACGAGGCCCGAAGGAAAAGAGAAAAAGAAGAAAGACGAGACCATGAGGAAGCCCAACGCAGGATCAACGAAGACCGGCGTCAGGCTGAACTCGCCGCTCGGGAACACCAACGTGAGCTTGATCGAGAACGTATGTTACTCGAACACCAACGGTAAAAGGAGGCCACACACTTGAGGTATCAGCAGCTCTCCTCAGTCTCCCCAGTCATAGGTGTCACTAGCCAGCAGCCCGCAGCATCAACCACCATCATTCGCAGTCAACCAAATTTTAGTAAGTATGATGGTAAGTGTGATCATTCATCAGTTAATCAATTTATTCATCAGTTTAATGCTCATTTTCCATTAGCTAGGATCACAGACCCACAAGACAAAGTCCACTTAGCGGCTCCCCATCTCACTGGTGAGGCAGTCACTTGGTGGCAACATTGGTCTAGTATTCATACAGACCAGGCCACAGGTGTCACACCCTTTGACTGGGACATCTTTGTCCATGACCTGAAGACCAGATTTCTCTTGCCCCAGTACATGACCGGTCTGAAAGACGAGTTCTATGGACTCAGAGAGAATGGATCCCTAGTGCTTCAGTTTTCCGGTAAGGTTATTACTTTAGCACAGCAGTTAGGGTTATCTGAGCAGGCCAAGATGGAGCAATTCATTCGTGGATTGGACATTCGGTTCACAGTTCGTAACTTTGAACCAAGTACATATGACCGGGCTCTGACTCTCGCTCAGAATGAAGAAATGAAGCTTAATGGGAGCAAGCCCAAGCAGGCATCTCAGTCCAGTACCAAACCCCAGCAGCAGCAATCAGCTGCACAGACAGGGAAAAGTAACGCATCTTCTAAAGATGCTAAGAAAGACGGCAGTAATAGCTCCAGTTCAGGGGGTAAGAAGGATAAAGAACCTAAGAAAACCCCTGATGAAAAGGCTAAAGCAGGCATTACTGGAGGTTATCTTCCTCCAGAAGAGCAAAGGAAGTACCAGTCAGAAAATAGATGTTTTTTCTGTCATATTATAGGGCATGGTAAGAAGGATTGCCACAAATGGCAAGCGGCACAAGCCACTAAAGCTCCTTTTGCCACAGTTGCCACAGCCTCCCCAGCTCCTCCAGCCCCGCCTACTACCTCAAATGCAGTTCAACTTTTACCTTCCATGTATCCTATACCATCCGTTGTATTTGATGCTAAGCAGGAGGGTGAGAGCGATGCTGCTCAGAAGAGCCTCATCCGAGCTTATGGCTCTGCCCAGGGCCAACAGTTTGTAGTCCTTTTCGATATGGGTAGTTCTGAAGACGCCATCTCTCCCCAGTTGGCTAATAAATTGAACTGCACATTAGTCCCATATCATCTGGATGTCGACGGGTTTACACCTGGTCTTCGCACCCACATTTCCCAGAAGGCACAGCAATTTGCCTTTGAAGTTCAGAAGGCCTCATTTCAATGAGATTTCATCGTCTCATCTCTGTTAGGGTGTGACATGATCTTAGGAATTCAGTGGTTCCGTGAGTATGAGCCTATTCCCAATTGGGGGCAGGACACTTTTACTATTTGTAAAGGTTTTCCTGAGCCTGTCATGATTCGTGGGGATAGAAGCATTCTTGGCATCCCATTGATTTCACATCTCCAGGCCAGACGAGCTATCCGCAAGGGAGCAGAAGGAGCACTCCTTTATGTTCGTGCTCAAACAGCCCCTCCCTCATTAGTAGCATCCCTTACATCTTCAGTCCCTCAGTTAGCAGACCTCCTATCCAGACACCAGGACATTATGGTTAGGGACGATCTCCCGCCCAGTCTCCCACCCTCTCGCCTTGAGGACCATCACATTGATTTGGTCCCTGAATCAGATCCTCCTAGCAGGTTTCCCTATCGTCTTTCCAAGATTTTAGAGGGCGAGTTAGAAAAGCAGTTATCTGAGCTTCTCCGAGCCGGATTCATTCGGCCTTCTTCCTCCCCGTTTGCTGCACCTATCCTATTTGTCCAAAAGAAGGACAAGTCTGCACGCCTTTGTGTAGACTACAGGGCATTAAACAAACTCACTATCAAGAATAAGTTTCCTATGCCCAGGATAGAGTACATTTTGGAGCGTTTAGACGGTGCTAAGTTTTTCACTAAGATCGACCTCAAGAGTGGTTACCATCAGGTCCGCATTTTTGAAGCTGACATTCCAAAAACAGCTTTTAGGACAGAGCGTGGTCACTACGAGTTCGTAGTCATGCCTTTTGGGCTTACAAATGCACCCGCAACGTTCAATAAGATGATGTCTAGGATTTTCGCAGTCCACAATGGGAAGTGTGTTTTCATATTCCTTGATGACATACTAGTCTTCTCAGCCACTGCGGAGCAGCATGAGAAAGATGTGGAGAAAGTCTTGCAACTTTTGCGAGATAATCAGCTCTACATAAACGCCAAAAAGTCTGTCTTTGGTGTTAAGGAAGTTCAGTATTTGGGCTACATCATTGGTTCCGATGGGGATAGACTGGACCCATCAAAGTCCCTTAACCCACTTGGAGAGAATCATTCATGCATGTAGAGTCCGTAGAAGCCTTAGGGTTTGCATCAGAAAGCACTATGCATCCTGCATAATATGCATTCATATGCTTGTGTATCATTTAGAACATCCCAGAAGCCTTAGGGAATTTACTAGGATTTATTTGGTATTTTTCCATATTTAATAGTATTTATTTAGCATTATTTGCATGATTGGGCATTTATAAATATAAACTTTATTAAATGACCAACCTCCAGTTAGTATAAATAGGCTTGTATAGGGCTTAGTTATTCATTCAGTCTTCATTGTGCTAAGAGCTCTTCTCCTCAGCCCTTGGAGCATCCTTGCCTTCAGCCCTAGACTAATCCAGCCCTTGGAGCTCATAAGCTTGCTTCTCCAGCCCTTGAGAACCCCTTGCTTCAGTCAGCCCTAGGCGCCTGTCTTCGGCATCAAAGCAGCCCTGATTCAGCATCAAATCAGCCTTGATTCAGCATACTGTCAAGTCTCAGTTCAACGCCAGCAATCAGCCCAGCAGACCTGCGTTTTTGTCCAGCTGACGGCCGTACAGCAGCTCCTCTGCGTTTCTGTCCAGCCGTACAGCAGCAGTCTGCAGCCTCAGATTTCTCATATGTTTCAGTCCAACAACATCTCTGTAGGTCTGCGTTTCTGTCCACAGCAGTTTCCAGCCCTGAATCAACAGTTTGCAGCAGTTTCCAGCCCTGAATCAACAGTTTGCATCAGCATCCAGCCTTCTGTGCATCATCCATACATGCAGCAGTCATCTGGTTAAGGTAACACAGCATTCATAAGTGTTTTCAGCATTCTAACATAGTGTAGAACAGTCCACCTTCTTCTTCTCTCAGCCTCAGGTGTGCAGCCCTTCCTCATGCCCTTGGGAAGAGTGCATAGGCTCGAGATCACGTCATCGAGGTGTTTCTACAGTAGTGTACAGATCAGCCACTCTCCGATCCTCCGAGATCTTGCGTTTGGCTTATCTACAGTCCATAGTCATTCTCTCTAAAGAAATAAAGCAAATACTATCTCGTTATCGGGATAGGGGGCCCTTTAGTGGGTAATTCGGGACCCAATTTGGTGTACAGTTCTTATATCCCTCTCTCTCATCTCTTTAAAGTTTGAAGTATTGAAATGGATTGCTAAACTCACGAAACTCAGGATACAGAAGACGGTGTGAGCATTTGTGTGACAGGATCTTCCAATACAAAGACTTCCGCTGCATATCAGACAATCCCATGGATAGAACACAGTCCAGGTCATACACGGGTGGCACCAGTCTGGCTCCCATCCATACGACACCATCCTGCTAACACACGGGTGGCACCAGTCTGGCTCCCGTCCATGTCAAGCAAGAATACTGGCCTCTTCACATGAGACACCGGCCTGGTCTCAAGTGAATGAGACACAAAAACTGGAGATGGACCAAATGGTAGGCCAATTGGTGACACTTAGCATTGTCTGAATCCAGCGTAATGCTTGATGGTCAGTGCGAACCTGGAAGTCATGGCAATACAGGAAATGTTTCCAATGTTTCAAGGCCTGTATTACTGCTAGGAGTTCATGATCATAGATTGAATAGTTCTTCTCGGCGGGTAGTAACTTACGAGACATGTAAGCTACTGGATGACCATTTTGTTGTAATACACCTCCAATTGCGATGTTACTTGCATCGGTGATCACCTGAAATGGGTCGTCCCACGAGGCAAGTGCTAAACAAGGTGCTTTTGATAAAGCCACCTTGAGGTTCTGGAATGCCTCCAACGCTCGTGGAGTCATTCGAATCTTTTGCCTTCTTGTTTTCACTCCCTTTAGCAGATCGGTGAGATCTGCCGAGAGGTCAGAAAACTTGTGGATGTGGGTGGAATATGCCTGGCATATACCCACAAATGATCTGATGTCATAGGCTGTCTGAGGTACTTCCCAGTTGACAATCTCGGCCACTTTAGCCAGATCAAGTCGAATGCCTTCAGCACTAATTATATATCCCAAGCAATGCACCTGGAATAGATGAAATTCTGACTTCTTTTCATTGACATAGAGCTCGTTGCTTTCCAGCAACTTAAGGACTTTCTCCACATCAATGTCATGATGTTCAACCGTAGCTGAAAATACCAGTATGTCGTCCAAAAATATGAACACACACTGTCCAATCAAATCCCGAAAAACACGCATCATCATGCGGTTAAATGTAGCTGGGGCGTTCGTGAAGCCAAATGGCATGACCACAAATTCATAGTGGGCCCGTTCCGTACGGAAGGCTGTCTTGGGGATGTCCCCCTCCACAATCTGCACCTGGTGGTACCCACTCTTTAAATCCAGTTTCGAGAACACCTTTGCTCCATTCAGCCTCTCGAGAATATAGTCAATTCGAGGCATCGGGAATTTGCTCTTGACATTCAACTTGTTGAGTGCACGATAATCGACACACAAACGGGAAGACCCATCTTTCTTCTTGACAAACAAGATCGGTGCTGCAAATGGCGACACACTGGGGCGGATGAAGCCAGATTGCAACAATTTTTGGAGTTGGTGGTCCAACTCCGATTCCATTGCCTTGGAAAGGCGATACGGAAACTTGCTCGGGGGTTCCGAGCCTGGGAGGAGGTCAATCCTGTGATCCTCCGGTCTGGACGGGGGGAGCTGGGGAGGGAGGCTGTCCCGAAGAAAAATCTTGCAACACAAAAGTTTGTCAAAAAATGTTAGATGTCCTAACAAAAAATTCTACACACTTTCTCTACAACCAGGGATTTCATTAACGTCTTCACATTTTCGTGATCACGTTAACAAAACCTGTTATTAACATATTAAAACTTGTGATCACATTGTATACTCACATGACTTGAGCAATGACCTGCCAAAACCTACTAGTCCTGTAACCCCGCCGAGGTTCTTTTGTTTTCCCGGCAGGCCTGCCGGGATATCTCATATCTCGGCGGGCCCGCCGGGAAAACAAAAGAACCCCGGCGGGGTTCTGTCATGTTTATAAACATTGCCTGACAATGTACAACCATCATAATGAGCATAATGGTTTTTCTTTCATCCTCTATAAATCATGTAGTGTCAAGCTAATTGGCTAGAGCACTGAGCTTCGATCTTTGCAATAGATTCATTTATTATGTCTTCAGCCATAGTATCCGACTTCTCCTGGAACTTTTCATGGAGAACCGAGTACTTCTCGGAAGCACTGGCCACCGTCTGGGCTGTCCGGATGTAAATCATCGCACACTGTGCGCCTTTCCTGACTGCTCGCTTCTCGGCGGGCCCGCCGGGAAAACAAAAGAACCCCGGCGGGGTTCTGTCATGTTTATAAACATTGCCTGACAATGTACAACCATCATAATGAGCATAATGGTTTTTCTTTCATCCTCTATAAATCATGTAGTGTCAAGCTAATTGGCTAGAGCACTGAGCTTCGATCTTTGCAATAGATTCATTTATTATGTCTTCAGCCATAGTATCCGACTTCTCCTGGAACTTTTCATGGAGAACCGAGTACTTCTCGGAAGCACTGGCCACCGTCTGGGCTGTCCGGATGTAAATCATCGCACACTGTGCGCCTTTCCTGACTGCTCGCTTAGCCTGTAAATGGCTTATGAGCGGAAAGTTCGGAATACCTGGCTCACACTTAATGGTCACTGGGGCGTTTGACACATTCCGATTGATCTGGAACGTGTGGTTTTCCCATTTGATATCAGGGAGAAACTTGTGAAACCGCTGAATACCCAAAATTATGTCTGCTCCTACAAGAGGGGCAACCATAAAATCACGCACAAATTCTATGCCCTGAATCACTAACTTAGCACCTAGAGCTTCATACTTGACGCTCGTTGTCATACCTGTGCTAAAATCTCAACCTGTTTGTCCACCGAAGTCAGCTCGAAACGGGCACGCCTAGCGGTCTGTTCCGTGACCACATCCTCCGTGCTGCCGCTGTCAAACAAGCATGCTTGAAGCAGTTCAAAAAGATCTGTTCTGGAACCATCACTTTAGCTTCGTCAACTATATCTAGTTCCGCTTCGTCTTTCACTTCTGAAGGGATTGGACTTGCATACGGTTTTAGCCAACTGACATGGAACACATCATGCATAGTTCAACTTGGAGGTAGCTTTAACTTCATTGAAACCTCGTTAGTCTTTCTCTGGATGGGAAAAGATCCGAAACTCCTGAATGATAGCTTTGGACATCGCTTGTCCACCTGTTTCAGTCTTTGCTTCATGATCCGAAGATAAACCCAATCTTTTTCCTAGAACTTCACATCCCTTTGGTCTTTGTTGGCCTGTCAAGTGTAGGCATCCTGCGCTTTAGCCAACTTGTCTTTCATTGACTCCAAAATCTCCTAGTAAGACTCTGTCATTCTGTTCGCTTCAGGTACTGGAGATGAGGTTCTGGTCAATAGCGACTGGAATGGTCTTTCAAACACTGCTACATATGAAGTCCTGCCAATAGCTGAAGAAAAGAAATCATTCAAAACAGGTTGAACTAAAGGAAAATACGATTCCCACTTACCTTGCTGATCGTGGACATAACACTTTCGCACATCAAATGTCAATTGGTTGTAGATTTTTGTCTGGCCATTCTTCTGTGGGTGAAATGCACTGGAAAAATTCAATTTAGAAGAAAAGTTATTAAACAATGTCCTCCAAAAATGACCTGTAAACTTGGAATCTCGGTCTGACACTATGGTCCTAAGAATCCCACCAATTGGGTACCAATGCCGAATGGACAAATGGGCAACATCCTCGGCGGTCACATTAGCCCTGCATGTGATAAGCATAACAAATTTGCTAAATCTATCAACAATAGTCAAGCATTGAGTATTACGCTTGCTTGAACTGGGAGGCAGATTTGTGACAAAGTCCATCGAGATATCTTGAAAAGGTCCCTCGGGAATTGGTAAAGGCTGTAACAACTCTATCTTCTTCCCACGAGGAGCTTTCACTTTTTGACAAATGTCACACCGTTGTACATGTGCAAATACATCTCGCCTCATTCTTGGCCAATAATACTACCTTTCTAACTTCTCCAAAGTCGAATTCATGCCCGATGACTACCAGCGATGGCGTCATGGGCATCATGGAGAAGAACGACTTCATGACACATAGTCTATCTTTGTAGAAAAGCCAAACAATCATGTATCAAAAAGTGGCATAGTCATGTGGCATCCAATGCCTGTTCCCACTGTGTACCGAATTCCTCGGAATCCACGTATGTGTGCTTCATGTCATCTAGTCCCGTACTAGCGAGGTCGAGTCTAGTGGTATGAATCAAAGTTACTTGTCTTTTCCTACTCAAAGCATTGGCCACTGGGTTGGCCTTCGATCATACCACCAAATTGCTGGAAGATTTGGCTCTAGCGGTGTTGTTGGTCACTCCATTGTGCACTTGGCATTGTTTGAATCCAGCGTAATGCCTGATGTTCAGTGCGAACCTCACATTCCGTATGGAAGGCTGTCTTGGGATGTTCCCCTCAACAATTCTCACCTGGTGGTATCCACTCTTAAGTCTAATTTCGAGAACACTTTGGTCCCATTCAGCCTCTCGAGAATATAATCTATTTGAGGCATCGGGAACTTACTCTTGATAGTCTGCTTATTGAGTACACGATAATCGAGAAGACCCATCGAGAAGACCCATCCATCTTCTTGACAAATAGGATCGGTGCTGCAAATCGTGACACATTGGGATGTATGAAGCTAGATTGCAACAGTTCGTGGAGTTGGCGGTCCCACTTCAATTCCATTGCCTTGGAAACGTGGTATGGAAACTTGCTCGAGGGATCCGACCTTGGGAGGAGGTCTATTCTGTGGTCCTCTGGTGTAGACGGGGGGAGTTGGGGAGGGAGATTGTCTTAAAGAAAAATCTTTTGGAACTTGTCATGGAGAGCTTGGTACTTCTTTGAAGCACTGGCCACCGTTTGGGTAGTCTGGATGTAAATCATCGCACACTGTGCGCCTTTCTTGATTTCTCGTTTAGCCTGTAAATGGCTTCTGAGAGGAAAGTTTGGGATTTGTGGCTCACACTTAATGGTCACTGGGGCTTTGGACACATTCTGACTAATCTCGAAGCGACCCCCTCACGCCTCAGTGGCTTGCGGAGCTTGAATCGAGGGAGGGTGTTGGAAGGTTGACGATTTCGAGCTTGTGATCTATGGCTAGAGCGTGCCTTGGATTATCCCATAAGTGGAAGCATGGGAATTTGAAGCGCCATATATAGGGTGTGGTGGCACCTTGTTATAATCATCTCCTCTGGCCGGTGTTTTGGGGGGCAGCTCACCGGGAGATGGGAGCCCGGTGGAGGGATGCTGCAGTGCCCGTTGGGGGTGTTCGTGGTGCTCGATGGTGGGTGCATCTCCTACGTGCGTTAGTCTTCCGTTGCACATTCTGACATGGTATCAGAGCAGCGTGCTCGTTGATTCTTGGGCACACGGAGGAGTTGGAGAAAGTGGCTGCTCTGCAGTACTGTGGGGTGCTGGTTGCGTTTTGAAGGCAGCCGCAAGCAAAGGCCTGTGTGTGGGCAAGAGCGCAACCTGGCCACAACAGAGCAGGGCAAGCTCGGTGGCTGAGGTGGCAGCAAAAGCGCAGCGCGCAACTCCCCAGGCGGGCAAGAAACGCCGTGCACGAGCATCTGTGGCAAGGGCGAGGCAACCAAGCGTTAAGGCATCGAATTGGTAGCGTTAATAATTAAATTTTTTTGCCTAGCGATGGTTCCCATGCAAGGCAAGGTTTCGAGTTATTTTCTTACTATCGTGGCAGCAAAAGCGCAGCGCGCAACTCCCCAGGCGGGCAAGAAACGCCGTGCGCGAGCATCTGTGGCAAGGGCGAGGCCAACCAAGCGTTAAGGCATCGAATTGGTAGCGTTAATAATTAAATTTTTTTGCCTAGCAATGGTTCCCATGCAAGGCAAGGTTTCGGGTTATTTTCTTACTATCGTGGCTCGTTCCCACGCTATCTCCCTCCAGATCTCCAAGGACAAGCTTGATTTTGAAAATTTGAGTTCTCTTCTTTTGGAAGACGAGATGGTTCTTATCTCTCAAGGCAAGTTGTGAAATCATTCTATTCGGTCCGGTGATCAGGCTCTTGCGAGTGTCAACACAAAGAAGAAAGCTCGATCTTGCTGCTTCACTTGTGGTAAGAAAGGTCATTTGTCTAGGGACTGTCCCTAGGAGGACGACAAATCCTCGCAGGCGAAAGACAAGCTTCTTAAAAAGAACAAGGATTGAGAGAGGGATTCAGATACTGATTCTGATTTTGATTATACTGAAGGCAGTTCCCACCAATGAGGCTTTCTAGTCTTACTGACTCCTTCCACGTGCTCCAGCCAAAGAGGGCTTGTGGAAGGGAAGAGGGATGACTGCAGCTCTCACACTTTAAAATCTGGTAGGTAAGGCAGGTTCTATGGTACCGGGGCTATAGATGTGCACTATCCAAAGCTTGGTTTAGCTGGAGCTATTGGCTGAGATGTGTCTCCAGCTGATTGTTCGTGGTTACGAGACATGGGATAATGGACGAAGCTTCTTCTTCGACTCATAATTCTATATCTACTTTGGTGATTTCTTTGTTGATCATGGTTGTCTACAGTTTTTTTGGGGACTCAAGTTGACTGATGCTCACTCCGAGGTGATTCCAGTATTCGCGGTGCTGGAGGGTCCATGGTTGCATCTTCAGCAACTCACTTCTTCATTTTTCTGTTCACTGTGAGCTGCAGAGAGGGTGTTAGAAATGTGCATCTCTCACGTGAATAGCCTGTTATTACAGTTGGATAAGTGTTATTTCATTTATTCTATTGGGAGTCGGCCAATTCCATTGGGAGGTATATAAGTATACCTTAATCACCTTTGTAATTTACTCATTTTGCTTTAATCAAAGGCGGCTTTGCCTATCAATTCTCTCTCTCTCTCTCTCTCTCTCTCTCTCTCTCCTTTTTTGTCCTTTTTTTTTCTGGACACCAGAGAGCCCACTACCACCGAAGATGCTGTATTACAGAGACCACTTTATGAGCATCTCAGGGGATGGGTTTATACATCGACCGCGGTACATGGATGTATACATGCCACACAGCTCTCGCGTTGGACAGCTACGAGTCTTTGCTATTGGACAGCTACGAGTCTCATCACATCAGCTAGAGATAGAGGCTGGGAGAGCGGCACGGGTTCCCAGAGCTGAGCGGATATGCAGATTGTGCCGCGAGGAGGTGGAGACTGAGGATCACTTTGTATGTAGATGTAGAGCCCACCAGGGGGTCAGAGATAGATATGTAGGATTGTTGGAGGAGCACTCTTCACTACATCAGTTGATGGAGGCCTCGGACCAGCAACAGCTTGGCAGACTACTACTAGAGCTTCATAGTTCTCGAGAGAGACTCCTCCAGACACCCGCTCCCACTAAGGGTGGGAGACAGTCCCAGCTCACAGATTTCTTCCAGAGAGCTATGCCAGTGCCAGCTGATGTACCACGTGGGGTGACCGCACAGAGAGCAGAGGAATTGAGAGCCAGGAGGAGACCTAGACAGACTAGACATAGAGCACCCCGACTCCGTCACCGAGAGATAGCAGCTATCCGAATGAGACACCAGATGGAGACACAGGAGAGGCTAGCTCGCTTTCATTCAGACTCAGGGTACATGTTCACGCCATTCACAGCCTCAGCATCGGCGATGTATGATATCTTATATCCCTCTTATGGCACTGGATGGAGTTAGCCATAGATCTGCAAAGCATGCTTGTACTACCCCTTCAGCATATAGAGATGCATCTTGCCTTAGCACTCCATCCACATCCCCACCCCCCCTTATATTGTTTGTATATGGGCTCCACCGATCCGTGATGATTCACAGTTGTATCCAGACACATGCACACTTTTTCTTTTCTCTCTTTTCTTCCGATGACCGGAAGAACACAGTTGTATTATTTTTTGTCTCATAGGCCGACTTTGGCCTCTCGTAGACGTTAATATCTCTCTCTCTCTCTCTCTCTCTCTCTCTCTCTCGTGTATGCTTCCGCGTTCAAATTCTGACATAAATACCCCTTCATGCATCAAGTTGGCCAGCCTCCTCAAGTCAGCCAGCAGCATATTGTCCCCGACTGGTTTATATAGCATTAATTGCTGATAAAACCCATCATTTCACACCTTGTCATGGCTGGCCACCCCAAGCATACCTCCTGGCTGCTGGGCAGCCTCTGGGGATGACTGTTTGGGCTGTCCCACAGCTGGCAAACAGTCTCTCTAGGGCCTGGGGCCCAGTCGGCTGACTGTCCAGAGACCATAGGGCTGGCCGACAGCCCCTCCAGCCCAAGCCAAGGCTGGTGTGTCATGTGCAAGACATGCACTGGCCGAGCCTAGATCTAATCTTGAGGAGAGCAACCGGATAAAGACATCATAACCATAGATTTGGATCATTGATTGCTGTTTTGGCAAAGGGGTTTGACTAGTGGTGGAATGGATGCTGTCGGCCAGCACACAGAAGAGGAGTAGGTCTTGTTGGCTGCAACATGTGAATTATCTTGTCTAGGAGCTGGTCGACCAGCAGTCAGCCAGTTTACTTGGTCACCACAAGGCCTATAAATAGCATTGTTGCTCAACGTATTGACTTATTCAGCCTTGTTTGGCTGGGTCATAGAACTAGGCATAGATTAGGTATTTTCACCTTTTCATTGAAGGTAGCCAAGGGCTGCAAGGAGAAGAGTGTGCTAGGGGATTTATCAAAGGACGGGTTGAAAGTGATCAAGGACATACTGGTATGGCAAGAAGACACGTGTTTAGGTGAAATCAAAGCATTACGAGAGGAACGGTCAACCATGCAAATGGAGATCTCTAAGCTTAAGGAGAAGGTGCAAGGGATTAAAGAACGGGAAGATGGAGAGATCAGCCCTGACGAAGAAATCAAGGCCGAGCTCAAGAAGGGGTTTGCTGAGGTGGTGAAGGAGGAGGTGAAGGTGGAGACAGCTAAGGTGAAACAGGAAATTCAGCAAGAGGCTGAAACAGGAAATTCAGCAAGAGGCTGAAAAGGATTTGGTGGTGGTCCAAACGAAAGGGCGAACGGCTTTGATGAATGCCACCCCTGAGGAGGAGAGAATGCATTAGGTACGCCGATTGAACGTACGGGTGACAGGCATGCTCGAAGGGGAAGGCTACTCTCCGGAAGAGGATGGGAAAATGCTATGCAGGAAATTGGGATACGACGAAGGTGAGACACCCTTCAAGAAAGCTTGGAGAGTAGGCAGAGACACTTCTAGCCCACGTCCTCTCATATTACAGTTTGAGGATGACACAGGCAGGGTTACATTCTTGAAAAAAAGGGTAGTAGCTAGAGGTTTACCTGGGGACAGAATTTACTTGGATGATGACCTTACCAGGGCACAAGTGGCACATTGCAAACAAGAGATGCCCAAAGTGAAGGCGGCATGAATGGCGGGAAAAAAAGCCTTCTATCGTGACGGGCATGTCATCATTGATGGCAAGATCGTCGAATAGGGGCTCGCGGCCTATGAGACAAAGGTACAGATGGTAGTGTGGAATTGCAATGGGTCACGGTGGTCAGATCTAGGGCGTTTTGAGGAGGTGTTGGGAGATCGGGACATTATTTTTCTCACAAAGACACACCAGAGTCAACAGAGAAGTTTGCCGAGGATGACAGGCTATACATGGGAGTCTGCCTTTAGAGGACAGACTAGATGGGCAGGAGGTGTTCGAGGATCGGGAGGAGTGGCTGTACTTTTCAGGGAGGAGCTCCGGCCACGTGTTACAGTGATGAGCTGAGGTGAGGAGGCTAGGTTCATGTGGTTCAGAGTGCAACTCACGGAACCACAGTATCTAGGTGAAATCTTTTTACACTTTCCCGCCTTTAAAGTCTCCGACTTCGTAGGGACTTTCAAATATACGTAGTTTGTAATAGGCTTAGTTTGCATCTATTGTATCAAACAATGCAATAGAATGCAATTTTTAGTGAATGTTAGCTCTCTTTAGTGTTGAACATAGAACTAAGATCATTAATTTTAGTTTAATTATGTGTTTGTTGTTGAAATTGTTTGGATTAGAGTGCTAGCAAGCATTAAGAGTAGCTTAATCTTTCATAAAATTTCTTAAAACCATAAAAAAATCCTTGAATTTGACTAATATCTCTTAATGGACTGATTTTTGTCATTAAGGGTGATTAATCTTACTCAAGAGGTAAAAAAAAAGGAAAATGTGTTAATTGGGATCTAAATTGATCGTATGAGTAGTCGAAATTGGTGTTTTTTGAGTGTTTTAAGAGCATCTAGATGTATCAAAATATCTAATTACATCACTTTTTTCATTAATTTGAGAAATTTGACTTTCTTTGTTTAATTTTGTTTTAAAAGAGTAGATCATAATTAAGAGTCTAATCAATCTCCTATTTTAGATTAATTTACACATTTGTTGATGTACAAAGATTAGCATTTTCATGCTCTATCCAATGATGTGCTCTATTCTGTGAATTAATTAGAGATTATTGGTTGATTAGAGTCCTTACTTAGTGTAAAAGAGGGAAAGATTAGTGAAAAAATTAATCTTAGATTAATTTTTAATCACTTTTTTTTACATAACTCATTAAGGCTAGTGAGCATTCAATGAGTAGATGCTCATGAGTTGTCAGTTTGTCCATTTTGGGGGTCATTTATGAAGAGTGTAAGGGGTGTCATTAAAAGGTTGACTTTTTTGATTCCTACTTACCTTTTTGAAAAAATACCCACATTCGTTTCATTTTAAATTCAAAAAATATCTCCTCCCAAAAAAGAAAATTCGTATTTCTCACTAGACTAAAAAAATAAATCAATTGAATTTAATAGTTCCGTGAAGTTCGGTTTATGGCGTGAACCATTTTCTGTAACTCCATGGAACTAAGGGTTTACATCCAAAAGGTTCACGTCCTCGAGAACTGCACGTGCGAAAAAAAAATAAATTCGAATTTAATAGTTCTGTGAAGTCTGGTTCACGGCGTGAACCAGACTTTGCATCTTCACGGAACTAAGGATTCACACCTAAAAGGTTCACGTCCTCGGGAACTGTGCGCAAAAAAAAAATCAATCAAATTTTATAAAATCCGTGAAGTCTGCTTCACGTCGTAAATAGGGCTCCGTCGGTTTAAAAGAAAAAAAAAGGCTTTAGAAAACACCCCTGTTTGGAGGCCCGTGTCTCCTAAACTGTATATCCGATGAAGGCGCTCTAGGGCTCATCGGAAAGCTGACATCGAGCTCTTCGACTTTGGACCTGGCTGTCCGAAGTCAAAATCGATCATTTTGGCGTCTGACCAGCAACCTCAAAATTCGACCTGGAAATCGAGGCAAAAAATAGCCCAAAAATCACGTAAAACGTAAAAAACAGTGTGAAAATGATGACGAGCCATATTTGGGATACTTTTTGAAGGTCTAAACGACAAAATCATGGACGTCTCAGGGAAACAAAGTTGTACTTCAAAAATACTACAACTCCCTCATACAGAGTTTTTCAAAATTCCTTTTGGAACACCCTAAAAAACATGCTGCGAAATAGAGAAAAAAATTTTGATTTTTTTTTTCCGTCTTGAGATAGTGATAAAAAATAGGTTTTAGGACCTCCTCTTTCATATGGGAAGTTACTAGCATACGCTTTTTTCTGAAAATTATCTCTAAGAAGTCGTTCACGTGCATATAGCGCCTAAGCTAATTAGGGTGAACGGACACCCATTTGATTCAACGAAGAGTATGGTAAGCCTCTTGAGACTGTAAAGGGCTGTGGGAGAATATAAAAAGCAAAAAAAAAAAAAAGTGGTTGCTCATTAAGGAGCATTTAGGCACTCCGACATGGCCATGATAGAGGGATTGCCAGGGATCACACAAGGACTGAACCCAATGGCTGACATCTTCAAGCCATTGAGGTCTATGCCGCAAATTCACTTCCCAATACAATTGGCCATGCTTATAACAAGCGTGTCATCAGGTTTTACATCCCCTGTCACTTCGATTCCACCGGGCTTTGGTCCCTTACCTAACATCTCCAAAAATCCTATAAGTACCAACACTTTCTTAGATGCCCATACCGTGGACATACTGACTAGTCTAGGAAGGGGGGTAGCCCAAGGACTCAGTGAGTCTCTTCCAACAAGAGCACCTACATATGGCCTCAGTGACTCATACAGAAATACCGCCGTACAAATTTCTAAAATTATGGGCAAATACGACGGAACAACAGACCCTGTTCAATTTATTCAAATGTTTGAACAGAGATGTGAAGCCTTTGGAAATCCCAACTGCCCCACTAAAGTACATGCGTTGAACCTATGCTTAGAAGAAAAAGCTAGTCGATGGTTCATCGCATTGATGCCGACGATTGAGACCAAATTCAAAACCTTGAATTCAATCACGTTTACAAGCCAAGGCACGAGGAACAATAAAAAAGAATGCAAAAGACAATACCTCAACATGGGTAGAAGAACATGCTTTAAAGCAGAAACCAAAACCTTCTAAATCTAAGAAAAACAACGGACTACAAACTATCGAAACCAATGTCAAATTAAAAGACAGGGAAAAGGAGCCTCTAGGGGACATAAACCCAAAAGGAGACATAAACACAAAAGAGCCAAAAGCTATACAGGATGCAGAAGTATCCACATCAAAAGCCACCACACAAACCACAACACCCATATGTGTGACACAGGATACAAAAGCCCAAAAGAAAATTCGATCTCGTCGCGCATGGATAAACATAATGAAAAACTGACAAACCAAAGAAAGTTAAAAAATAAAACAAGTTCTAGTACGTCACTAAGTGAGGATGAAACAAGTTCTTACTCTTCGCTCAGTGCACCACAGAGACCAATCAAGAAACTAGAACCCACCCAGCCACCCCAAATGGATAATAATGATCACATGATATATGCGGAACACAAAAAGCAAGCTCAAGAGAGCATGCTTAGCTTGGTTGAATGTCTTACAAGGTCACCGGTTGTGATTGAGCCTCATAATGCCAATTCTAAAAAAGCAAAAAAAACAAAGCTCGGAGGAGTACCGCTCTCCCTTTTAAGAGGAAGATATACTCTCTACAGAAGAGTCATTTGAGACAGATTGTACAAACTATACGCTTGTGAAAGCACGTGAGGAATTCGATAATTTTCTTATAAGATTAAAACAGTCTCTCAAAATCTGATTTGGAGGAACGCTCTTCTCTTATGGTGAAGCCAACATAACATCCGCACTTGCACCATTAAGGGCTCAACCTAAGTTATACCAAGACATAAAGAACAGGAATGTGAGGATTCACAAGTTTCCAAACAGACCTCATTAAGAATGTACGCATTGGGTACGCTTGAAAAAGCTTGAGAGCCAAGATGAAAGTGAATGGGAATATGAAACAGAAACAGGGTTTGAAGCTGAAACAAAAACTAAAACATCCATGGTTCCTTTGGAAGATTCTATCATGGTATGGTTGGATTTCCCTACAGGCAATGATGTTAAGCGCAAACGCGCATTAATTAGCCCTCGAGCTAGTTTGGGACAACCTAAACTCATCCCTACAGACAATAGTCTTGCAAGAGGAGGCAATGGACAAAACATTGAAGTTCTAGGTTACTTCAGATACACTACTCAAACAATCGATGGCGATATGAAATTTACATTCCATGTTACCCTAGATTCCCTTGAGTATGATGTCTTCCTTGGTGGAACTTGGATAAGTGAATCGTTGTATTCAATAGATGAATCCATGCAAACAGTTACTTTGAACACTCATGCAAGCAATGTACAATTGCTATTACGGAAGGAAAAGACCATGTAGGAGCTGGAACTTCCAACATATCTTACTGAAAAGATTCTTAGGATTTTGGTTAGATTGAAAATTTCAAATAAAATCACCATAGCTTAAGCTTAGCTTTATCCAACACAAAAACACAATCTCATGATCCTCGAGCTATGGGATTTGTTAGGTCAACCAACACTCACGGCACATCCTGAAAGGATTACCTTTACATAAGACTTGAACATTTCATGTTTAGGGTACTTTGAACATACAATGTATATTGAAACTAATCCCTTTACTTGCAAGTTTTTTGTGGTTGAGTATGTGTTGGAAGCAGATTTGATCTTGGGGCATAAATGGACTATTACTGTCCAAGCACCACTGTGCTTTGCTACTAGTGATAGAGTCATCATGATGGTCAACGACAAAAAGTTGACAATATCATACTGCAAGGAAGAGGATCCAACTTTAATGGATATCTATGCTGCTGAACGCAAAAGGATACAAGCCTCTTCCACAAAAGTCTCTCTACACAATGACCTACCATTTGCGTCAATGACCGACTCCGATCAAGCATCTACTCCTTCAATCCCATCCTCACCTACGAAGTTCGATGCCAAAACCTCGCAATCAACATCTATTCATGAAGAAGTTTCCACAACTCAACCATCTATCTCTAACAAGGAACCCAAAGGAAAGGCCCCGAAGCCTATGCATTTTCATCGACAAACCTCACCAAAGGAGACAACCACATGCTTAAAGGCATCGTCATCGAGACAGCCACTCCAGAAGAGACTCTAGCGATCGTCGTCAACAATGCCCATGAGTCTCAAACCTGCAGCCTTAGCGCCAACCAAAGTCAAGGAGGGCCCCAAACCTTCCACATCAACCCAAAAGAAAACTCCACCAAGACAACCACAATCACGGTATCTTAACAGTGTCAAGTTGTGGGTGGAGAAGTAGCTACTTGTAGCTCAAGGCTACCATAAAGGTGCCAATCAAATTTGGGTGTCTCGACAGTCAAAGCCTCTTCCTCAATGCAGCATTCGGAGGCCAAGGAAAAAGAAAAGTACTCCATAACACAATCCACAAAAGCCTATGTGAGTTTCGCAAAAAACTCCACCAAAGTCATCAAGTGTGGGTACCAAAAACACTGCTGCAAGCACGAGGGTACTACCAAAGAAATACCAAAGCTTGTGTCCCCAAGTGCATCACAAAGTCCCCTAAGCTTGCACAAAGAAGGAAGCCTCAGTACCGAGCACATCGGCCACCGTTTATAATGTTCATCAAAGATGGGTGCCTGTGCATGTGCTTCAACAACAAGGATACTATGATGGTAATTCCATCATATGGTTGCCAAAATTAAACAATGTGAAGATAACCTCATCACCGACTTCAACCCCAATGGCTACACCTAAAGTTTGACAAGAATGAAGGCCCAAGCAACAACAAGCAAATCACTCAATCACTCTCGTGCATTCAATACCAACACAAGAGCTTGTGTGTTCAAGCAAACAATCAACAGTCTTACCTACTGCCTCGATAACATTTGAGCAACAAATTCAAGAATCAATACCCACGTTCGCAATGGAGACTTATGAGCGCATCAAGGACAAAATAACAATGCTCTTATCGCCCCTCTGGATGTGAGAAATAAGTGCACAAGAAGTTGTTGTTCGCAAGTCATGACCTAGCTGACCCATAAAATCAATTAAAATAAAAAATCTATCAAGGAGGTCAAAACTTGTAATCTCACGGAATTCCTCTTCACAGAATTATCTATCACGGAATTCTAGTTCACGGCTTGCAAATCTCACGGAATTACACTTCATGGAATTCCATCTCACGGCCCGCACTTTCACGGGATTAGGCCATCTCATGGAATATCCCTTCACGGCAAAAAAACCTGCAATCTCACGAGTTCAGATTTCTCATGAATTATAGTCTCACGGCTTAAAAGGGAATAACTTTCACGGGATTAGGCCATCTCACGGAATATCCCTTCACGGCCAAAAAACCTGCAATCTCACGAGTTCAGGTTTCTCACGAATTATAGTCTTACGGCTTAAGAACCTGCACTTTCACGATTTAAGCCTCATCACGGATTAAGCCATCTCACACATTAATCTTTTCCAATGATCTTTAATAGCCATTGTACATTTGTTAAGCTTATTGCTTTTACTATTCTTTTGGCTAAATTAGTGTAGTAGCTGCTCCATGAGTACATATTCATACTCATGCACTGGAGAACATTTGCACCAAAGCCTCACCATCGACAACTTTCAGGTACATCCCTGGATGGGAGGGGTCATGGTGGGCGAAAGCCTGGTCAATAGTATAACCCATCGCTTGGAATTTTCCTTCAAATCTCCAAACGACGCCACCATCTTCACAAATCAATGATCTTTAATCCTTAGTGAAGATATCTATATTAGCCTCGCAAGTCCACATAATTCTTTCAATCCTCACCAACAAGTGGCGACTTCCACACTGCGCAGTTCAATAAGAGTCTATATGACTCAATTCTTGTACTCCATGTATATCTGCTTCATAAGAGCACTTAAATATACAAAAAATAAAAACAAAAAGCACATGGATGGAAGAAAGCATGAACGGATCTTTCTCAACAACATTTGACAAGAATCCTGCTATACAAAGGGACATCATCAAAGGCCAATTACTTCAAATGATGAATGTCGCTTTAATGAATCAAATGAAGAATTGAGAATCACCATCTCGTTCTGATGATTAAGTCTACGTTCCTTCGGATCCTTCTCTCTCTTCTCTCCCATTATTAACATCTCTTAGTGTTCCCACTAACAAAAATCACATGTAATCTTGCCGATGATTGTCAAAAACAAATTGAGCAAGAAAAAAAAAAGAGAGGCTCTTATAAATATAAAAATGCAATCATTCGCAAAAAACCCCACCTCACTCCATTATGAATTCTCAATACACCACTAACCTCTTCATTTATTAACTAGCTTTTCTTATGCCTTCCGGAGGAACAAAGACCATTGAATGTCACTCCACATCAAAGCCATCGACAAAACTTGTTCATTCTCTCCACACAATGGTCTTCAACGCGATCGCCATCAAGAAGGGGGGGATGTTAACCCAATTCTAGGGTTAACAAGATCTACCGCAATTATCTTACATCAAGGAGTCATGTTAGATACACCAAAGGGTCATACATTCAAGATATGAAGCAATAGTATCCAAAGCTACAACTTGGACGGGCACTCATAATGGTGTGACGGAGTATTTATGGCGATTCTCGCTTCAAGTGCATGTGGTAGCAAGCAAGGATGAAGTTCTAAGTGATGTACTTCATGGATATATTATGAGAGTAGTCATTGTAATTGCATTAGGTCTCTTATGAGCCTAAAGTGCTCGGCCGGTCACAGTTTAAGTGAGTGTGAACACTTATGGATATATATATAAGTGAATCTCTCTCATAATACAATATACTCTTCCATTGTGCAATTGAGTCTTGCTCTTGCTAATCCTCTTGCTAATCTCTTCCTAATGCATGCTAGTGAGTGTGTGTGAGTGAAGTGAGGTGAGAGGAGGGACGAGTACCCGTAGTGCAATGCGGCGGTGTGACAATGCTCGCGGGAGGCGCGGTGGAATTACTTCTCAAGGAGTTGTAGAGCTTGGAGACCTCAAGGGTTACGAGCTCGGCCATTGGAAAGATCCTCACGACAGTTGCGGTTAATCAGGTAATCTCTTTTTGGATGTGTTTCAAGGAGGGTTAGGGTGAGTCACAACAATATCTTTTTGTACCACATCAATGTATTTAAAATACAGTTTATCTCTCTCTTCTCTCCGATGTCTAATCATTTCTTTTGCATTAGTGTTCCTAATCAGAAGGCTTATGGTTGCATCAAGTGCATCAAGGCTTTCACATGCAACACTAATGACGGGTGATTTGCTCTGGATGATGGCTTGACTTTGCTTGATCTTCAAAAGTAGAGGAATGTCCTAGAAACTTTGATATGACTTGATAAAATTGGTGAACATAAAGAAACGCAAACCCTAATTGATTGCTAATGCAAAAATGCAAACCCTAAATTGGGTATTGATGCAAAAACGTAAACCCTAAATTGACTGTTAATGTGAAAATGCAAACCATAATTGCATGGGACCTTGTTGACACTCTGATACCATGTAGGATACGTGTTTGGCTTAATGGAGATTAATGCAAAGAAAAAGATTAAGTTGTATATTAATGCAAATCACTATGCGAAAGCATGCAATAGACACGATAGATGTAAACCTAATCTACTATATATTGATAACGTGAATGAATATTTACAATGATTATTGATTATGAGAACTTGATGATGCTGACGGTATGTTGGGAGTGGTCTTATCTTGCCTGCCCATCACTGTCTCGGAGCACATGCCTAAACTCTTGAACTACCGTCAGCCCCAGCCCTCTCTTTATAGTGTATTATGGGCTAGTTGGTTGGCCTTTAGGGTTAATAATGTCCAAATATAATAAAAGTGTCCATACTTGGCTGCTTGTTGGGCGCTTGGACTGATGAGGTGGCTGACTTCATTGTTCACGGTGGTGGGAACGGGGTAGACATCTCAGGTACCACAGTCCACATTATGCTATATGCAGATGATATTATTTTGGTCTCTGAGTCGCAGATGGGACTACAGCATCATCTCCATGCACTCGATGACTTCTGCACACAGAGGGGACTTACAGGGAACCTTGGGAAAACCAAGGTCATGATTTTCCACACCTCAGGGCCGGTTCGACGACAGCAGGAGGACAGGTAGAGGTGGTAGACTCATATGTGTACTTGGGGATTACATTCGTGACTTCGCCAAGAAGATTTACTATGGCACAGGCAGCCAGGGATAGACTCACACGAGGGTATGCAGCTCTGGCCATGCTAGAGAGACAATGTCACCGCGCACACTTCCAGGAGCCCCGCACGAAGGGGTGGTTGTTTGACACACTAGTCACCCCTGCTTTGATGTATGCCGTAGCAATATGGGCACCTGGGCTCACCACCTCCACATGGTCTTAGATAGAGAGACCTCAGATTCTCATGCTCTCACAGATGATCCGCAGCAAATCCTCTGTACAGACCAGCGCAGATTTGGCCAGTTCTTGCTAGAGACACAGCGCCGCAGAGAGACACTGCTACAGACTCATACCACAGGGAGAGGTGGGCGATAGCTCTAGCTCACTGATTTCTTCCAGAGATCTATCCCAGTGCCTACCCTGACACAGGAGGGGGTTACACTTCAGCGCGTTGCGGACCTCCGAGCCAGACGGAGACCGAGAGCACCAGGCTACCAGACTCCCAGACTACATCAGAGGGAGATCACAGAGATACGGGCTCGACATCAGCACCATATCCAGGAGCGGCTCGCTCACTTACACTCACACCCGGAGATCATGCTCCAAGGGATTTTTGCCTCGCCATCGCCGATGTATCACATATTACACCCCCATTATGGCACTCCTTGGAGCTAGACAGATTTGCATCGCATTCTTATGCCAATGCCCTATATACTATGAGATTCGGGGGAGGTTCCACTGCCTCTTCCGAGCTGGGTTCGGATCACTTTCCAGGATCATGGACTTCCCAGATCAGAGATGCCTGGGACTTTTTCTTCTAGAGCTCTGTAGACACAAGTGAGATCCAGATCAGCTGTACTTGCTGGAGGACCAGCACAGAGAGCTCTCACCGACTTCTTCCATACTAGCACTTTGAGGGCCGATCCACCCATCACACCTAGACCACAGGCTAGTGTAGGAGCTCGGCCGAGAGGTGTGACACTCGACAGAGCCACTGAGTTATGTAGAGCTCGACGCCCTGGACCCCATGGCCCTCGCCCACGGCCACGCCACCATAGGAAGATCCGAACCATCATCTCCCATCATCGCAGGGCCTTCTCGCTCCAGCTTAGTTTTACCACCTTGAGCACCATGTCACAACGGCCCATGAGGGATGTATTAGGGTGATATGAGAGCTTTCTGCTCATGTACCTAGATTAGATTTTAAAGTTCTAGATTTTTTGTTATCTTTCTTTATTACTATTTTGTACCCAGGATGATGTACCTCATGGATATGATGTAACCTTTTGGTCTCATAGGTCATTTTGGCCTTTTGAAGACGTTAATACAACTCTCTCTCTCTCTCTCTCTCTCTCTCTCTCTCTCTCTCTCTAGAGCTCCTAGGATGATTACCACTCCAGCCATATACTGTTGTACTCAATGTCACTTTTGTACTCCCCCATATTCATGTATTCATGTATCCATGTACTCATGTACCCCATTTTGACTAATAGCATTAGCTTCCCACTCTCCCTAGTTGCTGCTTCCGGATGCTCCCTACTGATGTATTGTAGGGCTAGATACTTACCTTCAGTTCTTTCTTTTCTTTTCCAGACAGTGTATCAGATGTCACATGGCTGTAACTTTGGTCTCATAGGTCACTTTGGCCTTTTGAAGACGTTAATATAACATTTCATTTCATTTCTCTCTCTCTCTCTCTCTCTCTCTCTCTCTCTCTCTCTCTCTCGGAAAAACAATGGCGTGAAGCTACGCAGCCCCCCCCACCCCTCTCTGTTCGCGCTGCGCGCTGGTGGCCCTTATTGCTGCTTTTTGGCGTGTTGCGCCTTTGCTGCCCTGGTGTGCACGTGCTCCCTGCTTCCGCCTCCCTGTTTCCAGCGCACCCCTGCTCTCAGTCATTCCGCCTCTTTACTACTCTGCGCCTCTGCTTCCCTGCTGTGCACAGGCGCCCTTGTCCGCCTACCTTGCTCTGCGCGCTGCACTATGCCCGCCCTGCCCTTGCTGCGCCTGTTCGTACGTACACTGTGGCGTTTGTCTGCTCCCCTTTTCCCACCCGACCTTGCTCAGGCCCCCAAGGCAACGACTAGGGGGAAATAGCACAATGAACCTACAGGAGCTGGAGGCGTACATGAAGACAGTGGAGGACAACACCAAGAAATTACTGGGCGAGCAAAAGAAGGTACTGGACAGAGTTCTGAACCAACATGAAAAACAGTGAAAGGCCTCCGCAAGGAGATACAGGGAAAGAACAACAAGATTGAAGAACTGACAGCCCAAGTGAACCTCCAGGAAGAGGTGATTTAGATGCTGAAAGAGACCCAACTGCAACAAATAGGAATGCCAGAGGCTGCCCCAATGATAGGGGAACTCTGGGCAGAAATGGAACTCTAAAGGCTACGGTCAAGGACCATACAGTGGAGGAAGGGGAACTGAATATTCAGGAGGGTTTAAGGACTGACTTGGAGCAGTTGAAAGCTGCGAGTGATAAGCTGCGGGAAGAACTGCAGACCACTAAGAAAAATTGGGTGGAGGTGGTGAAGAAGCACAAACCCTCGCAGAGCATCATACACGAGACTCTCGAGGAGGAGAAACGCAGGAAGGATAGGGCCCTCCATGTGCGAGTACGGGGGCTATAGGCGGGGCTTCCCCAAAGTAGGATGCCATGACGCTTTGCCAAATGCTAGGAGTGGACGGGATCGCCCCCCCCCCCCCCCCCCCTTTGCAGATACATGGAGGGCGGGAAAGTATATGACACGAGAGCGACCCCTCATCATTAGATTCCCAGCAGACAAGCCTTCTTAGACAAGCGGGTTGCCCTCAAGGGCACACAGGTGTACATGGGAGATGATCTCACTCCAGCACATGTGGCACACCGGCGTGAGGTGATGGTGATTGTTCATGAGGCCCGCAGAGCAGGCAAGTGGGCTATCTACAGAGATGGTAGAGTCATTATCACTGAGCGTCGTCCCAAATAGGGACGCGGGGTCTATGAGACCAAACACCTGGGGTTGGCAGTATGGAACTGCGATGGCATGCAATGGTCGAATCCAAGAGGCTTGAGTGAGATTCTCATAGGCAGGGATGTCATTTTTTACATAGAGACTCATCAGAGCCTGAGAGGGGCTTACCATACATAGCCGGGTATGAGTGGAAGTCAGCTTTTCGAGGCGAGACCCGCACATCATGAGGAGTACGTGGCTTTGGGGGGGTAGCTGTCCTTTTTAGATCCCATCTCTGACAGATTCTCAGCATCGTCCGGAAGGACGAGGATGCACGATATCTTTGGGTGCGGCTACAACTTAGCAGTGACAGAGTCATCCACAATGCTGTGTGTTATTTTGCACCACGCCACTCCCCTTATGCCGCACAGCATGGCCAGTCACCGTACTTACCATTATATGAGGATATCATGGAGTTCACTGTTGGGGGAAGTCCTCTTACTCGGGGATTTCAACGCCAGGACGGGAAGTTAGCAGGTCCCACTACTCGATCTAGACGACCCTATCAGACTACAGGAGCTGGACATCAGTGACATAGGGCTGTAGCGATCATCACAAGACCGTGAGGAGGTCACAGTGTATGGGAGATAGTGTATGGGAGATATTTCTTAGAGCTGGGAGCTGCACATGGTCTCGTTATCTATAACGGGATGCCCTCCTCCGGCGCCCTCACCTCCTTCCCTCACTCAGGAGGTACTAGCACTGTGGACTACCTTATGGGATCTCCGGCTTTGGCACACCTTATCCCCGACTTCTCCATTCCGTCACCCCCTTTTGAAGCTGACCATGCCTACCTCTCTTTGAATCTTACCTACACACCACCTGTCCCTCCCCCCCCCCGCCCCCCCCCATCTCACATTACACTCAGGTCCTCTTTGATCACGAGCTTGACCTTGTTTACTCCAACCACATCTACCGCCAACTCCAGGATGTGGAACGTACTGTCCCCCTATCCACCCTCACAACACAACTCACCACCATACTTCACACATCTGCCACAGCTTCTTTCTGTTGGGTAGGAGGGAAGCTAGCCCGCGCACACACACACACACACACACACACACACACACACACACACAATCTCAAGCACAGAGAAACATGAGAGTGCTGGAAAAGATGTACTCAATAATGATATGAAATGAAAGTACAAGTGAGTACTAAAAGGCCTAGGGCAAGGTGCCCAACACACATAAGTGTGTTCACACGGGGAAAAAACCTGTGTCCAGTTACAGGGAAAAAGTGCCTGTGAGTAAGCTGGGTTCACACCTGAACTAGTCGGGAGTGGACATGACCAACAAACCCCCCTCAAGTGAATGGTGTGAACGGGTAGCAGCAGGGTGATAAAGCTGTGAATGCTGCCCTGCACAATGCTCCACAGTAAGAGTGAACTGCAGTGCCAATGGAAAAAGCCTGCACACACACACACACACACACACACACACACACAACCTCAAGCACAAAGAAACGTGAGTGCTGGAAAAGATGTACTCAATAATGATATGAAATGAAAGTACAAGTGAGTACTAAAAGGCCTAGGGCAAAGTGCCCAACACACATAAGTGTGTTCACACGGGGAAAAAACCTGTGTCCAGTTACGGGGAAAAAGTGCTCATGAGTAAGCTGGGTTCACACCTGAACTAGCCGGGAGTGGACATGACCAACACTTTCATTTGCACGTGGCGGTCTACCGCCAAGCCACCTTGCGGTTCCATGCCCCAGAACGGTTGGTATGATGACGAATGTCGGGCCACACGCTCCGGTCTTAGTCATGAGGTACGGGTTGGGCAAATCACAAAGTGCCAAGCACAACGGATTTCTCAATGGCTCACCCAACGCAAGAAACGGGAGTTCTACGCTCGGAAAGAGGATGAGTTATACCGACTTTTCTTAGGGCCGAACTGCAAAGAGGCATGGGAGGAAACTCCGAGAACATCGCCCTCCCACAGCTATCACCTACCCGGATACATGGCACTCCTATGCACGCTCCCTCTATCATACCCCCCCATCAACCACCCCTACCCCCACCACTAGATCCCCGGCCCACCACCTCCACCTTCTTCACAAAGGGCATGGTCCTCAAGGCCATTCGTAGACTACGCAACGGGCGAGCCCAAGATCATGAGGGACTCACTGCCGAGTACATCTCGCATGCCCATGATACCCTAGCGCCCCTACTAGCCTACATGTTCAATAGAGCCCTTTGTGAAGGATTTCCACCCTCTTGGTCCACCAACACCATCACCCCCATCCTCAAAGCCGGAGATCCACTTGATCCTAATAACTACAGGACGATCATGATTGGCCACACATTGGCCAAACTCTATGGATCAGTGCTAGAGGTGGAGCTCAGTTCATTTGTAGAGAGCCAGGGTGTAATATGCAACGGAAGTCTTCGTATTGGAAGATCCTGTCACACAAATGCTCACACCATCTTCTGTATCGTGAGTTTCGTGAGTTAAGCAATCCACTTTAATACTTCAAACTCTAAAGAGATATGAGAGAGAAAGATGAGATCTGTACACCAGATTGGGTCCGAAATTACCCACTGAAGGGCCCCCTATCCCGTTACCGAGATAGTATTTGCTTTATTACTCTAGAGAGAATATTCGACTGTGGATTGTAGATAAGCCAAACGCAAGATCTCGGAGGATCGGAAGCTTGGCTGAACTGTACATGGTTGTAGAAACTCCACAATGAACTGATCTCGAGCCTATGCACTCTTCCCAAGGGCATGAGGAAGGGCTGCACACTTGAGGCTGAGAAGGGACTGTAGTGGACTGTTCTAAGCTATGAATGAATGCTGAAAAATGCTTATGAATGCTGTGCCTTCACCAGATGGCTGGGGCATGTGTGGATGATGCATAGAAGGTTGTAGGCTGCTGTAGGACTGCTGTAGGACTGCTGTAGGACTGAAACGCAAACCTGGACTGCTGTAGGACTGAAAACGCACAGCTGTAGTGAACTGTACACAGGCCGGCTGTGATATATGCAGAAAATGCAGAGGTGTTTGCTGATTTGGGGCCTGTGGAGGTACTTAATGGCTGCGCCTGATGGCTGTGGGGATTGCTGAACTGCTGCGTTGGAGAACCAAGGTTGGCTGAAGCAAAACACAAGTACTCCAAGGGCTGGATGAGACTATGGCTGCAGGCGGGAATGCTCCTAGGGCTGAGGATATGAGGCACCTGGATTTTGAGGGCTGAATGGGCTTCTAAGCACAATGCATGTCTATTTATACTAGTTGGGAGTTGGTCAAGTTGGCTGGCTGGTCATAAATTTAATAAACTTTATGTTTATAAAATGGCATTAAATGCTAATAAAATACTATAAAATATTGAAAAAATACCAGATAAATCCTAGTAAATTTCCTAAGGCTTCTGTGATGTTCTAATGATGCACAGGCATATGAATTCATGTTATGCAAAATGCAGAGTGCTTTCTGATGCAAACCCTAAGACTTCTATTGACTCTACATGCATGAATGATTCTCTCCAAGTGGGTTAAGGGACTTGACTGACTGACTAACCTACTAAGGCTGAGGAATGACCTGCATGGCTCATGCCTAACTTATCCTGGACTAAGGATGCACAATGGGGTCACGGCGTACGACAAATATCATCCTATTGGGTTCTAATAATGTACAATTGTTGTACTGCTGATGATGAGCCAGTTTGTCACCATACTCTGAGTGCAGAGTGAATGTGACATTCCCTCCTGCTTAGCTTGGCGGAAGGTTCATGGCTTCCAAGTAGTCCGCCAACAACTGGGGGTACTCCTGGAAGAACTCCTCGTCTAGCCATACGGCTTCGTGGGTACCTCGATCTCGGAATTTTGTATAGAACTGACGTATCTGTCAACCGGAACCATGCTTCTAACGATGAAGAAGGATCTACTCGGGCTCGATGACTTTTGCTTCGTCTACCACGTCTGGCTGCTGTTCATCTGAAACATCAAACACTTCTGGACCAACATATGGTTTTAGCCAAGAAACATGGAAAACATCATGCATTGTCCAACTGGTAGGCAACTTTAACTTCATGGAGACATCACTTAAATTCTTAACTATTGGAAAAGGGCCAAAATTACAGAATGAAAGCTTGGGACCATGTTTGCCCACTTGTTTCAAGCGTTGTTTCATGATGCGTTGATAGACCCAATCCCCTTCCTTGAAGTGGATATCTAGTCTAAACTTACTTACCTGTTCGTGAACTGAATAATGGCCAGGCTCAAAATTGAGGGCCAAAGTGGGTTGAGTACCAAACTCTGCAGAATCGACATACTGATCTACTATGCTTTTTAAGTCTCTTCTAGAGATGTTGAGAATGGTAGACTCCTGACTGGTTTGGATGCTGGTCTTTCTACTAAGAACATCTGCTACTGGATTATGCTGACTAGGGATGTACTTTATCATTCCTCCAACCTGGTGGAAGCGTTGACCTTGTCTAGTGTTCTGAGCACTCCACTGGGCACTTGGCATCTTGGGGAGCCACTCAAGTGCTTGGTGGTCTGTGGTGACTGTGAAAATGCATCCATAAGGAACAGGTTTCAAATGTTTGAGAACTAACTGCTGTTCTAGCTTGCCCTTGAAAGTCTTGGATAGACAACATGGAAACTTGCTAGGAGGTTCTGCTAACTGTGGGATGCTGGGTGGGAGATCATCCTTCAAAATGCCTGAATGAGAAAGGAGATCTGCCAACTGAGGGATTGAAGATGATGAGACAGCGGTTATCGATGAGATAGAAGCTGTTTGAGTATAAATCAATGCTCCTTTTGCTCCCTTGCACATAGCTCGTCGGACCTGGAGATGAGAAATCATAGGAATGCCAAGAATGTCCTATCCCCCCGAATCATGACAGGCTCAGGAAAACTTTTAGAGATAATAAAGGTGTCTTGTCTCCAAATGGAAATAGGTTCATACTGACGAAACCACTGGAAACTTTTACATTCGAAGACAACTCTAGTCTATAAGCAACCTCACCCGTGACATGCTAACTATACGAAAGTGTGATTAATGATGATTAACTCTATTCACATGCACAATGATAAGTAGAGAGGAGGATGAAAGAGAGACTCTTTACCTAACCTACTCCTAATGTATATTACTGAATAAATGAGTAATTACAATGATTGCAGATCACAAATCAGACTTTTTAAACTATGCATAAACTAAATGCTTAATGTCCTCCTATGTGCCTTTGTGATGTGGAGGTCTACGTGGCTGATCCAGATGTTGTGGCTACATGCCCTTGGTCTTGGCTTTGCAACCTCTGTCTCTAAATGCCTACAAATGAACCATGACTTTCCTTTCTATAGGGATTTTGTTAGCAAGTCATATTCAGGTCGGTTTTTCCTTTTGGACCTACATAATATTGTCCAAAAAGTCATATTTAGCTTCCAAACTATACCTGGAAGATGTCCCAACTCTTGGTCCATGTCTTGGGCACATCCGAGCACCATCTAGGCTCCTAAAATGGCTATGGATTGCCCATATACGGCCTCTAACTTTTCCCTTTAGACGGCTGCAAGAAATTATAATGTCTACGTGGCAGTGTCGGAAGGTGTGCACGTGACATCACTCCTACTAAACTTGGAGTAGTGGGGCAACCATGCACCTTTGCCTCTTTCTCGACTTGGTCTTTCCATAGGCTGACCTCCCATTTTTTTGGGTCCTTTGCCATTGGTACCTCCATTGGAACTTCCAGTGGAACTGCTAGCTTTGCTTTTGGCTCCTTTGTCAATGGATGCTCTGCCGACATGGGAGACTCTTCGCTGAACAGGTTCTAATACCATGAAAGAAACGCAAAAGAGCCACCCAGAAGAACCGCCCCTAGCCTGGCCAAAGATGGTCTCCCCACCTTTGATTCTGGTATCCACCAGAAGTGGGGGATAAGCGAGACCACAGGGCACACTGCCCCATGTAGGAGGGTTGTGAAGGCCGAAACTATAGTTGGGATAGCAATTGTTGACGTGGCAATGAGAGAGGGTGGTGAATTTCAACGCCAGCAGCATCGAGCTTGTCATTATTCATATTCTGGACGCCTTCAAGCTTCACGTTCTTCTTTAAATGTGGCTAGAGAGGTACACCACATTAGGGGCCAGAAGATGGGCTGAACCCCCCCCCCCCCCCCTCTCTTTATGGTTAGATTATGAAAAAGGAGTCTGCTTCAGATACAACCTTGCGGGTGCCCAGGGATTGTCCACTGGCTAGCACCCGATTCTTCCAGTATAAGATGAAAACATTAACAAAACATATGCTGACTTCAGTGTTCCACCACGGAATTGGAGAGCTTTCCCGGCTTAAAGCACATGTAGGACAGCCATGGACAGCCCGTAGCATTCCCACATCAGCCTGGGACATCCTTGTATAGTTGTCTCCAACCCTGTAGAGCCCGTAGAGCAAATCAACAAGCCACCAGGGGGCTGAACGAGCAGTCGACCAGCCTCAAGGGTGCCTCAGAAGAAGTCGGCCAGCAGAGATTTGCATGCCAGATTACAACCAGCTAGCAGAGAGAGAGTCCCACCACAAGTCGACCAGCCTTGTGCTGATAAAAGATGAGTCGGCCAGCAGTTTTCGACTGTCTGAAACAGTTGACCAGCTCTCTGGGAGATATAGATCTTGTTGACCAGCAGTAGACAACTCAAAATCAGATCGGCCAGCTTCATCATCCACCTGCCAAGCATGTGACCAGCCCAAACACGACTTGCTTTCTCCCAGTAATAGAGTCTGTCCGCCAAAAATACCAAGCGTGTGTTTTTTAGGTCCAGAGGGAGGCGCCTACAAGCAATCAGCCCATAAACTGTCCAGTGTCCATCCTTTGGCTGCCACGTTAATTAAAATAGTCCTGCCTAGTGTGTATAGCGTATAAGTTTGCTTGGTCACTTATAAGTGAATGTGGACTTGCATCAATAAATATTGGCATGTGAAAACATAAAGCTGTAAATTGAGTTTTCAAGGACACTTACCACCTGTAAAACACATGTAGACCACGTGTCAGTCCAAAACATGTGTGCACATACACGTCCCACAGAGTGCCCAGGCGTCCCACAACACAGGCAGTAATCTCAGACATTGTCCTGGCAAACAAGACAAGTCATCCAAAAATAAAATTAAGGTCATGCATACACATGAGTGCAACTAGACTGGAAGAAACACCCATTTGCTCAGTTGTATTAATTAGGTAAAGTGTTCAAGGATCCAAAATCCTTCCGGAATCTTTCCAATACAAAAGTACAGATAATCACCGGGATATCTAGTCCTGGGAAAAAAACACACCATATCAGGCTCCACAAGCCATACATGTACTGTCAAGTCAAGCTCCATATGCCACACATGTACAGAATGAAATAGAAGCAATGAGGAGTTTTGTGACAGTAAAGGTGGTCGACTAGTCAAAATTGAAGGAGGTCCAAACCTTAGGTGACATGTGGCAATCCTGAAAATAATCCTCATATATTCATTTTGCGTCTATAGCGGAGTAGTTTTTAAATTTCACAAGATATCTGCGTACAAGCTTGCCTCCCGTATGCTTACGCTTCTTGTGAAAAGTTATTTGCTCAGGTTGCAATACCTGCTCAAGCACATCCAACTGTGGTGGATCTTCCAAAACTGGTTCCACAGGAGGTGATCCCATGTAAGGCCTCAACAAGCTGACATGAAATGCATTATGTATTTTCCAGTGATCGGGTAATACCAATCTACAAGCCACTTCATTTATCTTCTGTAAGATTTGGAATGGCCCATAATACCTATTCGAAACCTTAGGATATCGGCCTTCTTTACCTAGCCACTTTCGAAGACATGCTTTCTCGAATTTAAGTAACACCCAATCATCTTCCTTGAAAATAACCTCTCGCTTGTGCTTGTTAGTTGTCTTTTTATGCTTAGGTTGAGATCTTTCTATGGCTGTCTGAACTTGTGCAAACGCAGTATCCAAATCTCGAACATACTTATGTGTTGCAATGATTTTGTCTTTTGTTTGTAAGATAGGTGGTAGTACCACCTTGCCATAAACTATCTCAAACGGGGCCTTGTTAGTTGAAGAATGCATTTTTTTGTTGTATGCAAACTTAGCCAAAGGCAAGTATTTCTCTCAATCTGTTTTCTGCTTAGATACATAACATTTGAGCAAATCAAGTACGGTTTATTTTTTGATTTCTTTTTGATCATCCATTTGAGGATGATAAGTTGATGAAAAATTCAGCTTTGTACCCACGCTATCAAACAATGCCTACCAAAATAAACTAGTGGTCCAAGGATCTCTATTCTCCACAATAGATTTGGGCATGCCATGATGTTTGAAAATCTAAGCCAAGAACAGCTTTGCCATGTGCTCTGGCTTGATTGTTTCCTTCACAGGAATAAAATGTGCCTGTTTGCTAAAGCGATCAATGAAGTCCATATAGCATCATTACCATGTATGGATCTCGGCAAATCCATAATTAAATCCATGGCAATGCTTTTCCATGGTTTATGTGGACTGGGTAAAGGCTGAAGCAAGCCTGGTGTTTTGTGCCTGTCAAATTTGACTTTCTAACACACCAAGGACTCACGAACATAAGTTTCAATATCCTTGCGTAAAGCTAGCCAAAAGAAATATCGTTCCAATTCTTGTGTAGTAGCTAGAACATGATGACCTGCATACGGAGGAGCATGACACTCTTCCATGACCTTGCAAATCTTGGACCACACAAATGCGGTTTTGCATCATTAGAAAACCATCTCGTATCAAATAAGATGGAACAGCAATACCCCCATTCAAGTCAGCCCAAATAAGCTGAAAATCTATGTCGAAAGAGTACATATCTCGTGTTGGGTTTTATGCTGTGTATGCACCCAGAGGAGTGCTAGTGATCATCAGTAGATTACTGGGACACTTTTTACTTCAGTTAGTGGAGGTTTTTTCCCCCAGTTTAGCTTAGTTTCACTTATATTCAGTTTATAGGTGTTTTGGTCCACCCGGCACATTTTATGGCCGGACATGTGAACACATCTCTTTAGGTCACTATTATGTGGCTATTGTACTTCACTTTTTATCAAGCTGAATACACAAAAGTCGTGTTCTCTCTCTGTTGCTCTCCACGCCTGTTTGCAGCATCTCCAAACCCTAACCCTAACACCCCTTTTGCCTTCATTTGGTATCAGAGCTTTGAAGGCTTGCCCTTGCCCTGCCCGTACACTGCCACATTCTGTCTCCGTACAACCAGTACATTATTGCTCTGCCCGTACACTGTGCGCCGTCTGCAAACCGTACAGCTGCCGATTGTACTTGTTCGCCTGCAGCTACTGTACCTGCTCTCTTCCGTCAGCAGGAGTACTGAAGCCATCCGTACAGCCCGTACAGTCAGCGTTGACTGCATCTTGTCAGCGCCGACTGCACGTGTCAACGTCCGTACCTGCTCTGTACATCTGTACCTGCTCCGTACAGTCAGCGCCGACTGTATCTGTCAGCGCACGTCAACCGGCTTCGAACTGTACTAGTCGACTGCATTAAGTCGACTACTTTCGTACCCGTGGTACCTGCCTCAGAGTCACATGGGGATGGGGGACGGGGACGGGGGACGGGGACGGGGAAGTGCCGTCCCGGGGACGGGGTCGGGAACGGCAAAAAAAAACCTCTTTTTTAAAAGCAATTTAGGAGTTGTATGCATGACATACATATAGAGACACACTTTGAACAAAATTTTACACCGAATAGACAAAAAAACAAGAGTCATTTTGAGCAAAATGCGCTAATAAAACATCGATGGCACACTGATTATGTGATTGATAGTCTGATAGATACAAAGAGATAAGTACATGCCTCATGGGCAGTGAGGGTTACAAAAAAGAGTGGGTACAAAATAGGGATACTAGATAGATCAAGGCACAAAAAAGGTGAGATGGCTCAAGGCTCAAGAGTCAAGCCTCAAGCTCCTGAAGTGCTAGCCTGACGGGAGGCTTGGAAGTCGAAGTCGTCGATGCCATTTGAAGCCTCCTCCTCCCCCTCAGGCTGTAGCTCCTCCTCTACCTCCTCAAGATGCTCCTGAGCTGCAGGATCCTGCTGTGCCATCTCCCATTCGGTGAAGGGATCCGCCTTCCCTGTTGCTGTCGCACATAGCATGCGCAAGTTAGCGCTCACAAAAACCAAATCACTTGCCCTTTGCACTTCAAGGCGGTTCCTCTTCTTAGAGGCAATGTGACTGTAAACGCTCCAAAGTTGCTCCAAGCAACTAGAGCTCACAGCCTAGCTAAGGATGCGAATAGCCAAGCGCTGCAACTCCGGCCCATCTGATCCGTAATCCTCCCACCAAAGAGGAGACCCAATCTTGAGGCGGTCAAGCTGTGCATCTAAACATCCAAAAGATCCCTGCCGCGTCCTGTACTGAGATAGCTGGTCTCTGATCTTCCGCCTGATGGTAGGGTCGGGCTCTAAGCGCTCCAAAATGATCCGCCATCCCCTGCTTACTTCCTTGTCGGCCTCTTGCTTTCTGCCCTGGAACTCTGGATCAACCACAAAGGCAGCCGCATGAAGAGGGGAGTAGTAGGAGTTCCACCTGGACTCACATAATGAGTGGATCTCCTCAAACTCGGCCCTGTCTGGCACAAGCTGCTGGAGTGACTCGATCATGCGATCCATGGCCTCATAGACCTTGCCGATACATGGTTCACGGCCGTCAATGACTCGTAGAAGGTGAACAATAGGCTTGACCAAGGCATCAAGTGTCTTCACCTTCTCCCACCAAGCGGCATCATCGGCGCGATCTCGGCACGTTCTCCCTGTTGCCGATTTTGACTGCGGCATGGCAGAAAATTCATCACTAAGGAAAAGCCCTCTTAGGGCTCCGCCACATGTAGACAAGCGGCCTAGCATGAGGAAGTTGTATGCAAACCTTGTCTCAGAATACTTGAGGAGGGAAAGAGTGCTCCTTTTAGAGAACTCATGTCGCAGCCTTTGGTGGTTGAGGACAAAGGATACAAGCTGGTTAGCCTCCTCAATGGTGGGTGCAATCCATGGCAAGGCACCTATGTCTTTGAGGAGGTTGTTGAGAAAATGGGCCATGCAAAAAGAAACTGTGATGGATGGATACATTGACTCAATAATGCTCCCGGCTGCCCTATTTGACGCCTCTCCATCCGCCACCATGCCGACCACAAGCTCCGGCCCAATGACCTTGATCGTGGACGCCCATTCCGCGGCAAGCACATCCACGGCCTTCCCAGTGCCACTCGCATCATGTGACTCGATGAAGTACACTTTGCCCCTTGAGTAGGCCACCACTCCATGGATGGAGCGCTTGCGCGTGTCACTCCATCCGTCTACAATGAGAGAGACTCCGTTAGTCTCCCATGTTGCCTTTGTATCCGCCGCCGCCTGCCCAACGGCCAACTTCTCCCTATCAAGCAAAGTGGTGCGAATCTTTTCCGATGAAGGTGGCACATAAGAGGGGCCATATTCCCCGATCTTTGTGGCCATCTCACGGAAGTAAGGAGACCTATTTCAAGTAAGGAAAACCATGTAGCATGTTAGCTTTTTTTGGCAATATGACAAATGCTTTGAAACATGAGACATTAAAAAAAAAAAGAGTGAAGAGAATTGAGTCTCGACTCTCACCGTGCCGCTTGAAACGCAATGTGGTCGTGGTAGAAGAACCTAGCCACCGACCTATCCACCTTATCCTTCAATTTTGGGTTCCAATTCTCGTTAAGAGTGGATTGATGGCGGATGGGAATGGAGGCACCCGATGTGGATGGAGTGGACTTGAATGGTTGAGAGCTTGAAGCAAGATTTGGGTTCCTCTCCACCTCCATTCGCGTTGGTTGCTCTCGTGCTCTCACCACATCATGAGGATCAACGGCAACATGTCGCCCTCTCTTTGCCGCCTCGGCCACCTCATAAACCTTGAGCTTCTCAAGAAGCTCCGCTCGCTTCTCAGGAGTAACGCGTGCGCAAAATTGCACTGGCCTCGTGCAAAAAGTGAGCTCGCACTTTGTTGGCGCCGCCACTTCTCTTGTAGGAACAAAGCTTGCAATTCCATGCCCTTGAACCACCGCCCACTCCACGACTAGCGTAGTGGACCTCATCCCACCATGACCATGTGTGCACCGCCGGCCTCCTTCGTGAAGAGCCGGCAACGGAAGATGTGGCGGCGGCGCCTTCACCTTGAGATGCCATGAATGATGAATAGTGTGAGAGAGAGGGAAGAAGGGTGCAAGAGAGAGAGAGAGAGAGAGAGAGAGAGAGAGAGAGAGAGAGAGAGAGAAAGATTTTATTAACGTCTTCCAAAAGACCGAACTCGGCCTATGAGACAAATCGGAGTACCTGTATGGGGTATCCTCTGTCATCCCAACAAAATGAAAAAGTACTGAATAAAAAGCTGAATCTGGGTGTGCAGGGGATGGAGCTCTATTACTAGGAAATGCAAAGCTATATGCATGGAGTATACAATCATGATATGCAACCTAGCTAGCTCCATCCTGTACCATACTGGGGGTATAAAATGGTATACATCAGTGAAGGGGGTGTCCACAGCTCCCTGAAGAACATGCCTGGGTGTGCTCTGAAGCGAGCCAGTCGCTCTGCACCCTCTCTGTGAAACTGAGCTCTGATCTCTGTCATCTCTCTCTGGTATAGGCGTGGTGTCCGAAAGCCAGGTGTCCTCTGTCTCCTGCGGGCTCTAAGTGTCTCTGCTCTCTGGAGAGTAATTCCCTGCCGTGTAGGGGCTGGGAGGGGTATGGATCTCTGAAAAAATGTAGTAATCTGTGTCTGTCGTCCCCCCTCTGGAGCTGTCTGAGCCTGTAATAATGTCTCTCTGTGGCGCTGTATGTCTAGAATGTATCTCCCCAGTATGCGCTGGTCTGCTGTCTCAAAGATCTGGCGTAGGGAATGTGGCTCTCTGAATAAAATGGGATATCTCTCTCTGATGGCTGTATATGCTCTGCATCTGCATACATAATGCTCCTCACTCTCCACCTCCTCTCTGCACAATCTGCATACCCTCTCCTCTCGGGGGATCCGTGCTGCTCTGCCAGTCTCAATCTCCAATCGGTGTGATGAAACTCTGAGCTGACCAATAGCCACTCGGGAGCCGTGTGGTAAAAAGCCCTCCATGTATCTAGGCCTCTCTATAAATCCATCAACAGTGATACTCATGAAGTGATCTCTGTAGTATAGCATCTTCGGTGGAAGAGGCTGTGTAGGCGATATCCATGTCTCTCCTGTATAGAGCTGCCATAGATCCTGTCTCAATACTCTGTTCCTCTCACTATGAGAGAGACGGATATGTGGTGCATCCCTGTCATACTGGAATGGTGGTAGATGATCCATGTCTAGGCCATGCTGTGAGAACCAATGTGTGACCTGTGCATACCATGATCCTCTATCTCCTGCCTCAGCCAACTGTCTAGATGCCTGAAAAGCTCTGTATGATAATCTGTCCTGTGGCATCTCTCTGAATCTGTCTAGCAGGCATATAGTCTGAAATATGGCCTCTACCATCATAGGAGGCGCAGCAAACTCTGCTCGGATAATGTCATGAGGTACTGACGGTTTGCTGCGTATCATGCGTGCCATCATGAGGGCCTGTGGTCTCTCTATCTGTGTCCACCAATGGGTAGCAAGGCCTGGCGCCCATACTGCTGCTCCATACATCAATGCCGGTGTGACTAATGTGTCAAATAGCCACCCCTTCGTCCGGGGCTCCTGAAAATGCGCCTGGTGGCACTGTCTCTCTAGCATAGCCAATGCTGCATATCCCCGTGTCAATCTAGCTCTGGCTGCTGAACCCATGGTAAAGCGTGTGGCTGCTGCAGAGAAGGTAACCCCTAGGTACACATATGATGTCACCACCTCCACCTGGCATCCTGCGAGAGTGAATGTCAGCTGACTCCTGCCCTGTCTCGATGTATGAAAGACCATAACCTTGGTTTTCCCAAGGTTCACAGTAAGACCCCTCTGTGTGCAGAAATCATCGAGTGCATGTAGATGCTGCTGTAGACCACCTGGGGACTCAGACACTAATACAATATCATCAGCATAGAGCATAATATGTACTGAGGTACCTGCTAAATCAACTCCATCTCCGCCTCCCCGTGTAATGAAGTCAGCCACCTCATCAATGTATAACCCAAATAGCGTGGGGGAAAGTGGGCATCCTTGCTTCACACCAATGGTGCTAGCAATAGTCTCGGACATACCTCCTGGACATCTGACTCGCCCAAAAACCTGCTCATATAATGCATAGATGCCCCATGTCATATCTGCTGGTATGCCAAGAGACTGCAGGCGCGCTGAAAGAGCCTCTCTCGTGGTACTGTGTCAAATGCCTTGCAGAAATCCACAAAGCAGCAATAGAGCTTTCTCTTCCTCACTCTGGCCTGATCAATCATACATCTCAAAGTGAATACATGGTCAGTGGTAGAGAAAGCTCTCCTGAAGCCTGCCTGCCCTGATGAGCGTAAACCTGCTCGCTCAGCATATAAGCTAAGCTCCTGCTCCAGCACTGCACCATAGAGTTTGGCCAGCACGTGGCCAACCATAACCGTCCTGTAGTTGCTCGGATCGAGCATATCCCCTGTTTTGTGAATCGGCACAATGGTGTGCATCGTCCACTCCGCAAGCAAACCCTCTGCTAGTGCCCTGTTAAACAGGTGTGCAAGAAAAGGAGCTAAAGAATCTACTGCATATATGAGATGCTCACCCTGCAGGCCCATATGGTCGGCGGCCCGTCCATGCTGTAGGCGGCGGATAGCTTCCTGTACCATCGAGTGGGTAAAGAAGCTAGCTGTGGTAGGTCGAGGCTCCTGTGGCTGAGGTATAGGTGGCTGCTGTGGGACATGGTATAGACCCTCTGCATATGTGTGCCATGTCTGTGGGTCTGCAATAGGTGTCGGGGTCCGGGGCTCTCTGAAGTGCCGCCATGAGACAGGGCTATCTCTACTCATGAAGAAATGAAAGATCTCTAGCTCCTGTATCTCTGCGAAGGCCCGCCTTTTGCGGCGAGTAAGTCTCCTCATCTCTCTCCTGGACTCCTGCTCTGTGATGGCTCCCAAGGCTCTCTGTATGCGGAGTCGTGAGTACAGGGCTCTGCACTCGTCATCATACCATCTGTTCTGGGGCATAGTCCCAGGTCTCGCAGGCTCTCCTGAGTGTACACGATGTGGGAAGCTCTGTAATGCAGCCGTGTGTAGGAGTGATGCGAGCTGGGCTGTAATGGTATCCATAGATGCCAGGGGATCCATGAGTAGGAGCCCATCCTCTACTCTGCCAGTGTATATGTCTGCCATGTCATGTGTGAAGTAGATGGTAGTGTGTGGCGTCGGTATGTGGCGGGCTGGTGATACTGGTGATCCGGCTAGTGAAAATGCCAAGTATGTATGATCTGCCCCAATAGGACGAGGTGGAATGGAGAATGAGGTGACAAGCTGTGATGCCTCCAAAGACCCCATAATGTAGTCTACCACTGTGCCTCCGGTCCGTGTATGACCCCCATGTGGGAAGCATGTCAGCCCTCCTGATCCCGGCCACTGTAGCATCCCGTTATAAATAACGAGACGATGCCTGGCTCCCAACTCTAGTAAGTGGTCCCCATAATGTCCTCTGTCTGGTCCAGTGTCCTCTGATGCCCGACTAGCCCCTATCTCCTCTGGATCCACATGGTGGAGGATCTCCATGTCATCATAGTCATACACCTCACACTGTCTGCTCTGTGTGTGGGCATTGAAGTCGCCCGTAAGAAATACTTCCCCTAGTGTAGAATAATGCATAATCTCCTCTGACAGACAAGTGTATGGCGAGGCTCCTATCTCCTCCTCCTGTGGCATGTCCTCTGTAATGACATAGGAGGATCCTGATGGAGAAAAGTAACATAGGGCTATGTATATAACCCTGTCCTGTGAGAGCTGCAAGCTGATCCACATGTATCTGGCCTCTGGATCCTGTGCTACCACTCTCAGTCTCCCCTGTAGCTCCCGTCTGAATAGGACTGCTACTCCCCCCGACCCTCTCGAGGTACCCTGGCGTGTGGTCCTCCTGTATGCTGACTCCCACTGGAATCCCTCTACTCGAGGTAGCCCTCTCTCTGGGCTCTGATGTGTCTCTGTCAGAAGTATGATGTCTCTCCCCACCATAACATGCTCCAGTCGTCCAGGCTGCACCCATAGTGAACCATTACAGTTCCATACTGCTATGTGTATCTCTGTCAGTGGCCTGGTCTGTGTCCCATAGGCCCCAAACCGCTAATCCATGGGCCGGCCATCAATGATGACCCGACCATCTCGATAGAAGGCCTTCTTGCCTTCTCTCCTCGCGTGTAAGACTCGTGGCATGCAAGTTCTCCTATGCTCAAGCTGCATCCTCGTGAGATCATCATCCAAGAAAATAGGAGCTCCCTCTAAACCCCGTAGTATGACCCTCTTCCTCATGAAGGTGACCCTCTCCGTCTCTCCCGCAAACTGTAGGATGAGGGCTCGCTTGCGTGTTGAGTCTTTCCCGGCTCTCCATGCTTTGGTGAAGGGGAGAGGGTGCTCTTCCTTGTAGCCGAGCTTCATGCATAGAGCTGTCCATCTTTCTCGGGAGTGGAGTCGGGTGTCTCGGCTATACCTGTGACTCGAATGTTGAGGCGGCGGGCATGCCTCATCTTCTCCTCCTCAATGGTGGTGTGAATGATTTGGTTTTCTTCCCTTTGAGTCTCCTCCCTCACTTCTTTACGGATGTTCTTCTTCACCACCTCGACCCATCCTGACTGCTTGGCTTCGAGCTTTCCCTCCATGTCCTTTTTGATCTCCTTGGAGATCTCTTCTTTGATGGCCGTGAGAGTGTTGTCATTGATCTCCCCTTCTTCCTTCTCAGCATTCTTGATGGCTACCATTTCCACTTTCAATGCACTCACCTCCTCCTTGAGTGCCGTGTTCTCTTGTTCGAGGTTCGTGACCCGTGCTTCGAGAGCTATGATGTGCCTATGTAGTTTGTTTTCCACCTCATTGAGGTTGGAATCGGATGTCTTCTTGTTCTCCTTGATTAGTGCCTTCATTGCCATCTCGAGGGCCTCGAGTTTCTCTTGGAGACTCGGGGCCATTCCTCCAAATCACTCTGCAGTCCGTCCCACAGGCAGGGAGGAGAGAGAGTTATGTTGCTGCCTTGGGGGCCTGAGCAAGGGTGGGTGGGAATGAGCAAGGGTGGGTGGGAAAAGGGCCCAGAAAGGCACACAGGCGATATGGCGAACTGAAAGGGGGCTGAGGCGGAATGGCGAACTGAGGGGGCAGAGAGGCGATATGGCGAAAGGGGCCAAAAAGGCACACAGGCGAAATGGCGAAAGGGGGCTGAGGTGGAATGGCGAACTGGGCGGCAGAGAGGCACACAGGCGATATGGCGAAAGGGGGCTGAGGTGGAATGGCGAACTGGGCGGCAGAGAGGCACACAGGCGATATGGCGAACTGAAAGGGGGCTGAGGCGGAATGGCGAACTGAGGGGGCAGAGAGGCGATATGGCGAAAGGGGCCAAAAAGGCACACAGGCGAAATGGCGAAAGGGGGCTGAGGTGGAATGGCGAACTGGGCTGAGAGAGAGAGAGAGAGAGAGAGAGAGAGAGAGAGAGAGAGAGAGAGAGAGATGGCTTGGAAGTTGGAACTTGGCACAACTTGGCACAACTTGGAGAGAGATGGATTTGGAAGCTTGAGCAATGAGGCTTGAGAAACGAGTGTGGGTGCAATAGAGAGTGTGCCTTTTTTTATAGCTGGTATTCTGCCCGTTTCTGCCCGTTTCTGGCCGTTTTCTACCCGTTTCTGGCCGTTGGAGACGTCCCCTCACCGCGTCCCCTGCCCGTCCCGCGTTTCGGGAACGCGTCCCCGGGACGCCCTCAGGCGTCCCCGTGTTGCACGGCGTCCCCTGCACGTGCCACCCGTCCCCGGCCGTCCCCGTCCCCGCGTCCCTACGGCCCGTCCCCGCGTCCCTACGGCCCGTCCCCGCATCCCCGTGTGACTCTGACCTGCCTGCAGTGTACCTGCAGTGAACCCGTACTGTACCTGCCTGCAGTGTACCTTCAAAGTACTTGCAAAGTATCTGCTACAATACAAGTCGACTGTACCTGCACAGTACAGTCAACTGTACTTGCTCTTTTGGTGGACTGTACCTGCATAAGTACCACAATCTACTCAGTCAATCTGTGGTAAGCATTAAAAATTCTGTTTTTGGGCAATACTATTTTCTCTGTGAAAATATACAGGCACTACAGGCAGACTTTCTAGCAAAGAAGTCTACAGGTTTTTTGCATAGTTTTGCGTGCAGTAAATTTGGGCATTTTTGGGGCATTTTGGCATTGTGTACGCCATTTGCTGCTCTACTCAGTCATTGGTGCATTGAGCTGCACATTCAGAGGATTGAGAGTGCAGGCATATTTGGGTGAACTGTATTTAGTGGAGTACAGTTGTTTTCAGGGTTCTTGCTATTGGGTTTTTTGATACAGAGGTACAACATTGTGCGTAGGCATAATGGCAAATCAACAGCAGAGTGATGTATTCACATATTTGTCTAAGGAAGACAAATTGGACGGCACGAACTACTCCTTGTGGAGTTTTATGCTGAAAAATGTGCTTGTGGCAAAAGGCCTTTGGGATTTTGTTAGTGGTGATGAACCACGTCCAGGTCCATTGGCTCCAGAGACTCCTCCCCAAGGGGGTGCTCGTGGACGAGGACAACAGGTACAGGCTCCAGGGCAGCCATTGCCTGTTCAAAGAACAAATGCTCAAAAGACATGGGATGCCAGGGATGCACAAGCTTTGTCACTCATTGCATTGTCAGTACAGAGGTCTATTATACCTCATATTCGTTCAGCTGGCTCTTCACAGAATGCATGGGTGACTTTGGAGCAGATGTATGCTGCTCGTAATGAGGCTAGGATCTCATTTTTAAAAAGAGAGCTGGAAAATCAGAAAATGAATGAAGGAGATGATATGTCTAGCCACTTAAACAAGCTGCAGGATTTGAGAGAGCAACTCGTCAATGTGGATGAGATTATTCCTGAGACAAGGCTTGTGTCCACCATCTTGCACTCTTTGCCAAGATCTTACTTGGCTTTTCATACCTCTTTGAACCTTAGCATGAGGAATGCTGTTGAACCCCTCAAGTATCAGGAACTTGTTGCTCTCTTGCTACAAGAAGAGCAAATGAGGAAGAATATGAATATGAACACAAATGCTGAACAAGCATTTACTACAGGTCAAAAGGGGAAAGGAAAAACTCAGCCAAAGAGTTCAAATCAGAATTTAGGTGATGGTGGTTCTTCACAGGATACCAAGAAAGGTGATGGACAGCCCAAGAAGAAGGGCAAATGTCATTACTGTAAGAAGCCAGGTCACTACATCACTGAATGTAGAAAGAGGATTGCCAAAGAGAAGGCAAAGGAAGCTGGGATGACTGTTAATGATGCTTCTAAAGCTCCTCCAGAGACTGCTTCTTTTGTTGAGGACAGGGATTACTGTTTTTATACATGCAGCTATGATGCCTCTTGGTCTTCACAGGCACTTAGTATGACAAAGCATGCATGTACTTGGTATTTTGATAGTGGTGCCTCAAAGCATATCACATCTCGCAGGGATTTGTTTAGTCATGTTGGCCCTGCCCCTGTTGGCAAAACTGTTCAGTGTGCCAACAATGCTTCATATCCAGTTCGTGGCATTGGGGAGATTCAGCTCACAGCCATTGATGGCTCCATTCTCCGCCTTACAGATGCCTTATATGTACCAGGGATAAAGAAGAATTTGTTGTCCATTTCTTCTTTGGCACATTGTGGTATGCAAGTCACCTTTGATGATGATAAATGCATGGTCAGAGACAAAGCTGTGTGGGAGAATTAGGGTTAGAGTAATTCATGTGTGGGAGACATACACAGAGAAGAACAAGAGAGAGAGAGAGAGTTGTGGGGATAAGTCAACTCATAATGATATGAGAGTGTGACTCCCCTATCACACATGTATATTGCACTAGTACACATAGTGCACTTAGTACATTAAAAGTACTAAGTGTACTATGTACTATAACTTATGGGCTTGTACACACTATAAGGGTGGGCATTATGCCTTTACCCCAACAACCTCCCACTTAAAGGCAAAGTGCCCTTAAATGAAGGAAAAGAAAAAATCAGCGTGTACATGATAATATACAAGGCCATATCAAGGTTGAAACTGGCCTCATCCAATGCCCATCAAGTGTCTGCAATGAGCAAATCGCTCCGGAGGCAAACTCTTTGTCAACAGATCAGCCGGGTTGTCATCCGTGTGAATCTTAACAAGCTGAATTTGCTTGTTCTCTATCACCTCTCTGATGAAGTGATACTTCACATCCACATGCTTCGTCTTTGCATGAAAGGTAGGGTTCTTTGCCAACTGGATGGCACTCTGACTGTCACAATGCAACAATGGAATATCCCCTGTATAACCCAAATCAACCACTAACCGAGATAGCCATAATGCCTCCTTGCAAGCCTCTGTGGCTGCAATATACTCGGCCTCTGTAGTAGATAAGGCTGTGCACTTCTGCATCCTGGATATCCATGACACAGCACCTCATGTGAATGTAAACACATAACCGGTAGTGGACTTCCGGTTATCTGGATGACCGGCATAATCCGAATCCGTGTAACCATGCACTAATGCATCCTGTTTGCCAAAGCAAATGCACATATCCTGTGTGCCCTTCAGGTATCTCATGACACCTTTCACTGCTTCCCAATGCTTCTTGCCAGGGTTGGCCATGTATCTAGAAACCACTCCCACTGCAAATGCAATGTCCGGCCTAGTAGCAACCATGGCATACATGAGATTGCCACAAGCTGAAGCATACGGAATCTTGGCCATATCAGCCCTGTCTCTATCTGACTGTGGGCTGTCCATAGCACTGAGTTTCACATATGGAGGCAAAGGAGTACTAGTCTTCTTCCCCCCGTCCATATTGAACCTCTGCAAGACTTTGCCAATGTATTCCTTCTGAGACAAATACAACACATGCTGATTTCTGTCCCGAAGTATCCGCATACCCAAGATGTGATTTGCATCACCCAAATCCTTCATATCAAAAGTTTGATGCAGCCTCTGCTTCAAGGCATCCATCTCTTTACGAGATTTCCCGGCAATCAACATATCATCAACATACAAGATGAGGATCAATAGACTGCCATCCAAAGCTTTCTTGGTGTACAAGCAGTGATCTATGTCACTTCTCCTGAATTTCTGGGATTTCATGAATGTATCAAATTTATGATACCATTCTCTTGGTGCCTGTTTGAGCCCATAAAGACTCTTTTTCAGCTTGCATACAAGCTTCTCCTTTCCACTCACTGCATAACCCTCTGGCTGCTGCATATATATCTCCTCATGGAGATCACCGTGAAGAAAAGCAGTCTTCACATCCATCTGAATCAAATCCAGATCATCATGTGCAACCAAAGCTAACACAGCTCTAAGTGTGGTCATTTTGACCACTGGAGAGAAGATCTCATCAAAGTCCACACCATATTCCTGCTTGAAGCCCTTAGCCACTAACTTGGCTTTGTATCTTGGCTTAGCATCTTGTGCAACTTTGAGCCTGTATACCCACTTGCATGGCAAAACCTTCTTGCCTGCAGGTAAATGCACCAACTTCCATGTCCCATTTTTGTGCAGAGAATCCATCTCTGACTTCATGGCACGCTCCCAAAGAGCCTTGTCTGCCCTCTGTAAAGCCTCTTTATAACATGAGGGCTCCCCACAGTCAGTAAGCATCAAGTAGTCAACCCCTGGAACAAACCTGTCAGGGGCTCTGGAGGGTCTTGTGGACCTCCGTACCCAATGACCATCATTTGCAGGTTGCTGTCCAGCCTGCATATCACCCATTGGTGGCTCCTGTTCCATGCCATAAGGCTGAAATATCATGCCCGGTATCTCCTCTAACTGTGGTATATCCATAGGGATATCTTCTGCCATCTCTGGCTGTCCATTTGGACCATTTTCAGCACCATTTAAGGGCTGGTTTTCCTGCTGTAATGGCTGATTTACAGCCCTTTGTTGTTGTCCATGATGTCCATCATCATCAAAGATGACTCTGCCAGGCTCCTGTTGCCTTGCAGGCTCCTTATACATGCATGTTTCATCAAAAATGACATCATTGCTGCGTATAATCTTTCTATTCACGGGATCCCAAAGTCTATACCCCATTTCACCTCTGTCACCATATCCTAGGAATATGCATTTGTGAGACTTAGGATCAAGTTTGGTGCGCATTTCCCTGCGTATGTGCATGTACGCAACGCAACCAAACACTCTCAAGTGCTTGTATGACGGAGGCTTCCCTGTCCATACTTCTTCTGGCACTTTCCCACCAAGCCTCGTGTTAGGTGACCTGTTTATAAGGTGAACGGCTGTCATAACAGCTTCAGCCCAAAAACCATGAGGTAACGCAGCATGTGACAACATAGAACGGACCTTCTCCTGTATGGTCCTGTTCATCCTCTCTGTTGTCCCGTTTTGTGGAGGATCATAAGGAGTAGAGAGCTCCCTCTTGATGCCTTTAGCATCACAAAAGTCCTGAAACTGTTTGGACATATACTCTCCACCATTGTCGGAACGCAAAGCTTTCAGTGTTTTGCCAGTTTGATTCTCAACAAGAGCAGCAAACTTCTCAAACACTGAGAATGTATCACTCTTCAAACGAAGAGGATAAACCCACACCTTGCGTGTGGCATCATCTATAAAAGACACAAAGTATTTTGCCCCTCCCAAAGAAAGCTGAGACATCTCACATACATCTGTATGCACAAGCTCTAACTGAGCATCTTTCTGTCCAAGAGCTTTCTTGTGGGGGCACTGTAGTTGCCTACCATATATACAATGCTCACAAAATTGAAAACTTGAAAACTTTAGAGAAGGCAAGTAACTCAAACGAGACAATTGCTCCATTCCTTTGACACTCATGTGTCCCAACCGGCTATGCCACATAGAGATTTCCGGCAGCTCGGTTGCATTTACATTAGCATGGTGACAAACACCTGCATGCATAAGTAAAGAGTGTCCACCTTAGAGCCTCTGGCAACAACCAGTGAGCCCTTACTAATTTTCCACTTTCCACTACCAAATGTGGTAACATAATCAGCATCATCAAGCTGTCCAATAGAAAGCAGGTTCTTCTTGATCTCAGGCACATGCCTGACATCATGGAGCATAAGCTGTGAGCCATCTGAAAATACAAGCCTCACATCACCTCTGCCAAGAATCTTGCATGCATGGTTATCACCCAAATAAACCACTCCTTCATTGCCAGCAGTATACCTGACAAACAAGTCTCTGCAACCTGTGACATGAAAGGAGGCACCTGAATCAATGATCCATGAGTGCATACCATGACCACCTGTAAGAAGTGAATGGGCATCAAGTGAAGACGTAAATAGGACCTCATCCTCACTACCACCTGCATGTGACACATTGATTTCTTCAATCTTGACTCCACTTTTGCCCTTTGGCTTTACATCTTTGGCTTCATCTTTCTCTTTGTCTTTGCCTTTTCCCTTTTCTTTTTGATCATTTTTCCATTTGTAGCATTGCTTTTTAATGTGTCCCTTCTTGCCACAATAATGGCATTCCAAATCCTTTTTGGAGCGAGACTTGCTCCTTCCCCGTTCTTGGCTTTTTCCCCTTTGCTGGGATCTCCCACGTGCATTCATTGCATTGGACTTTCCAACAGAGTTGTTTTTCCTGTTCATCTCTTCTTGAAGAAGAGCACCCTCAACATCTGCATATGACAGCATAGCATGCGAATTGCTAGTGGCGGTCCTGAATGTGTCCCAACTCTCTGGCAAAGTGCATAACAGAAAAGTGGCTTTGAACTCATCGTCCATTGCCAACTTTTGATTAATGACCTGGCTGACAATACCATTAAACTCATTTAGATGGGCTGTCATAGACGCCCCTTCCTTCATCTGAAGACCTATGAGTTTCTTCAACCAATACACTTTGCTTGAGGCACTTTGTTGGGCATACAAGTCCTGCAATCTCTGCCACATTCCCCAAGCTGTCTTCTCTTCACGAATGCTGAAAAGTAATGAGTCTGACACAGACAACATGATAGTAGATCTTGCCAGCTCATCCATATCTTCCCACTCTTCAGCAGTAAGAGAAGCGGGCATTACACCCCTTTCTTTGATAGGCTTGTGTTGCTTTTTCTGGAGCAACACATTGTAGCACTGGGTTTGCCAAATATCATAATTATGCGAGCCTTCAAGCTTCTTGATGTGAAGCAATGAAGAGCTCTCACCTGTGGTTGCCATAGCAAAATGCAACCTGTCAATGTCTGACTCCCTGCAAAATGTGCAAACACTGCACCAAAAGCACACAAAGTGCTCACAGTTGTTCTCCCAAGCTTTATCTCCCACTGCGGAAGCAAGAATGCAACTTTTCTCCCACTTTATGTGATGAAATCACCACAATCTGGTTGCTGCAGATTTTGGACAGCACCTTAAATGTGCTCTTTTGCCCTTCCAAAGTACTGTACAGCAGTACCAAGTGCTCACCAATGATGTACCAAACCTGTACCGGCAAGTACAGCAGCTGAAATTGAACCTTTTGGTCACTCAAAACAATGTACAGCCATGCCAAAACATGCACAAAGCTGTGCCAAATCTGTACCAGCAGGTACAATAGCAATAAATGCTCTCCTGGCTGTCCAAATGAGTGAAAATCAGACTTTTACAGTCCTGTACACTGCATACAACAGTCCCGAACAGAAATTGGGCAAAAGCCCCTTGATTGCAAGCTGATTTTTGAGGATTCAAGGCATAAATGTCTTGCCTGCTGCTTTGCCAAGCTCAACAAGCATACGAACTTGAAAAGCCCCTTGATTTAAGATCAATTTCTGATCATACATGGTACATTGACGCACATGAAGGCATCCAGAGTGTTCATGATGCTTCCCCCTGGCCACATATACATCAAATACATGAAAGCCCCTTGATTTACAGGCACATTGAGTGCTTGTAAGGCATCAACACATTATCCACAGCATCAACTGCGAGTGCCTGCATGCAAATCAACCAAATCGGCACAAAAGCCCCTTGATTTGCACTGCAATTTGCTGCAATTTTGCCCAAATGTGCGATTTTTCACATCATACAGCATGTATGAGTGCTTAATTGCACAATTACATCAAAAGCCCCAAATTTTGACATCCAATTTCCTGCAAATTGATCCTGATTGTGACCAATGTCACCCAATTTTGCCAATTTTGCTCAAAAATTGAGCAATTGGGCACCTGTACCTGCTCAATTGATGATTGTACTTGCTCAATTGCAAATCCCAAAAAAAATTTTGAGGAAAATACCTTGTAATTTTTTGATTTTCTCTGATTTGCAGGCGGGTTTTGTTGTTGCAGGAAAAGAGGTGATGATGCTGCTGCTGTTCTGTGCAGGTGGGGGGTGGGGGGGGGGGGGGGGAGGCACTTCTTGCTGCAGATTTGATGGAGACACAAGCTGTTGGTGATGCTCAGATGGCTGGCTGCTATGAAGCTCCCTGACCCTTCTGGATCCATCAGCTCAGTGGATCAAACCCATAATCACCTGGCAAACTGCCATCCAAGTAGGCTAGACTCTGCTTGGAAGCAAACCATAGCTGCCTGTCGGCTTTCACAGGCTTGTCGGAGGCAGCGCGCACAACGACAGAAGACCAGCGTGGCTGCTGGGAATGGGAGAAGGAAGGCGGCAGAGAGGGGGCGGCAAGTCGGAGAGACCTGCTTCGCCTGGTTCACTCGCTGTTGAGCGCCACTCGCCGTGTCGAGTTTGCCTTCGTTGTCTCCGCCTAGCTGGCGCTACACGCGACAAGTATGTTTTTATTGACGTCGCCTCTTCGCTAATGATTCAACGCCCGCCTTCGCTCACGCTTCTTCGCCTTCGCCTACTATTCGGCTGTGGTCATCGCTTCTACTATGCCGTGCGCTGCTTCCCTTACGGCTTCGCCTAGCACCACTCGCCTAGGTGGCCAGCGTTTTTGCACGCCTCACCACGTCCAAGTGCTCCATGCCATCGCTGAGCAACCAACGCCCTTCACAAAGCTTCAAGGGCGCCCTTCTCAACACCTACAGGCTCCGAATGAAACAAGCAGAGCAACATGGGAATGCACTCTCAAATTAGAGCAATCTTGAAACCCTAAACACAGCCTGCTCTGATACCAGTTGTGTGGGAGAATTAGGGTTAGAGTAATTCATGCGTGGGAGACATACACAGAGAAGAACAAGAGAGAGAGAGAGAGAGTTGTGGGGATAAGTCAACTCATAATGATATGAGAGTGTGACTCCCCTATCACACATGTATATTGCACTAGTACACATAGTGCACTTAGTACATTAAAAGTACTAAGTGTACTATGTACTATAACTTATGGGCTTGTACACACTATAAGGGTGGGCATTATGCCTTTACCCCAACAAAAGCTAATGCCTTGACCTTGATGCTTACTGGTACATTATGTCATGGACTTTATCAATTGGATGCATTTCAGCCAGTGGATCAGTCTGCTTATAATGCATTCACTCTTACTTGAGCTATGGTTGATGCGGAGTTATGGCATGCTCGCATGGGGCATGTAAATTTTGGTAGTCTTATGCTTATGCAGCGACATAACATGTTTACAGATCTACCTCTCATGGAGAAGCCTCCAGATCACATTTGTGAAGGATGTATTTTGGGAAAAATGCATAGGTTTTCCTTCCCACGTGATCAGGCTCTAAGAGCAACTGCAAAGTTGCAGCTTATACACAGTGATCTATGTGGTCCCATGCAGACGAAGTCATTAGGTGGTTGCTTCTATTTTGCAACATTTATTGATGACTTCTCTCGTATATGCTGGGTCTATCCTTTGACACAGAAATGACAGGTATATGATGCATTTTTGGCCTTTGTAGCCCTTGCTGAGACAGAGTCAGGATGCAAGGTCAAGACTCTCCGTTCTGACCGAGGGGGGAAATATATGTCACACATGCTGAATTCCTTTCTTGGGAGTAGAGGTATAAAACATCAGTATACTACTCCTTACACTCCACAGCAGAATGGGGTTGCAGAAAGGAAGAATCGGTCACTCATGGAGATGGCCAGATGTATGCTAAAGGCAAAGAGGCTACCACATATCTTCTGGGTGGAAGCTGTTATGTGTGCTTGTCATATTTTGTATCGATATCCCACAAAGGCATTGGTTTCCATTACTCCTTTTGAGGCTTGGCATGGCCGCAAGCCTTCTGTATCACATTTTCGTATCTTTGGGTGTCTTGCATATGCACACATACCCAAAGAGTTGAGGAGGAAGCTGGATAATAAAGCCACAAAATGCATTTTTGTTGGGTATAGCCGTGAGAGCAAGGGCTACCGGTTATATGACCCACTATCCAGGAAGATATTCACTAGTTGGGATGTGATTTTTGATGAAAAATCAGAAATATCCATGGCTGGTTATGAGGCAAATCAGGCTGAAAATGATGTGTTTGAAGGTCTACTACCTATGGAGTTTCATTCCATAGTTGGTGATCCAACTCATGAGGGGACAAGACAGCCAGCAAATGATGTAGGTGGTGCAGAAATTCAGCAGCAAAATGAGCCAGAAGCTGAACCAAATATGGGGCAGCAGGCACCACAGGTCAGACACATACCTAGATGGTATTTGAGGACATTACAGGACAGCCATTTAGAGCGTTCTCTTGCTGGTCATACTCGTAGGGAGACAAGGACCAATGAGCATGCACACATCATGGATTTGAATCTGGTTATGGCAGCCAGTTTACAGGATGATGATGAGCCTGATTCATTTGTGGATGCACGAGATAATGTGCATTGGAACAAAGCCATGCAGGATGAGCTTGATTCTATTAAAAGGAATCAAACATGGGATTTGGTTGATCTGCCCAAAGGCAAGAAAGCAATTGGTACTAAATGGGTCTATAAGTTGAAAAGACATGCAGATGGATCCATTGACAGGTACAAAGCCCGTCTAGTTGCAAAGAGCTATGCACAGAAGAGGGGCATTGATTATGAGGAGACACTTGCTCCTACATCCCGTATGTCGACACTTAGGTGTGTCATTGCATTGGCTGCACACCGTGGTTGGGTTGTTCATCAGTTGGACATAAAGACTGCATTCCTACATGGGGACCTCGAGGAGGAAGTTTATGTATTTCAGCCCATGGGTTTTGCAGAACATGGTCATGAGGGGAAAGTATGCAGGCTGAAAAAGGCCTTGTATGGTTTGAAACAAGCTCCACGAGCTTGGTATGCAAAAATAGATGCTTTCCTACTCACTCAGGGATTTGTGAACAGTCCATCAGAAGCCACTCTGTATGTAAAGAAAGAAGAGACAGATCTGCTGGTCATCAGTCTTTATGTGGATGATCTCTTGCTCATGGGATCAAATGATGACAAAATTGCAGCTTTTAAAGAGATACTGCAACAGATATTTGACATGTCTGACTTGGGGCTTGTACATTACTATTTGGGCATACAGTTTGTGCAGGATAACAGAGGCATTGGGTTGTTGCAATCACGGTATGTTGCTAAACTTCTGGAGAAGTTTAAATTTCAGGATTGCAAGCCTATTAGTACCCCTATGGAGCCTGGGATGAAACTGTCACTACAAGATGACAATATTTCCTTTGATGCCACTACATATGCTCAGGCTGTTGGGTACCTTATTTACTTGTGTAATACAAGGCCAGATATTCAGTATGCAGTCTCTCAGTTGAGCAGATTCATGCACAGCCCGCGGTTGTCACATTGGCAAGCTGTGAAGCGTGTATTCCGTTATTTGCAGGGTACCTTGTCTCTTGGATTGCTTTATCCTGAGGGGGGTGACATGCAATTATACGCTTACAGTGATTCAGATTGGGCTGGTGATTTTGATACCAGACATTCCACTAGTGGAAATTGTTTCTTTCTTGGTTCTTCATGCATTTCTTGGCTAAGCAAGAAACAGACCACAGTGGCCACTTCGTCTTGTGAGGCAGAGTACAGAGCAGCCTACACTACTACTGTTGAGTGTGTTTGGCTGCGTCGTCTCATGACTGATATGGATATTTCAGTGGAGGAGCCTACACCTATCTATACTGATAGTCAGAGTGCCATTGCTGTGGCCAGGAATCCTGTGTTTCATGCTCGCACGAAACACATTGAGATTCACTATCATTTTGTTCGGGAGAGACTCCAGGCAGGAGATATCAGTCTGATCTACTGTCCTACAGATCCGAATGTGGCAGACATCTTCACCAAGGCATTACCACGTCCGAAATTCGAAGCATTCCGCAGTGCTTTGAATTTGTTTCCTTTTGGTGGATGATGTACAGTGATCACATATCACTCCAGGGGGGTTTGTTGGGTTTTATGCTGTGTATGCACCTAGAGGAGTGCTAGTGATCATCAGTAGATTACTGGGGCACTTTTTACTTCAGTTAGTGGAGGTTTTTTCTCCCAGTTTAGCTTAGTTTCACTTATATTCAGTTTATAGGTGTTTTGGTCCACCCGGCACATTTTATGGCCGAACATGTGAACACATCTCTTTAGGTCACTATTATGTGGCTATTGTACTTCACTTTTTATCAAGCTGAATACACAAAAGTCGTGTTCTCTCTCTGTTGCTCTCCACGCCTGTTTGCAGCATCTCCAAACCCTAACCATAACACCCCTTTTGCCTTCATCTCGTAGCTGTGACAAGTCCTGATGGTAGGCGGTAGTCACTGCATGCACTTGAGGCCTGCGTGACAAAGCATCCGCTACCAAATTCTTCTTGCCTGGAGTATGCAAAATCTGAAAATGAAACATGCACAAGAAATTCGTCCACCTTAAATTTTTTTGTGAAAGCTTAGGTTGAGTGAGAAAGTGTCGTAAACTGTGATGATATGCTTTAACCATAAATTCAACCTCCAAAAAGTAATGTTTCCATGTTTGTAGGGCATGAATAACGGTTAATAACTCTTTCTCGTTAACCTGCAAATACAATTTTGCATGTTGTAGACGATGGCTTTCAAAAGCCACTACATGCCCCTCTTGATTTAAAACAGCTCCCAAATAATCTCCACATGTATCACACTCGACCACCTAGGGTCTATGCAAATCTGGAATAATAAGAATGGGGCCTGAGATAATGGCATCCTTCAACTTTTGGAAAGCTTCTCTTTTTGAATCAGATCAATGGCATACAGCTTTCTTCTTCGTTAAATCATACAACGGAGAAGCCAAGAAAGCAAAGTGTCGAATAAATCGACGATAGTAAGAACATAGGCCAGCGGAACTCTTGACTTGATAAACATTTTGAAGTTCTGGCCAATCCTTAATAGCTTGAATCTTTGCAGGATCCATGCGTACACTCTCTTTCGAAATAAAAATTATGGATCTTTGATAAGAAAAATTCATTCATCTTTCCATTGATGAAAAGCTTGTGTTTCCTAAGCTCTTCAAACACAATGGCGAGGTGTTCCTTATGCTCAGTCTCACTCTTTGAAAATATAATAATATCATCAAAGAAAGTTCTTGTGAACTTGCGGTGCGGTGTACAAATTCTATCCATCATCCTGTTGAAAGTTGCGGGTGCATTTGTAAGACCAAATGGTACTACCATTTGTTCATAGAGTACAAATGATGTCTTGAAAGAAGTTTTATGTACATCTTGAGGTACCACTCTAATCTAATGGTAGCCACTCTTAAGGTCAATGCAACTCAAACATGCAGCCATCCTTTTTATGAACAAGTAATACTGGAGAACATTAAGGCGAAGAGCTTGGTCGAATTGATCCTTTCTCAAGGTCATTCACTTGAGCCATAATTTCCTCCTGTTGGGCAGCACTTACCTTGAAAGGAGGTCGGTTAGGAGAGGAGCTACCAGGGATTATGTCAATACAATGATCCTCTGGTCTCTCTGGAGGTAACTGTCTAGGTAGGGTGTGAGCATAATCACTTAAGAAATTAATCTTCTCTTGATCTATGGGAGTCACAGAATCATGTTCAACATTATCATATATAAAGACCGAGTAAGAACAAGCTGATTTTTTAACTGCCTTGGAAATAGAAATATGGCTTACAACTGGCATGGTACTCCCAATGGTACCCGTATCTATATAAATTTTCCTACCCCTATGAGTAAAATTTACTTTTCTCCTTAAGCAAAATCTTGGGATCCAAACGGTAATGCCAAGGCATCCGAAGTATCACATCACATCCCATAAGCGGTGTGACGAGGAGTCTTCATGATTCAAATAACCTTGAATCTGTATACGAAGCTTCTCTTATGATGGGAGTGACATTAACTTCTTTGTCCTCAAAGACGGCATCTGCATGAAAATCCATGTCTAACTTCTTGGGCTTTAACCCAACAGCAATAGCCATCTGAATAGATATGAAGTTGTCTATAGAGGCATTATCAAAAGGGAATAAGGCTGTTTGATCCTTCAACTTGCCCCAAGTCTTACATAAAATTCAACTCTTAGGTTCATATGCAGTATTACGCTGCTGTACATCGGGTATGACATTCATGCTTGGTTTTGCATCTTGCACATTAGTCTTTTTGACATTCTGAGGGCATTGAGATTTGAGGTGATCCTTACTGCCACATAAGAAACATTTTCCCTCTTTTGTGCATTCAAAAATATTCTGTTTGGATAGCTTGGGATCATCCTTGTTACCCCCAGCTTCTTTTCAAAGCCTCCTTTTGCATCCTTGGACTCATTAGGAATAAATTTAGGTGGCTGTCCACCCTTTTTCTGCTCATTTCCAGCTCTGAATTTTCCTTTGTATGAGCTGAATTCATGCCTTTTTTGCTGGAAACATGGATCCTCCCACTTCTCGGGAGGTCACCCATCCTAGTTGTGTTCGTGCGCAAGCGCGCTTAACTGAGGTGTTCCACAAATTGGTCTAGCCATCCAGACCCTAAAACCTTAAGGTGTTAGGTGATCTCCGGTAATCCAATTTGTAGAAACCTCAACTTGCCAAGATTCAAACCCAGTCTCAGCACGTGAGCCGGTTCTCTCTAGAAGTGTGGGTTGCATCTCCAACATGACATGCCTATTTGATGGTATCCCCTTTTCCTACTCCACCTCCTTCAAGTTTGCAATCTTCAGATCAGGGCATTTGCCCTGACATGACATGACATGCCTATCTGAACTCTTTTGCCATCCTCTAGTAATCCTAAAATCTACCTTAAAAATCACCTAACACCTTAAGGTTTTAGGGTCTACATGGCTAGACCAATTTGTGGAACAGGAACACAATTGGGATGGGTGACCTCCCGGGGAGTGGGAGGATCCATGTTTCCGACATGGTATCAGAGCCCAGGTTGTGATGTTGGAAGCTAAGACCTCAACCAAAGTGTGGCTTGAGGGGGGGGTGTTGGAAATGCAATCCACACTTCTAGAGAGAACCAGCTCACGTGGTGAGACTGGGTTTGAATCTTGGCAAGTTGAGGTTCATACAATCACCTAACATCTTAAGGTTTTAGGATCTGGATGGCTAGACCAATTTGTGGAACACCTCAGTTAAGCGCGCTTGCGCAGGAACATAACTGGGATGGGTGACCTCCTGGGAAGTGGGAGGATCCATGTTTCCAACATGGTATCAAAGCCCAGGTTGTGATGTTGGAAGCTAAGACCTCAACCAAAGTGTGGCTTGAGGGGGGGGTGTTGGAGATGCAATCCACACTTCTAGAGAGAACACCGGAGGTCACCTAACACCTTAAGGTTTGGTCTGGATGGCTAGACCAATTTGTGGAACACCTCAGTTAAGCGCGATTGCGCAGGAACACAACTGGGATGGGTGACCTCCCGGGAAGTGGGAGGATCCATGTTTCCACCAACATTTTTGATACTCCCTTGCCATGCAGCTCCTCGGAAATAGTGGCTGAATATATCAGCTCCTGTAAAGTCCTGTGAGGATAAACTACCAGGCTCTTCTGGATGATTTGTTTCAGCCTTGATTCGAATTTTCCCTCGAGCTGCATGCCCTCTCATAACATCTGTTCAGACGCATGCCCATTTGTCAAGTCCCCACGAATCTCCTCGTAGAACGTTCCTGAAACATGACTCAAAACTTGCAAAACAAAGCCAAACAACATGTAGGGGGTGCAGGCCTGACTCACCACCCAACCATGATAGCCGTGGGCAAAACCCACAAGTCTTGGCTGTCTTCACTGAGCCACAAGCTGAGCTAACTAGCAAGACGTACTGACCAGTCTCTACCCTGTGACGTCCCATACCGTACGGAGCTGCCCTCGTGGGCCTTGAGACTTCTGTCGGCCTCTACTGCATGAAGCAGGTGCACGTCTGCACTAGATCCAGGCTCCTGACCATAGAGCTCTCACAAAGACTCATGGGACTCTATGGCCAACTGACTAACCTTGGCCACCCTTTTATAGGCTCTTGGCCGATCACTCGGCGTTAACACTTGGGCGTCCGCCCATCCATACTTGGGTGCCCGTCCGTCAGTCTATCCCTAGCCCAGCTCGTGAATCAGCCTGCCTAGCTCTAAGCTTTCCCAAGCCTCGAAACTAGTCTTGTGTGCATGTCGCACACGGTAGATACACTCTGTGCACATGACATACTCCCCTTCCTCTAAGAGCTCACTCTTGAGCTCAGTAAAAACCCAGGGTAGTCTCCCTGAAGGGTAGTCAATGTCTCCCATGTAGTGTCACGATCCTTCCACTTGATCTTGTATTCTGTGAGTAGTGTATTCCACAATCGCCTTCACGAAATCCAAGAATCTTTTTTCGTTCGTGTGGGATAAATGTCATATCCCTGACATCTATGATTTCTTGAGGAGTAACTATGAAACCAATCCCGTCAAGTGGGAATAGACTCTGTTGGACACCCACACGCGTAATAGCACAACTTAATATCACAATTTGAAATAGACAACTTAATAACTACTGAAATTTGAAATGAAATGAAATGAAATAGATGGACACCAGCACTGGGCCGGAACGGGCCGACCCCCCCTCAATATATGATATATTATTGGGAGTATTTAACAAATACAATGCTCCATGGGTTCAATGAACCAGATGATGTCCATGTACAAATGAATATAGTACCAAACAATAGGCTGAAAGTAGATGTTTGAAGGAGAGCGACCACTGGAGTGGTCCAGTCTCTACAGTCCTGCGCCTTCACTGGACTCCGCGGAGAGCGCCCCACTGGTGTTCTAGGACCACGCACAAACAGGCGCTCCTGTACTAACGCCCGGCTCTCCCGATCTCGGCACCTTTGGACCGTGGTTCTCCAAAGCTTGGACTACCCGGCACTGAACGGGTGTTAGTCGTAGAGAGAATCCTTTATCAGATTTACAACAAAGTTCTTTACTTAAATCTGAATTCACTTACTTGTAGCTCGCAGATGGAAGACCAATACCCGAATGGGTGATGGTGTCGGAGCGTGCGTGCACGAAGACGTCTGGGTGTCGGCTTCTGTCAGGGCGATGGAAAAAAGGGCCAAGTTTTTGCCCAAAAGTGGCTTGTGCCACGTAAGCTTAGCCAAACGCCACCCACTGTGGTGCGAGCTGAGCTCATGGGCGGGGCGGTGGTGGAGCCCTCCCCACTAGTGCCGTCCGAAACGGTGGCAGAAATGGGCGGCAAACGGGTAGCCAGCGGCTGGAATGAGGGCAGGCGGGTGGAGCTTCAGAGAGACGGAAACGCAAAGTTGCTGGATGGAACGGACATTGACGGTAGCCACTGTCGGACGGAATGCCGTGAACAGATTCGTGGGGCGTGTTGCAACCCTTGCTCTGATACTACTGTTGGGTGAGGGTTGCACAGAAATGAGGCACACACAGAGAATTACACCACAACAAGCTCTCTCAAGCTCTCTCAAGAGAGATGGTGATTGATGCTCAAAGAAGATGGATACAAATGTGTGGAGCAAAAAGGGTTGACTCCAGAATATCAAAATACAAAATATGTGTTCTTTGACACCTAATATCCGAGGGGAAAAACCGAAAAGGAGAAAAGTGCCCTTGTTTAGCCCATGTTCACATGTGGCACTACTTATATCATATGTGGCATAACTCATAGCATATATGCCAATAGTGACCACATCTGCCTTAACCTGAGACTTGGACTCAATAACCCTCTGTACATCCGGGTCCCTTTGCAAAGCATAGAGCTGTTCAAGCTTGTTCATCAAAGCATCAAGATCTTGTTGATCTTCAGCCCTAGTAGGTAACCGTGAATCGTTACCTGCTAAAGCCCTAACTGGGTCTCTATCTCTATCCTCTTCTCGCATGCGGCGAACTCTTCTCGCATGCGGCGAACACAAGTGATAGAATCCTCCACAGATTGATTTGAATGGCTGGCCATGATGTATTTACTAGAATCTTCAGATAGAAAATGAATTTCCGTGCACCAAATCGCTCCCTACCAGCTTTCCAAGAATGATACTGATTAGATTGCCAGTGCCCCTACACAGACATGAGGGCCACGAAGTCATTCCACACGCTCACTGCCGCTTAAACCAAAGGTAACTTATTTTGAAGTGCGACAGTAAGACGAGGGAGAATCCCAACCTTCTTTTACGGATAATGACTCCTTACAGCTATATCCAGCATCATGTATGGCATAAGCTTTGTGGAAAGCCATACTCTGATACCAATGTAACGGAAGGGCAACTGTAGCACAGAAATCTTATCAATCATGAATACTAATCAAACACATGAAACATGCTAGAGAAGAGAGAGAAGAAGACAACTCTGCGCAGTGCACCACACTAGGGGCCAAAAGATGGGCTGATCCCCCCCCCCCCCCCCCCCCCCCCCTTTATGGTTAGATTACCAAAAAGGACTGCTTCAGATACAACCTTGCGGGTGCCTAGGGATTCTCCATTGGCTAGCACCTGATTCTTCCAGTACAAGATGAAACCACTAAAAAAACATATGCTAAATTCAGTGTTCCACCACGGAACTGGAGAGCTTTTCCGGCTTAAAGCACATGTAGGACAGCCATGGAGAGCCCATAGCATTCCCACATCAGCCCAGGACAGCCTTGTATAGTTGTCTCCAACCCTGCAGAGACCATAGAGCAAATTGACCAGCTACCAGGGGGCTGAACCTGCTGTCGACCAGCATCCAGGGTGCTGTACCAGCAGTCGACCAGCCTAGGGTGCCTCAGAAGAAGTCGTCCAGCAGAGATTTGCATGCCAGAATACAACTGGCTAGCAGAGAGGGTTCCACCACAAGTCGACCAGCCTTCTGCTGTTAAAAGATGAGTCGGCCAGCAGTTTTCCACCATCTGGAACAGTCGACTAGCTCTCTGGGAGATATGGATCTTGTTGACCGTGCAGTAGACAGCTCAAAATCAGCTCAAAATCAGATTGCTCAGCTTCACCATCCACCTGCCGAGCATGTGACCAGCCCAAACACGACTTGCTTTCTCCCAGTAATAGAGTCGCTCCGCCAAAAATACGAGGCGTCTGCTTTTTAGGTTCAGAGGGAGGCGCCTACAAGAAATCAGCCCATAAACTGTCGAGTGCGCGTCCTTTGGCTGCCATGTTATTAAAATAGTCCTGCCCAGTGTGTATAGCTTATAAGTTTGCCTGGTCACTTATAAGAGAACGTGGACTTCCATCAATAAATATTACCATGTGGACCTTGCTGGACTTGCTGTGCAGGACTTGCACCGCCCTTGGCTGTACATTGGCGACTCATCCCTAGACAAGGGCTCACTAAATGTTGAGTGTCCGGCCTTAGGTGCTGTAGTCTATTGAAAAGCAACTGCTTTATATGCAACCCTATTGTTATGTGCATCCCACACTTGGATCTATGTGGAAATACTCTACGGTTCAAGGAGTAGGTTGTGTGCGCATGTGAATTTTAAGTATTCCGTTGCTCTCTATTTTTTGCACTCTAGACTGATAGGCTGTATAGAGATGGTAATGGAAGAGCACAACATCAGCACATTTGATCTACAAATAACACGGATGCATGGTTTTTGGTCTCGAATAATGTACAATTGGGGACAAAGAGAAGGGGACAGCAAGGGGTGTTGCAAAGGAGATCCAGGAGGCTAGTGTTTACTAGTCAAATGTTGCTTCTGTCTTTCTTTCATTTTAGTCTGATAATGTTGGTCTATAAAATAACAATCAGGCTTAGTAGGATCTATGGATTTGACTTTTGGAACATGTAGAGGCCTAAAGGGAGTGGGCAACATACTTTTTTTCATTTAGTGTTTTGATCATCGGTTTTCTGCAGGCTTTTTATAATATTTTTTTACTTGCTTATTTTTCTAGTGTCGTATATGTTTTTGTCACAGTGAGATGAGGAAACTAACTTTGAGTTGCTCGGCAGCACGCAAAGTTCCGGAGGCTGGTATCGTAGGGTGGTTGATTCCAGCAAATCCATCCAACGCCTGTGTACCTCTTCAAGCTTATAATGCTACACAAGCGGTTCTTCCGGCTTTTCTTCTTATCAAGCGTGGTGACTGCAATTTTGTGACGAAGGTGCAATTTGCCCAAGATGCAGGGTTTGCAGCTGTGATTGTTTATAACAATGAGGATGGTCATGACCTGGTTAAAAGTAAGCAGTGAGAAGCTCAAAACTGTCTTTTGATCTGTCAATTGCATTGTCAATGAGTTCTTGTTGTGGGTTCGTCTATAATATATTCTCCTCTTTCCAAACCCCCCCTAACTCCCCCCCCCCGCCCCCCCCCCCCCCCCCCCTCTCTCTCTCTCTCTCTCTCTCTCTCTCTCTCTCTCATATTCATGTATTCATGTATCCATGTACTCATGTATCCCATTTTGACTAGTAGCATTAGCTTCCCACTCTCCCTAGTTGCTGCTTCCGGATGCTCCCTACTGATGTATTGTAGGGCTAGATACTTACCTTCAATCCTTTCTTTTCTTTTCCAGATAGTGTATCAGATGTCATGTGGTTGTAACTTTGGTCTCATAGGTCACTTTGGCCTTTTGAAGACGTTAATATAACATTTCATTTCATTTCATTCCTCTCTCTCTCTCTCTCTCTCTCTCTCAACCTGCAAACCCGTTATGAGGGTAAAGCATCTGTTGGAAGCAAGGGGTTGTTATGGTCGGTGTGTACTTGATCTAAGTGTGTGTGAATGGCTGCTAAGCAGTGTTGGGTGTACTTGGTCAACATAGTGTTCAAGTGTATGTCTGTGTGTGAACACTCTCTTTTTTTTTCCCGACTGGCCTTAGGCCCAAGATTCTCCGGTGGTTACTGATTTTCCACTGCCAATAGGTGATGCCGCCAAGGAAAGCACCAAGGAGGGTTTTGAACCCAAGACCTCTTGGTCCTAGGCAAACACCTTTACCACTTGAGCTATCACCTCAGTGGAATGTGAACCCACTCTTATGGGTGAGGTAGTGCGTTTGTGTGTGAACCACCTCTTAGAGGGGTGTCAAATAATATCTAGAGTTTTGTGTGTGACTGACATAAGCAGTGATGTCATTGAGGCAACCGTGTATCACCTATAAAGGTGAATTACTTCATTGAAGAAATACATATCTATATTCACATCATTGAGTTATATACCTCTCTCTTCTCTAAGAGCTTTTTTCTCTCTCTAACCCTCTCTTCTTCACCATTTGTTGTTCACTCTCCATAGCCGCAGCTACTGTCCAGGTCCACCACCATGAAATTCAACAGCATCGACTTTTAATGTAGTGCTGCCCTCTTAAATGCACAGTTCTGAAAACAGTAACAGATAGTGATTATGTCGTGTTCTAAATTCTTTTATCATAAATAAGGGTGATAAGGCTCCAAATCAGTACTTCATAGGACCCAAAAGACTCTGATATGTCTAGGGATGCGATATCTGTGCATTTTCAGAATATAGTTTTTGTAGGATCTTATTCAAGAAATTTTTGAAGGCTTGTTCTGACATGTATTTTGGGCTGTGGTTTCAGTGTCTGGTGATGGATTTGGCATTGAGATACCTGCAGTATTTATATCCAAGGAGGCTGGCGACGTTCTATTACAATATGTGGGGGATATGAATGCCCGATTATATATGCTTCCTGCTCTTGAGAACACTGCTTGGTCAGTGATGGCTGTCTCCTTTATCTCACTGCTTGCTGTTTTGGCTGTTCTTTCGACATTCTTCTTTGTTCGAAGGCAGCGCCTTAGATGGAACGGTTCCCAACTCCTGCCGGACGAACCTTCAAGCTTGTCTAGAGGCGAGCTTAAAGCTCTTCTGGTTTCAGTTTTCAATCAAAAGGACAATGCGAATCCTGAGACCTGTGCCATCTGCCTAGAAGATTATGTTACTGGAGACAAGCTCCGAATATTGCCTTGCAGTCATGGTAGGCTGAAAAATCTTCAAACCCAAGCTGAGGTTTTCTTAGTGTTTGTCATGGATCTTTTTTTCTTTGAGGGCATGTCTGAACTGGTACGCAATTTGTGCAGAATTCCACATGCTATGTATAGATCAGTGGCTGACAACTCGTAGACCTTTCTGTCCCATATGTAAAAGAGATGCTCATAGTAAGGGTGCTAAATCAACACCTTCAGAGTCTACTCCCCTTTTGACTTCAGTCGCCCGATATGTGGGATCTACTGTCACATCTGTTGTCTCGCCTGTTTCAACCTCATCTGAAACATCTGTGGCAGGATCAACTGATGGTTATTCAGGTAAAATGTTTGTTTACATCAAATAAGTAGCAGCTTCATATTTTTATAGCTTGATTCACAGTGCTTCATGACACCGATCAAATCATTATATTGTTCATCTATTCTAATGTAGGTGATATCTGCTGAACAAATAACTGCTCTCGGCCAATGGAACATAAGCACAAAATGCCTAAAGGTTTGTATTGGATAACTTAACAACTAATGCATATTAAAAAAAAGCTCAGCACCATGATGTGGTGTAACTCTCAAGGCCGGGAAGCAAACACTCTTGTGTCAAGTCTTCGAACGATCTCCAGCTGTTTGATATTCATTTTTTTCACTCCCTGTCATGGTTGGGAAACACAAGCTTTGGATAGTTTCAGAGTTTTGCTTCAATTGTGTGGACATGCAGGTGGTTGGTTAGTACCTTAAGTTGTGTTTTGGACATTTTGATTGTTTTTTAACCTTTGTTCCTCACCATGTTGGAGGAATGCAACCATGGTTGGGTGATATTGGGTTTGGAAGGTTTTAAAACAATCTTTGAGTGCCTTAGGCTGGTTACAGACTCTGCAGAAGCCCACCGTGCAGTGCCCATTGTGTGTGCATGCACTTTTTTTCATGAACTAGGTAGGATGGTGCAAAGTCAGCTAGGTCTACACACTCGTCGAGAGCGCTTGGGCATCAATTTTTTGTGGGTTTTTTAATGCTGTGTGACGGGCATCCATCTAGTGTGCGAAACACTTTTTGACTACCCATGCAGAAGGTTGTGGAGCCGGGCTTCCACCACATTTATTGTGCTGGTTAGGCTCAGCAGACACACATCTTCTAGTGTATTGTTGCATTCCGTACTCGTTACTGTACCAGCACCCGTACTAAAAAAAAACCTTGTGAATTGATTGATTTTCACCTTGTATCCTATCTATGTGCCATCTTTGCTTGGTATTGACTCTTCAAACCCCTATTCTCGTTTCTTGCACCCTTATCCCTAGCCCTCGACTTCTCCCAATTGCCTTGCTCTCTCAATTTTCCTTTTCAGTTGACTCATATCGCATAAGGATCTATTTATATTTCAGTTTGTATTCGTTCTTGACATTCATAGCTTCCTTATTTTCATACTTATTGATGTGTGTCATTGATGATTTCAAATTTACATTGATGATTTCAAATTTACACTAGTGTCTCAGATCTATTTGTGTGGCTTAGTGCATTTGACATTTCATGTCTAAGATTATAGTTGATTGATATTTCAATTCTACCTATCCATTTCATGTTAGTTGTGATTGATGAGTGCTTGATTGTTCATTCTTTATATATGTTTTTAACCAAAATTTTTAACTAGGTTCTATACTTTTTTAACTCTCTACATAACTAAAGTATATATCCTCACGTGCATCATACCATAGTCATACCATACACCTATCATCTCATACTCCACCTACAGATATCTAACCACCTTGTAGGTGAATTATAGACTCGTAAGTTAGTTATAATAAATATATTATTGTTTATATATGCTAATTGAAAAAGTGAACATGCTCACAGTACTTATCTTGATGAGTGCTTAGCACACTCGTATCATACACGCAATGTACAACACTCTACCTAGAGTACTCAACCACTATGTTCCAATGCCCGATGTGTGGGCATGCACTTTTTCTCACGAACTAGGTGAGTTGGTGCAAAGTTTGTAAGGTCTTTACACACTGGAGAGCTTGGTCATCAACTTTTTGTGGGTTCTTAAATGTTGTTTGATGGGCATTCATCTAGTGTGTGAACACCTTTGATTGCCTATTGGAAGGTTGTAGTGTTGGGCTACCACAACATGTTTTGTGCATGATTGTGATTGGATAGTCTCTCCCATTCCTTGGGTCCCAATATTGAAATGGGATTTGACAGACATGAGTTAGCATTCTCAGAAGTGCCAACATGGCAAATAACACAAAGAGCTTTTACTTGTTTCTAAACACCTTGTTGATGGACAATCATTCAAATGATTCACATTCAATGTAACGCTCCCACTCAATAATCACAATACAATTCACGAAAATAGAATTTTGCTTAAATTTTGAGACAGAAAGAGAACAATTTTGTATATAATTAAGAAATCTTACAACAATCTGATATGAAGCACTCTTGGAGGAAAGAGCTCGAACCACCTGACCATCCTCGAGCTATCCTTACGTGCACTCACTTTCATGAAAATCTCGCGCTCACACTTGTACACTCACTCGCATTCTCAATTTTTTCTTTTATTTTTTTGTCTCTTATTTTACATCTAAAAGCCAAAAGTAGCTGCTCTGGAGCTTTCTCGATTCACGTGTCATATTTTTAGCGATGTTCTTTTCGAAAAAAGCGTGTTCGGAAAGCTTTCTTCATACACGGTTATCATTCCCATGAGATTATGTATTTTTTAAAAAATAAACATTGGAAAAATAACTCTTTTTTATAGTATGTTACTCGCGCCTCAGTGATCTGATGAGGATGCTCAATAGTTTATCTCGAACATTTCATCCTTCTCTTTGACTTTGTATCTCTTCATCCGAGATTAAATCTTTTTCTTAACCTCTGTTTAGGACTTACAATGTCTCGATATGAAAATCTAGATACATTTTTAGCACAAAATCACTTAAAATCTACTTTGGAGTCACCAAACGGTTGTAAAATAATGTGAATTGCAAAGATTTCACTTGAGCAAAGTTGTTTTATGTACAAAACAAAAAAACTCTCATATGAAATGTCTTCTAATTCTACCTCTAACCTAATCAAAACACTCACCAAAATCACTACTTGAAAATGATCAAAACTAATAAAAAATTATAACATAAAATTTTATCAAAACATGTTAGATGTCCTAACAAAACATTCTACACACTTTCTACAACAAGAATTTATGAAAAATATTTATACAAAATTATGAAGCGTCATAATCGTCTCTTCTTTGAGAACTCTGATCTTCGGGTTTAAATGAAGAAAACTTTGCATGCAATGAATCTAAGTCTACCCACGAAGCATCTTCTAAGAGTGATATACATCCCACTTAACCAAAACTTCAATTATAGTCGTATTTTTAAGTTCTCGTTTTTCTATTCAAAATGAATTACGGTTCGATTCTCAAACTTCCATCTTCTTGAATCCAAATTTATCCTGTAAAACATAAGAAGGATTAGCAACATAACTTTTTAATAAACTCACATGGAAAACAAGATGCACTTTAATATTACTAGGCAATTCTAGTTCATAAGTCAATATTCCCACCTTCTTTAAGATTTTAAAAGGACTAGCGAAACGGGATGATAGTCTCCTATCCTTCACAAGAATCAATGTTCCCACCTTCTTTAAGATTTTAAAAGGACTAGCGAAACGGGATGATAGTCTCCCATCCTTCACAAGAATCAAGGTACTCTTCTTAGGAATGACTTTAAAAAATACCATATCACCGACTTTAAACTCACTAGTTGTTGTAGATACAGACATTTGGCATAAGAGAATTGGTCATGTCAATGTGCAAAGAATGAAGTCTATGCAGACTAAAAAAATTTATGACAGGACTGCCTAAGTTTAAAGTTGAAGGTATGCAGAAAGTTTTTGAAGTATGTCAATTTGAAAAGCAAATAAAATATGTATTTTCACATGACAGAAATGTGATCAGAAATGTACTAGATGTTGTGCATTCAGATGTATGGGGTCCTGCTACGAAGACAATGTCTATGGGTGGCTACAGGTACTAAAAGTAACATTCATTGATGACCACACGAGGAAAGTGTGGTTGTACTTCATAAAGGAGAAGAGAAGTGTTCACTCATTTTCAAAATTTCAGAGTTATGGCTGAAAAATAGACATGAAAGCATGTGAAGTGCCTAAGGTCAGATGGAGGGGGAGAATACTTGCGAGAAAGAATGGCATTCAGAGACAATTTACATCTAGATACACTCCGTAGCAAAATGGAGTTACTGAGCGAAAAAAAAGACACATTGCAGAGATAGCACGAGCATTGATGGCTGAGAAGAGTATGTCACATAGCTATTGGGATGAGGCTGTGTCTACAAAAACAGTTTATATCATGAACAAGACTCCTACAACTGCAGCCATACATGATGTAACAGTAGAGGAGAAGTTTACTGGTAAGAAACCTGATTCGTCTCACTTAAAAGTTTTTAGATGTATTGCATATGTGCATGTACAAGATGAGTTACGTACCAAGATGGATCTAAAAGCAGAAAAATGTGTGTTTATTAGGTATTTCCTTAAGCAAAAGGGATATAGATGTTATAATCTTGCTACATGTGAATTGAGGGTAAGCAGGGATGTTGTATTTAATGAGATAAGTAGCTGGTTTGCTATTGAAAAGGAAGCTGTTGGGGGCTGATGTAAGTGGAAATGTGGTAGCACAGAATGCAAGTCAGCAACAATCACAGTCATTGAGTGGACCAGGAGAGTTCTCATCCAGCGGTTCTGTTAATAGACCATGGAGTGGCAGGCTATGTCATAATACCAGTCCTAAAAATGTAGTTGGTACATCACATAAAGGCAAAGAGAAAGTGGTTAAGCCCCTTAGTATGCCTGATATTTCTGCATGGCATTCTCTTGTTGATGGATATTCTAGTGGCTTGGAGATGAGCCTTGATGAGGATCTTGGGATTCCAGCAATGAGGACACCTAGTGTGAAGAAGAATATGGAAGCCATGAATGCAAAGTTACAAAGATCTGGAAGAGTCAAAAATCCCATGCAGAGGTTGACTTATGATGGTTATGTGGCACATCACTATGCTTATATGGCAAAAGTTGTGTAGGTTGTAGAACCCACATGTTTTGATGAGGCTATTGGAAATGCGTGTTGAGAGAAAGCTATGGATGAGGAGATGGATGCATTGTATGGAAATGAGACTTGGGATTCGGTGCCATTTCCCAAAGGCAAGAAAGCTATTGGCTGTAAGTGGGTGTATAAGGTGAAACATAACAGTGATGGTAGCATAAGCAAGTACAAGGCTAGATTGGTAGCCAAAGGATATGTGCAAACACATGCGATTGATTATGAGGAGACATTTGCCCAGTTGCAAAGATGGCAACTATGAGAGTTGTGATTTGCCTTGGCTACAGCTAAAGGCTAGTTTTTACATCAGATGGATGTAAAAAATGTGTTCTTGCATGGTGGCTTGCAAGAAGAGGTGTATATAGATCAGTCACCAGGTTTTGAGGATACATGTCACCCAGAGTATGTATGTAAGCTTCGTAAGGCCTTGTATGGGCTAAAGTAGGCAACATGAGCATGGCATGACAAGATTGCTGAGTATCTTGTCATCACTATTGTTTTCATATGGCAGATGCAGATCACTCTTTATATGTATGCAAGACTGATAAGGGTATTGTGATCATCACCATCTATGTAGATGATCTTATTGTTGGGGGGGTGACAACTTGGAAGAGATTGAGCATGTGAAAAGTCTCTTAAAAGGAAGTTTGAGATTAAGGATTTGGAAGATTTGGCTACTTTTTGGGAATTGAGGTCATTCGCACACCTGAGGATATTTGGCTGTTCACAAAGACAGTATGCATTGGACATGTTGTCCAAGTATGGGATGTTTGATTGTAAGCCAATCTTGGTGCGATTGTAAGCCAATCTTGGTGCCATTAGATCAAAATGGCAAGCTTGGTGTGGATGCAAGTTATGTGTTGGAGGATCCCACTATGTACAGGAAGATTGTGGGTGGACAGTTTGATCTATGTCCTGATCGCAGGAGGCTAGATTTAAGTTACACTGTTAGCTTAGAGAGCCAATTTATGCAGGTTCCGCGCAAACCACATCTTGACATTGTGCGATGCACACTTCGGTATTTGAGGGCCACTATTGATTATGCATTGTTTTATGCAAAACAGGTGTACCATTGGAGCTATATGGGTAAACAGATACAAATTGGGCAAGTAGCATCTCAGACACGAGATCTACCGGTGGATTTATGTTTTCAATGGGGAGTGCTGTTGTGACATGGAGCAGCAAGAAGCAGCCCGCAAATGCCTTGTCGAGTACAAAGGCAGAATACAGAGGAGTTGCGGTGGCAACATGTGAGGTAGCTTGGTTACGCAAGCTACTTGCTGATTTGGGGTTGCATGTGAAGAGAAAGATTGTCATATATTGTGACAATCTTAGAAGATTATAGTTGGCCAAGAACCCAATTTTTCATGCGCAGACAAAACACATTGAGGTGCACTACCACTTCATCAGAGAGAGAACCTTGGCAGGCGATATAGACTTGGCCTACGTCAGCACATAGGATCACGTCGCTGACATCTTCACGAAGGCCTTGGGAACTAAGAAGCTCCTCAGATTTTGAGATATGCTTGGAGTTCATGAGCTGGAGTTGAGCTTGACGGGGGGGAGTGTTAAAATGTCAAGCTCAACATGAGCTGACGCTCATGAGGCGCCTGCATGACTATTTGACATTTATATCACTAGCGGGTTTGGTAGCTGGCACCGACATATCTTCGCCAGAGATTCATCAGCTGGACTACACTAACGAGTCCACATCTACCCACTCCTCTTAGCGTGTATACATTATGGACTGCTTGTATATACTCTATTATGTGTTTTAGTCACTTTTACCTTCTTTGTAGACCTCTTTTGTTGTGTGAAGAAGAAGAAGAATTTTCAGCGTCTCACCTTGTGTGCTCTCTTCTAGGATTTGTGTGAGTGTGTGAGTACTTGCAACAAGAGCTCAAGCTCTCTTCTCCCACATCTTTTCAGACGCAAGAGAAGTTGACTGCAATGGATCCGACAATCAAGGAAGCGGGTGAACAAGGTGAGTTGCCTAAACTTATAATGAAATGTATAGTTTCTTCTGCATCTCATGCACAGGCTTAAGTGACAACAATAAAAGGAAAGATTAGAAATCGAGATGTTCAATTTTTAGTTAGACTGGGGTAGCACTCATTGCTTTATTTCTCCAAAACTTGTGGAATCTAGGATCCTTCGCAGGTCACCTAGTGCTTCACTCATAGGCCGCTTTCCTTGGTCCCTCATCCACCGTACCGGAAGCTCACCATTTAAATCGAACCGAGGTTGGTCAAGACCTCAGTCGACCTTACGGGAGACATCCTCCATTGACTCTCCGCAGCAGTTGTAACTTTATCAGATAGGTCTCTACGACCTTAATCACAAGACGGTCAAAATGCTTCCCCAGCATTCTTGACATAAAACAGTCATTTACAAACAGGTCACAAATACAGTTTCTATAATGAACTCTCGTCTTTCCACATTATCCCTCATCAATCCATATTACTTATTCCACATTCCATTCATATGTGTACTCATTCTTATCCAATCACATCATTTTCCATCTCATCTATCAAATTCATTCACATCACATATCATTTATTCACATGCCATCACATCTCGTCCATTCACTCATATCGACGTCACATCATTTCACATACACATTCGCATTAATTATTCCACATACACATCCACATTCGTACTTCCACATTCATACATCCACTTCCACATCCGCATTCATACATACATATCCATATCCACATCCATACATCCACTTCCACATTCATACATCCACATCCACATCCACATCCACATCCATACATCCATTTTCACATCCACATCCACATCTATACATCCACATTCACATCTACATCCATACATCCATTTCCACATCCACATTCATACATCCACATCCACATCCACATTCAAACATCCACATCCATACTTATCACATACACATCCACATACACATCCACATTCGTACTTATCACATACACATCCACATTCGTACTTCCACATTCATACATCCACTTCCACATCCGCATTCATACATACATATCCATATCCACATCCATACATCCACTTCCACATTCATACATCCACATCCACATCCACATCCATACATCCATTTTCACATCCACATCCACATCTATACATCCACATTCACATCTACATCCATACATCCATTTCCACATCCACATTCATACATCCACATCCACATCCACATTTAAACATCCACATCCATACTTATCACATACACATACATATTTCCTTTCACATACATCCTTCACATACATGTTGAGATTCAAGCTTGATGTCAGTGTGTGCCAGTTGTGCTATGTGCTGGCATGTTAGGTAGCAGCATGTGTGAGACATAAATGACCGCGTCCAGCTGGTCATAGTGTGTGGACATTAGCTAGGGTTAGATGTGTGTGGACACAACTCATAGTGTGTCTTGTGCATTATGGATTATGGCTTTATGCATTGTGTGAGAAGAGAGATGGCTTCCCTCTATGGTTAGGGTTTGCAATATACATTAGGGTTTGCTCCTATGTGTGTGTCTCCTCTTCCTCTACCTATTTTTTCAACATGGTATCAGAGCAATATGTTGGATAATCCAGTACAAATTGTTGGTGAAAAATTGGATAGGAAGAATTTCCAGGCATGGAAGTACAGGATCAAAAGTTTTCTGAAGGGAAAAGGTTTTTGGAATCTCATTACAGGTGCTGAGCTAGAGCCGAAACTACCCCGACAACCTACACAGCAGCAGATTATAGCTCATAAGCAATGGTTAGAAAGAGCATTCAAAGTGTTGCATTATCTGTCTATATGTATTTCGGATGCTATACTCATACACATACATGATGCTGAGAATTGCAAGGATGCATGGGATACATTGGTAAAGCTGTTTGATACAGACACTAGTGCTCGCAAGTCTCAATTGCGACAACAGATTCATAATGTGAAACGGAATAGAAGGAGCATCCATGATTATGTACAAGAGATAAAGAAGTATGCAGATGCATTGGCAACAATCAATGCCCCCATGCCTGATGATGATTTGGTAGACATTACCTTGCGTGGTCTTGGCAAGGAGTATAAATCTTTTGATACATCCATCTTGGTTCGGAGTACAGGTTTACCAGACTTTGATGAGTTGGTTTCACTCTTGCTTGTTGAGGAAATCAAACTTAGTGACTCCTTTCAGGATGCATCTACTAGCCATAATGATAATGGCAGAAATCAGGCTTTCTATTCACAAAGAGGATTTAGAGTCAGGGGGAGATTTGCATCATGTGGCCATCCGTGGTAATGGTCGTGGATGGCAGGACAGGTCACCACCAGAATAGAATTTTCAGCCTTCATATGGTGCTAGAGGTGGTCATGGATATACACCTCAGAGAGGCAGAGGTAATCCTTGTGGTAGAGGACGTTAGCAAGGACAACAAACATCTATGCAAGATGTGGAATGCCATTACTGTGGGAAATTTGGTCATATGGCATGTGATTGTTTCCGCAAACAAAATGATTTGAGAGGGGGTAGAGCAGATCATGGTGGACATTATGCACAACATGGAGGAAATTATGCATCAAGCAGTAATGATGGTAGCGTAAATCACTTGTTTGCCATGAAACATGTTGTGGGATCTATGATGACAAATGCTAAAAATGATGACACTTGGTATATGGACTCTAGAGCATCAAACCATATGACTTGTTATGGTGAATTGTTTGAGCATATGAAGCCTATGGATGTGAAAGGCTATGTGGAGACAGGAGATGATACTCAGCGCCGTGCCATTACACATGTTGGAAGTGTACCATTAGTTATGCATAATGGTCAAATAAAATCTATGTCAGATGTATTGTATGTGCCTTCTATCACAAAAAGTTTGGCCTCAGTTGGTCAAATGGTGGAACAGGGATTACAGGTTCGTTTCAACGAGCATGGTTGCTTTGTTGAGGATTTCAAAAATGGATGTAGAGTAATTGCTAAAGGCAAGAAAGAAGGCAGGTTATTTAAGCTGGATGCTGGAATTCCTGAGTTAAAATCAGCCATGTTCTCTAAAAGCCGAAATGTGGTATAGGACATTGACATGTGGCATAAGAGGATTGGACATGTGAATATACAAAGGTTAAAGAACATGCAGGCAAGAGGCATTGTTAGTGGGCTGCCTAGATTCAAGTATGATGGGAATATGCATGTTTGTGAAGCCTATCAGTTTGGAAAGCAGGCAAGGTTGCGGTTTCCTAGAGAAGGCAACATGAGTAGCAGGCCACTTGAGATAGTACATAGCGATGTATGGGGTCCTACACAAAACCCATCCATTAAAGGCAATTTATATTATGTGACATTCATTGATGATTTCAACAGAATGACATGGATTTACTTTCTCAGAGAGAAAAGTGAAGTGTTGGGAAAGTTTATGGAGTTCAAAGCTTTTGCAGAGAAGCAATATGGTTCTTGGATAAAATGTTTAAGGACAGATAGAGGTGGTGAATACACCTCAAATGCTTTTGAGAATTTCTTGAGAAAGCATGGCATAAGAAGACAGTTAACTTGCAAGTATACACCTCAGCAGAATGGTGTTGCTGAGAGAAAGAATAGAGCCATTTGTGAAGTGGCCAGGGCGATGCTCAATGAAAAGAGCATGCCAGCTATTATTGGGCAGAAGCATGTGCTACTGCAGTGTATATACTTAATAAGACACCTACAGTAGCCATTCATGGAAGTATGCTAGAGATGCGGCTTACAGGTTTTAGGCCAGACATTGGACACCTCAAAGTTTTTGGATGCATAGCTTATGTACATGTGCCTGACGAGAGAAGGAGGAAGTTGGATCCTAAGGTAGAAAAGTGTGTGTTTGTTGGATATGCACAGGATCGCAAGGCATACAAATGTTACAATCCACAAACTAGGCAAGTGGTTATCTCACGAGATGTGGTGTTTGATGAACTTGCTAGTTGGTACAAAGCAAAGGATGAGGGTGTCATTGATTCACTTGATGCTGATGTGCATGCGAACTTGCCACAAGCAAGTTCTAGTTCTATTTCTATGTCTGGGCCAGCAGAGGCTGAGAGTAGCATTGTACGTCCATGGTCAGGACGCTTGAGGCATGAGAGTGTGAGCAGTGCTGTGGATAAAGTAAAGAAGAAGGTTGAAGGAATTGGAATTACAGGTTATGAGTCATCAAGTTCAGAGAGTTTGGATGAGAAACTTGGTATACCTATTTTACGCACACCTGATGCTAGGCAGGATAGATATGTGCCACCACATGCTAGAGTGACAGGTGTTTAGAGTGATCCGCATGCATTGCAAAGATCCCAAAGGGTCAGATATCCAGGTTGACATATCGTGATTTTGCTATGCATTACGCATATATGACTTCTTTGGTGAAGCATGTGGAACCTACATACTATACAGAAGCTATTGGAAAGCATGTTTGGGAGAAGGCAATGGATGTTGAGATGGACGCATTGGTTCATAATGAAACATGGGATTTGGTTGCATTACCACAAAACAAAAATGTCATTGGTTGTAAATGGGTTTACAAGATTAAATGCAAGTCAGATGGTTCCATTGAGCGAGATAAAGCGAGATTGGTAGCTAAGGGTTATGCACAAACCCAAGGCTTGGACTATGATGAAACGTTTATTCCAGTGGTAAAGATGGGAACAGTGAGAGCAGTCATTGCTATGGCTACAGCAAATGGTTGGGAAATGCATCAAATGGATGTGAAAAATGCATTTCTAAATGGTGATCTATAAGAAGAAGTTTATATGGCATAGTCAGAAGGTTATGTACACCCAAGGTATCCCACTCATGTATGCAGATTGAAGAAGGCTTTATATGGTTTGAAGCAAGCACCTCGTGCTTGGAGTGATAAGATGACCAGATATCTTATCTCCCTTAGATTTCAGGTTTCTATAGCAGATTCTTCACTCTATGTGAAGAAAACAGATCATGGGATTGTTTTACTTGTCATCTATGTGGATGACTTGATTATCACAGGTGATCATGGTACAGATGTGATGCATGTCAAGAAAGCATTGAGTGGGCAGTTTGACATGATGGCTAGCCTGAAATCAGAAAGAGAGAAACTAAACAAGGCACACACAGAGAAGATCAGAGACCTCAATGAGTTTATCAACACCAAGATGACACAAGAGATGGATCAAATGTTGGTAAGCCACCAAAAAGTGCTTGAACATGTGAACCAACAACTCCATAGCACCCAAGTCCTGGCACAAGAGTGCCTGCAGCAGCAGATCAACGAGGATTAAGCTCAAACCATAGCCCATAGCATAACCAAAAATGAAGATGAAAGATGATACACGAAGCTAGCGGCTACTCGTCGGGAGGTCCATGAGGTAGCCATCTCAGCACTTCTTAACGACATAGACTCCAAGATCCAGGAACTGGAGCAAAGTCTCTCGCTACAGCAATGACCTCAAAGGAATGACCAACCCAATGAACTATGACAACTCATCAAGCGAGCTTCGGAGATAGGTTTGTTTGCTAGTGACTCCTCGGGCCCCTCCTCAGACTCTCACTTGGTTGTTATCTGCACTAACCCTCTCTCTTCGTCAATATGAAATTAACCTAATCGACAACCTCAGTTTAGGAGATCTAACACTTATACATCAGAATATGAAAAGATATGTAGATCCCACCTTAGTAATGGGAATCCTTAGAGGAGATCTAGTACTTACTAACCCAAGAGACATTTTGTTCTTCCCATTACACCCAATAGTACTAAACCTTTGTTAGTTGGTGTCCGGGTGCTGCAACAATCGGCCATCCTAAATGACGTGTCGATAAACTTGACTTGTTTATACCAAATGGCATACCATTAACATCGGCCAACTACGAAGTTGTTGCATGTAGCTACCAATGGGTAATCAGCAAAGGGTGGATTGAAGTTTATAATACTCATCAAAATCTAAATCTCTCTGAATCAACATTATATCATCCATATGGTATTGTCAAACTATATAGAAACATCCAAAAACACCAGGAGGCAATGACGAGTGAATGCTCAATAGTGTGGTTTATAATTTTGATAAAGAACATATTGAATATTCCAATATAACCATAGAAGAAATCATTGACCTCTAAGAATTTATGAAAACTAACAAGCCCACCCAACCACCACTCAATTTAGGAGAAGGAAAAGAATAAACACTAGGATCCTCAACATCTATTACTAACCCATGTATTCTTCCAGTAGGCTACTAAATCCCTTTCCTAGTGTATCTTTTACTAACACAACTCAGTTTGATTGTATCTTCTCTCGCTACTCTTCTACCCAGTTCATATTCCCACTAACTCTCTCGTCCCCTTGAGGAGTTTCTGCGGCACCAACTCTATCTCCACCATGGGAGCTTGATGAGGTACGTGATATTCCCCCTCAAGATGACATACAAGCTTTTTTGGATATAAATGTCATTGTGGGTCTTTGTCAGCTCTGCGGAGTATGAGAGCTTCATTCGGGTGGGAAATCCCGTCTTGAAGCCTAAACTGATGTTCAAAGTGTTGATGTAAATTACACCGTTTGAGCCTATCCAAAGAATCATGCCGGATGCCTACTCTACCATGGAATCATGGAAGCAACCATATGTACCATACCCTCTCCAAGCCCCAATGCCTGAATTGGAAGAGCTGCTACCAATGGGAGGAGAGGGGACCTTGTGGGAAAATGTGGCTCAACACACCAAACTAACCAACCCACACATGGTCGATCTGTTTGAAATCCGCATTGTAATGTTCATGGTCAGTTATTGTTTCCACATATGGTGCAAACATCATCTAGTACATATAAGGGGAGGGTATACAATAATCAACATAGATGATACTAACCCCCGACTACACGATTTTGGCATACAGCCACATTGACGCAAGGAGTACCTCATAGTGCCAAAGTATAGTTTTAAATACCGATGCTCCCTGCCAACACAACTTAGAGTGGATCCACTTTACATGCCAATCAAAAGAAGGCTCACTCCACTCTAGTTCACGAAGCAAAGAAAAGGTATTCTTACGTTTGCTACAACTTCCCTCAATTTTTGCCATCCACATATCACAAGTCAAAGGCAGTAAATGCTCACATGGATAAGAGGGTGGCAAATGTTTCCAAATCCAGACATAGTCACTGCCGTCAGATTCATGAAGTTTATCGTAGTGATTATTGATCAACTGAAGGAAAGGTATGATGGATTTTATGCCGAGAAACTTTTCTTCGACATGAACAAAGAGCCCAATGAATGAGGCATGATACTTTATTATCATCACCTCAGGTATCTACCAAGTTACATGCATGTCACATTCAAGGATATGGTTGACATCAAGTTCTGGACATCACACTCAGCATTTAGAAGAACCCTTCAAAAGCTTCAATCCTGCTAGAACTTCTACAGACATGAGTTCGATGACAACCAGGTCTTTCGATCGAGGTAAGAGGTTCTGAGGACAGAACTTACATCAGGTAGGGGGGATGTTAATCCCATTTTGGATTAACAAAGATGCTCTTCCAATTGAGGACATTAATAAGTGTTATGTAAAGACACCATAAAGGTTGTACATTTTGAGATACTGGCCACCCAAGGCCTTAGTTAGTAAGTTTTGGGTGCCCAAGTGTGAATAAGGGCCAGATGTATAAAATTTTTGGGCGCCCAAGTGTGAATAAGGTCCAGATGTATAAAAGTCAATTTCTCATAATGAAAGAACACAATCCCCCTTTGTGCTATGATATCTCTTGCTTTGTCTTGTGTGTGTGTATGTGTGTGTGTGTGTGTGTGTGTGTGTGTGTGTGTGAGAGAGAGAGAGAGAGAGAGAGAGAGAGAGAGAGTACTCTAGTGCATGTTCCTCTTCTATGCATGTGTATTGGAGAGTGAGAGGAAGATTTCCTTGCATTGTGGTGTGAGTGAATCCATGGTGACATCATGGAGGTGGAGATTGGAGGAGTGGAGCCTCCCGAAAGCGAGCTTGCAAGGGACGTGAGCTCGAAGCATTGGTAATAAGTACCCAACGATAGTTGTTGTCTATTGCTTCTTCCGATTGTGAATGGGTAGAGTTCTCTCTTGGGAGGTGCGGTAGCCCATAACATACATGCTCCATAATGAGAAGGTCTTACTAATAAGATTTTATTTTGATAGTGTCTACTCTCATATAAAATTTGTAGTTAAAACCTTTTTATTTTCTTACAATGATTTTACGAGAGGGTCTTACCCAATTGTTTGTGAAAAATCTCATGGCAGTGTCTTTTACTCTCGTACAATTAAGGGCTTGAATGCATTAGAGTGATTAAGATTCAATGCAAGAGAGATGAATGGTAATAACAATATGATGAACCCTTAACCCAGGATAACAATTAAGGGCTTGAATGCATTAGAGTGATTAAGATTCAATGCAAGAGAGATGAATGGTTTTGAATGGTAATAACAATATGATGAACCCTTAACCCAAGATATCTTGGATGATTTTGAAAAAGAAACAAGAGCGACTCAAGAAAGAGGCTAAGGCAAGGGCTGTCAAAACCAGGAAAAATAAAATGTGCTACTCTAACCCTAATAGAAGAGGATGACCTTGAGATAGAGCCTGCTTATCTCAAAGTTGGACTCTATTGAGGGAGCAACCACAAATCACATTGCTATGATTTACTCGGGAGAGCAAGTCACAAAACGTACTCTCATATGAAACATGGATGAAGCTCAACAAACCAAAGCTAGAATCAACTAATAAAAATAAAAGAATCAAACTAGACAAATGTTATAAAATCACTTAGTAGTCTCATATATGAGGCTAGATAATAGCTAGAGATGATAATAGCTAGAGATGGTTTCGCCAAAGTGATAGTGTGTAGAGACTAAGGTCATAATCTAAGGGATGACTTTTGCTCCATCTTAGTTTAGATAGAATTCGGACCAACCTTAATATTACCTTTGTTTTAACTAGAAAAATTTGAGCAGTTGCACAAATCGTTTGTCTCACTGCTATTAGGTGTTTACATTATGCTTAAATTTTAATATTTTCCACAAGATCACCTTACTCATTGTACTGTGTTGCCTTGCAAATCTTCCAAAACCTCCAACATTTCCAATGCCAACATGCATCCAACATACAGCAGTGATGAATCTTCATCACATATTCTGAAGATGGAATCTACGTTAGGAACGGGGGTATGTTAACCCTTGCCAAAGACCTCTATGGCATCGACGCCACCGACCACCACATTATTTTCGCTTCTTTTGGGTCACAAGCGTCGGAATGGCTAAAATTCGTAGGAAAACTATGTATTGTACATTTTATGACATGTGTGCTCACCGCTTGTCTATTAAACGCGCACCAACGGATCCTAGGTTGAGAGTGCTAGCTTTAGAATAGGTGTTTACACGAGCTAGAGTGGCCAAATAAGCTTGAAGACTAGACTTTTAACTTTGGTTGCCCAAGAGTGTGAACCCTAGAAGTCACCTACAAAACCTAAAATGTAACTCTCATGACTTATTCTCTTATGCAACTAATAGAGTGCTCTTCTTCTCTACTCTCTTGCTTTGTTGTGTCTTGGTTGCTTAATTCAATTAGAGCTATTATATTCTCATTGTGTATGTGTGAGTGTATGAGAGAGAGAGAGAGAGAGAGAGAGAGAGGAGGGTTAAGCTTCCTTTAGAGTACAATAGCACTGGTGAGGAGTGGAGATTTTGAGTCTGGCTATGTGGTAACATCGTCTCCTATGAGAATCCAAGCACAAGTATTCATGAGGTGAGTGACAAACCTTTCCCATGCAATTTTGAGCTAGGTCATGACATATTGGCTTCTTGGTTGAGTTGTTTTATGCTCACGAGTGTGATTGAGCAAAGCTCATGACATTGGTTTGTTCCTGCACTCTTTCTATGGTGCAAGGTCTTCCCAAGAGCTAATAATCGTCCATGATTCTCTCCATAGTTCTCTCTATGATTCTAGCCTTCGCACACCCTAGATACTAGCTTCCAAAGTCAACAAATGAGGATCCTTTAAATCGTACAACTCATGGATTATTTGACCCTTAGTGGCACAGTTTACAGATCTACTACTACAAGGCTTTTAACCTTTGAATAAATGTCCCTCAAATGTCATAGGCTTAATTCTTTTTATATCCATGAATCCCATGTATGTCATTTCAACTTTTGAATGTTCACATGCCTAATTCTCTTATATCCCATAATGTCTGGCACAATCCCATGACTGTGTGAAAACACATGGCTGACTTCAATTCTAGAATACCTTCATCCAAAGCAAACAATTTTCCTTCCTTTTGACACTTTGCAAAATGAGCTTACATCCATTCATAAACTCTTCCATAAAGCAACCATTCTTGTTAAATCTCACTTGCAATCCTTGATCTACCATTTATCCAACTGATGCCAAATTCTTGGTGATAGATGGCACAAACAACACTTCAAACATAGTCCTCACTGTACGATCATGCATTCTCAATGGCACACTCCTAGCATGACTAATGGGATATTGTGTATCATCTCTCCTATAAAAACATATCCTTGTGATTGTGTAGGTGACATCCTGTCAAACGACTCTCCATGCAAGTCATGTGGTTCGATGCTCCCAACTTCATATACCATGCCTCATTAGCTTCACCAAGTGAAGTCATGCCATCCATAATATATTTCATATAGCAATATGATTTTCACTCCCATCATTGCTAGATAATAATAGTTCCCATGTTGGACTCCACCACACATGTCATTTTTCTTCTTGTAACAATCTCTTGCCACAATAGTGAAAATCAATCCCATTACTTTATTGTTGTTGAGATTGGCAATGAACTCTTCTAGATCTCCCCATGCCTTGGGAATAGGATACTCTACCACCTCATGCACCATATGAAGCCTGTAAATTTTATTGTGGTGGTTTATCCATCTAACCATGTCCACCTATATGTCCTCTAGATATAGATCTCCCCCTATTTCTTGAACCTTTATGAGAGTAGAATGCTTGGTCTCTTGCATGATCATTGCTGCTATAACATGTACCAAGCCCAAGATTCAAATCTTCAACAATAGGCAATGAAACCAACTATTCAAAAGCTAGGGGATTGCCAGCTAACTCTGATAGAAACTTATGTAACTCTTTTCCCAAACCATTTAATGTGATAGCCACAAGAACACTATCCTCTGTAGATGCTTTTATGGATGTAAGTGTATCTGCACATCCCTTTATCTCTTGCACATAATCATGTATGATCTTGTTATTCTGTGTTATGCTATGAGTCTTTTGCTTCAATTGAATCTTTCTTGCATGTGTATGTGTTATATAATTTCACCAAAATATCTCATGCATCCTTGGGATTATCTACATCCTGTATATGAAATAGCATATAATCTATCACACATATAGAGAGGTAATGCAACACTTTGTATGCTATTTCCGACCACGTTCTATGTGCTTGAAGTTGTTCCTATTTTGGATTTGCTATAGTGTTAGAATACATGAATCTAGGGTGGCTCATAGCAAGTGGTTAAATCCATAATGAAAAACTAAGAAAATGCTAATACTAGATTAAGATAAAGATTAATCAATGACACAATGATTAAGGCACAAACTCCATAATCTCATTTCAACAATCAAGTTCCATACACCCATATAGTCTTGGGAAGGACTCCAATCCATGCTTTTTGTGCACCCTAGTGCCAACCATGTGTTCATTAATGCTCACACTACATGTGCAACCTTGTGATTTCCATGTGTTACCTTTTGACCGTTGACTCTCACATTTTACAAGTGACCATATAAATCAACCTTTGATATTAGACCCTTAGTCTATTTCTTTATCTAATGTGCATGCTTCTTCTCTTGTTCATGTGACTCACTCCCTACCTCTTCCTTGTGCTCTTTGGCACCATATATCTCAACACCCCCCCTTGGTGCCAAATCTTTGGGCTACTCAAGGTGGTTGGATTTGAGGTTTACAAATTTTCTTTCCCCCCCCCCTTAATTCTAACTTGGTTGTGTGACTTAGAGGCTCTTCTTTCGCCTGCACACTCTCTAGCTCAGAGGTTCCTTGGAGGTGGTTTGTTTTTCACTCCCCCTGGGTGCATCTTTGGCTACTCTCAGGTGGTCGAGTGTTACAACATTTCAAATGATTTTTGGCCTACTCATTTGGTGGCCTTTACAATGTTGGCTTGGGTAGTGAGGGATTTTTGTGCACTCATTTGGCTACTTACACATCCTTTTGGAACTTTGTCCAGGGCGCCAGGACATCCACACATGTGGGAGTTCTATTCCTCCTTGGTCGTCATAAATTTCGGTGAGTTTAGAGATTTCTCGCATACTCATGTGGTTGTGACTTTTTTTACAAAGGTTTTTGATGGAGGTTGCTTAACATTTTTGGTGATGGTTTTTGTTGATGAAAGCACTCTTGCACAGATCATGTATGTTGAAGAAGCCCAATTTAATGTGCCCATATACTCAATCCTTTCAACACCCATATGAACACACCTTAATCCAAGTCTCTTCACACTAATGGTTTTTTAATAATAAAAAAGGAGGTTTTTAAAATTATCCTTTGGGCGTGGCTACTGGCAAATGGCTTACTTCAAGATAAGCTGCTCTTCTATCTCTACATTGTGCTTGTCGCGAGCGTGTAGTTTCCAGCTGTGTCGTATGCTTGAGGGTACGCTAACTATAGTCTGCTATGTGTGATGCAGCCTTCTTGATGACGTCGTTGGAGATTGCCGGTAGTGTTGTCATTTTTGCCTACTGATGAGGTCGCATTTTTCTGTTGACTACTGATGAGTTCACACTCTCTCCAGTGCTTTGCTGCTGCCCGCTGCTCCCTCACTTCGTAAGCGCGGTATCTCTAGCCACCTTTGGAGAAGATGCCATGTCCAGTCAGTTGTATCTTCTCTTTGACACATCCCCACCTCTATAGGACTGATTCAATGTCTTCTTTGGTTCACAGCCCAGTTGTGAATGGTTGATGGAATTGCTTGCTTTTTCTGTACTGAGTGCGCACTTTGGTGTCTTTTTATGCCTCCCTTTGGTGCCTTGATGTGCCTTCTTGTTTTGCTAGTGCCTCCTCTTTCTTCAGCTTCTTGCCTTACAGCATCCAGCCAGTGTTTTAATGGCCAGCCTCCTCTTATTGCTTGTAGCACCCAGCACACAACCACGTCTCTTTTTTCTATCTTAAGTACAAGAAGAAAAAGACCCTAATCTAAGAAACCCTAATAGCAAAGATAAAAAACCAAATATTTTTTCTAATCACCTCTTAAAGAAAAATTATCTAATTAATTGCTATGGCTAGCCCTAGGTGGCTCTGATACCATGTTAGAATACATGAATCTAGGGTGGCTCATTAGCAAGTGGTTAAATCCATAATGAAAAACTAAGAAAATGCTAATACTAGATTAAGATAAAGATTAATCGATGACACAATGATTAAGGCACAAACTCCACAATCTCATTTCAACAATCAAGTTCCATACACCCATATTTATAGTCTTGGGAAGGACTCCAATCCATGCTTTTTGTGCACCCTAGTGCCAACCATGTGTTCATTAATGCTCATGCTACATGTGCAACCTTGTGCTTTCCATGTGTCACCTTTTGACCATTGACTTCACTTTTTAAAAGTGACCATATAAATCAACCTTTGATATTAGACCCTTAGTCTATTCCTTTATCTAATGTGCATGCTTCTTCTTTTATTCATGTGACTCACTCCCTACCTCTTCCTTGTGCTCTTTGGCACCATATATCTCAACACCCCCCCTTGGTGCCAAATCTTTGGGCTACTCAAGGTGGTTTGATGTGAGGTTTACAAATTTCATTTCCCCCACCCCCCTTAATTCTAACTTGGTTGGGTGACTGAGAGGCTCCTGTTTGGCCTGGATACTCTCTAGCTTAGAGGTTCCTTGGAGGTGGTTTGTTTTCCACTCCCCTTGGGTGCATCTGTGGCTACTCTCAGGTGGTGGTCGAGTGTTACAACTTTTCAAATGATTTTTGGCCTACTCATTTGGTGGCCTTTACAATGTTGGCTTGGGTAGTGAGGGATTTTTGCGCACTCATTTGGCTGCTTACACATCCTTTTGGAACTTTGTCTAGGGCAGGACATCCACACACTTGGGAGTTGTACTCCTCCTTGGTCATAAATTTCGGTGAGTTTAGAGATTTCTCGCATACTCATGTGGTTGCGGTTTTTTTACTACAAAGGTTTTTGGTGGAAGTTGCTTTTTTGGTGATGGTTTTTGTCGATGAAGATTGTGATGATGAAAGCACTCTTGCACAGATCATGTATGTTGAAGAAGCCCAATTTAATGTGCCCATATACTCAATCCTTTCAACACCCATATGAACACACCTTAATCCAAGTCTCTTCACACTAATGTTTTTTTAATAATAAAAAAGGATGTTTTTAACCTTATCCTTTTTGGGCGTGGCTACTGGCCAATGGCTTGCTTCAAGATAAGCTGCTCTTCTTGTGCTCGCGAGCATGTAGCAGTCTCCAGCTGTGTCGTGTGCTTGAGGTACGCTAACTGCAGTCTGCTATGTGTGATGCAGCCTTTTTGATGGCGTCGTTGGAGATCGCCGCTAGTGTTGTCATTTTTTCCTACTACTGAGATGAGGTCACACATTTTTTTGTTGACTACTTGATGAGTTCACACTCTCTCCAACGCTTAGTGCGCATTGCTCCCTCACTTCGTAAGCGCAGTGTCTCTAGCCAACTGGAGAAGATGTCGTGTGTCCAGCTAGCTGTTTCTTCTCTTCGTCGATATATCCCCACCTCTATAGGACTGATTCAATGTCTTCTTTGGTTCACAGCCCAGTCGTGAATGGTTGATGGAATTGCCTCCTTTTTCTCTACTGAGTGCGCACTTTGGCGCCTTCTTATGCCTCCCTTTGGTGCCTTGATGTGCCTTCTTGTTTTGCTAGTGCCTCCTCTTTCTTCAGCTTCTTGCCTTACAGCACCCAGCCAGTGTTTTAATGGCCAACCTCCTATTGTTGCTTGTAGCACTCAACACACAGCCACGTCTCTTTTTTCTATCTTAAGTACAACTTCTTTGGTTCACAGCCCAGTTGTGAATGGTTGATGGAACTGCCTCCTTTTTCTCTTCTGAGTGTGCACTTTGGCGCCTTCTTATGCCTCCCTTTGGTGCCTTGATGTGCCCTCTTGTTTTGGTGGTGCCTCCTCTATCTTCAGCTTCCTGCCTTACAGCACCCAGCCAGTGTTTTAATGGCCAGCCTCCTCTTGTTGCTTGTAGCACCCAGCACACAACCACGTCTCTTGTTGCTATCTTAATTACAAGAAGAAAAAGACCCTAATCTAAGAAACCCTAATAGCAAAGATAAAAAACCAAGTATTTTTCCTAATCACCTCTTAAAGAAAAATTATCTAATTAATTGCTATGGCCAGCCCTAGGTGGCTCTGATACCATGTTAGAATACATGAATCTTGGGTGGCTCATTAGCAAGTGGTTAAATCCATAATGAAAAACTAAGAAAATGCTAATATTAGATTAAGATAAAGATTAATCGGTGACACAATGATTAAGGCACAAACTCCATAATCTCATTTCAACAATCAAGTTCCATACACCCATATTTATAGTCTTGGGAAGGACTCGAATCCATGCTTTTTGTGCACCCTAGTGCCAACCATATGTTCATTAATGCTCACACTGCATGTGCAACCTTGTGCTTTCCATGTGTCACCTTTTGACCGTTGACTCTCACATTTTACAAGTGACCATATAAATCAACCTTTGATATTAGACCCTTAGTCTATTCCTTTATTATCTAATGTGCATGCTTCTTCTCTTGTTCATGTGATTCACTCCCTGCCTCTTCCTTGTGCTCTTTGGCATCATATATCTCAACACCCCCCCTTGGTGCCAAATATTTGGGCTACTCAAGGTGGTTAGATGTGAGGTTTAGAAATTTCATTTCTCCCCCCCCCTTAATTCTAACGTGGTTGGATGACTTAGAGGCTCTTCTTTGGCTTGGACACTCTCTAGCTCAGAGGTTCCTTGGAGGTGGTTTGTTTTTCACTCCCCCTGGGCTACTCAAGGTGGTTAGATGTGAGGTTTAGAAATTTCATTTCTCCCCCCCTTAATTCTAACGTGGTTGGGTGACTTAGAGGCTCTTCTTTGGCTTGGACACTCTCTAGCTCAGAGGTTCCTTGGAGGTGGTTTGTTTTTCACTCCCCTTGGGTGCATCTTTGGCTACTCTCAGGTGGTCGAGTGTTACAACATTTCAAATGATTTTTGGCCTACTCATTTGGTGGCCTTTATAATGTTGGCTTAGGTAGTGAGGGATTTTTGCGCACTCATTTGGCTGCTTACACATCCTTTTGGAACTTTGTCCAGGGCAGGATATCCACACACTTGGGAGTTGTACTCCTCCTTGGTCATAAATTTGGGTGACTTTAGAGATTGCTCGCATACTCATGTGTTTGGGGCTTTTTTTACAAAGGTTTTTGGTGGAGGTTGCTTAACATTTTTGTTGATGGTTTTTGTTGATGAAGATTTTGATGATGAAAGCACTCTTGCACAGATCATGTATGTTGAAGAAGCCCAATTTAATGTGCCCATATACTCAATCCTTTCAACACCCATATGAACACACCTTAATCCAAGTCTCTTCACACTAATTTTTTTTAATAATACAAACGGAGGTTTTTAACCATACCTTTGGGTGTGGCTACTAGCAAATGGCTTGCTTCAAGATAAACTGCTCTTCTATCTCTACATTGTGCTCGCGAGCATGCAGTCTCCAGCTGTATCATGTGCTTGAGGGTATGCTAACTGCAGTCTGCTATATGTGTGATGCAGCCTTTTTGATGGCGTCGTTGGAGATTGCCGGTGTAGTGTTGTCGTTTTTGCCTGATGAGGTCAGGCATTTTGCCTAGTGGAAAAGATGCCGTGTCCAGCTAGTTGTTTCTTCTCTTCGACACATCCCCACCTCTATAGCACTGATTCAATGTCTTCTTTGGTTCATAGCCCAGTTGTGAATGGTTGATGGAATTCCCTCTTTTTTCTATACAGAGAGTGCGCACTTTGGCGCCTTCTTATGCCTCCCTTTGGTGCCTTGATGTGCCTTCTTATTTTGCTCGTGCCTCCTCTGTCTTCAACTTCTTGCCTTACAGCACCCAGCCAGTGTTTTAATGGCTAGCCTCCTCTTGTTGCTTGTAGGACCAAGCACACAACCACGTCTCTTGTTGCTATCTTAAGTACAAGAAGAAAAAGATCCTAATCTAAGAGACCCTAATAGCAAAGATAAAAAACCAAATATTTTTCCTAATCACCTCTTAAAGAAAAATTATCTAATTAATTGCTATGGCCAACCCTAGGTGGCTCTGATACCATGTTAGAATACATGAATCTAGGGTGGCTCATAGCAAGTGGTTAAATCCATAATGAAAAACTAAGAAAATGTTAATACTAGATTAAGATAAAGATTAATCGATGACACAATGATTAAGGCACAAACTCCATAATCTCATTTCAACAATCAAGTTCCATACACCCATATTTATAGTCTTGGGAAGGACTCCAATCCATGCTTTTTGTGCACCCTAGTGCCAACCATGTGTTCATTAATGCTCACACTACATGTGCAATCTCGTGCTTTACATGTGTCACCTTTTGACCGTTAGCTCTCACATTTTACAAGTGACCATATAAATTAACCTTTGATATTAGACCCTTAGTCTATTCCTTTATCTAATGTGCATGCTTCTTCTCTTGTTCATGTGACTCACTCCCTACCTCTTCCTTGTGCTCTTTGGCACCATATACCTCAACATCCCCCCTTGGTGTGCCAAATCTTTGGGCTACTCAAGGTGGTTGGATGTGAGGTTTAAAAATTTCATTTCCCCCACCCCCCTTAATTCTAACTTGGTTGGGTGACTCAGAGGCTCTTGTTTGGCCTGGATACTCTCTAGATTAGAGGTTCCTTGGAGGTGGTTTGTTTTTCACTCCCCTTGGGTGCATCTTGGGCTACTCTCAGGTGGTCGAGTGTTACAACATTTCAAATGATTTTTGACCTACTCATTTGGTGGCCTTGGGTAGTGAGGGATTTTTGCGCACTCATTTGGCTGCTTACACATCCTTTTGGAACCTTGTCCAGGGGCAGGACATCCACACACTTGGGAGTTGTACTCCTCCTTGGTCATAAATTTCGGTGAGTTTAAAGATTGCTCGCATACTCATGTGGTTGTGGCTTTTTTTACAAAGGTTTTTGGTGGAGGTTGCTTAACATTTTTGGTAATGGTTTTTGTTGATGAAGATTTTGATGATGAAAGCACTCTTGCACAAATCATGTATGTTGAAGAAGCCCAATTTAATGTGCCCATATACTCAATCCTTTCAACACCCATATGAACACACCTTAGATTAAGTCTCTTCACACTAATGTTTTTTTTAATAATAAAAAGGAGGTTTTTAACCTTATCCTTTGGGCGTGGCTACTGGCAAATGGCTTACTTCAAGATAAGCTGCTCTTCTATCTCTACATTGTGCTCAAGAGCTTGCACACAGTCTCCAGCTGTGTCATGTGCTTGAAGGTACGCTAACTGCAATCTGCTATGTGTGATGCAACCTTCTTGATGGCGCCGTTGGAGATCGCCGATAGTGTTGTTGTTTTTGCCTATTGATGAGGTCACGCGTTTTTTTGTTGACTCTACTGATGAGTTCACACTCTCTCCAGCGCTACTCCCTCACTTCGTAAGCGCGGTGTCTCTAGCCAGCCGGAGAAGATGTCGTGTCTAGCTAGCTGTTTCTTCTCTTCGACACATCCCCACATCTATAGGACTGATTCAATGTCTTCTTTGGTTCACAGTCGAGTTGTGAATGGTTGATGGAATTTCCTTCTTTTTCTCTGCTGAGTGCGCACTTTGGCGCCTTCTTATGCCTCCCTTTGGTGCCTTGATGTGCCTTCTTGTTTTGCTCGTGCCTCCTCTGTCTTCAGCTTCTTGCCTTATAGCACCCAGCCAGTGTTTTAATGGCCAACCTCCTCTTGTTGCTTGTAGCACCCAACAGCACATAACCACGTCTCTTTTTTCTATCTTAAGTACAAGAAGAAAAAGACCCTAATCTAAGAAACCCTAATAGCAAAGATAAAAAACCAAATATTTTTTTTGATCACCTCTTTAAAAAAATTATCTAATTTATTGCTATGGCCAGCCCTAGGTGGCTTTGATACCATGTTAGAATACATGAATCTAGGGTGGCTCATAGCAAGTGGTTAAATCCATAATGAAAAACTAAGAAAATGCTAATACAGATTAAGATAAAGATTAATCGATGACACAATGATTAAGGCACAAACTCCATAATCTCATTTCAACAATCAAGTTTCATACACCCATATTTATAGTCTTGGGAAGGACTCGAATCCATGCTTTTTGTGCACCCTAGTGCCAACCATGTGTTCATTAATGCTTACACTACATGTGCAACCTTGTGCTTTCCATGTGTCACCTTTTGACCATTGACTTCACTTTTTAAAAGTGACCATTTAAATCAACCTTTGATATTAGACCCTTAGTCTACTCCTTTATCTAATGTGCATGATTCCTCTCTTGTTCATGTGACTCACTCCCCACATATCTCAACATATAGGAAGCTATGGCTCTTGCACATCACGTGCCACCAAGCTCCAATAGCCTTTTTCTTTCAAAATTTGTTGAATATGGTACTTCCATATTTAGAAGTTATTCTAGTCAACCTTTTCACCCATAATTTGCATCCGACCATCACCCATGTTTGCAAATAAAATGCTTCAACACACTCAACCAAGCAATGTAACCAATGCCGTTCAACGCCAAAAACACTAATACATTTACATGCACAAATCTCGTCAATTTAGATTCAGCACCCAACATCACTTGAACATTCACTTAATGCAAAAATATTTTGGAAACCATTCTCAAACCATGTGCATGTCCCCATTACACTCCGACATGCTCATTTCCCTATACACACACATATAGTTACATTAAGCATCAAGCAGAAGCTTAAAAACTATCTTGTAGAATTCCTGTAAGCTCTAAATCAGTCCCCTCTTGCAACATGTAAATAAGCTTCTCAAGAGCTTTTCAATACCATATAGCAATAGCAAATGCTTTTACCAATCACAACATACATTCCAATTTGTCAAGTTTTGAACTTGCAACATCAAGCTTTATCCAGGAGCTTTCCAATACCATATAGCAATAGAAAATGTTTTTACCAATCACAACATACATTCCAATTTGTTAACTTTTCAACTCGCAACATCAAGCTTCAACCAAACCTATAGGAAAACTTCACATACATGAACACTTCAACTAAATATTGCAGCAGACATCCCAAATCTGCAGCAGCATACCCTTGTCTTGTTTTGTTCATAACTTGAGCTAAAAGATCTAAATCTAATGTTTGAGTAGTCTAAACACATCCACACAAAACAAGCTTTTTATATATTACTTTATAGTTAGATTCTAAGTAGCATGTCAAAAGTTATCGCTGTTTGGGAAATCTACAATTTTGTTTTTTATAGGTTTGCAAATCAACACGATGCATTTACATACATTTCCACTTGGAAGCTTCAACAAAGAGCTTCAACTTTTCTTACTTTGGATTCTAAATACTTGAAATTTGTTTAACTCACCTCTTGGCCAAGCTCTATGATTTACTTTCGATTTCCACTCCAATGGTACTTCACAGCTTTAATGGTGACCTTCAAAACTTCAATGGTGACCTTCATAGATTTAATCTCCAACCAATTGAGGTTTAGGTTTTACACTCATTGTGAGAGTAACCTATGCTTCGATAGCATATAAATAGAATAGGGATGTACAAATAACACTTGCATAAAACCCGATTAGCTCTTACATGACCATAGATAAGAATAGAAGAAGACATTGTTTTATTCCAGTCTCCTTCGCACACTCTCCATCTTCAAAATCCACACACACATACGATAAGTTCACATCACACTAATGAACACCGAATGTCCACACACTTGGCCATTATTGGGCACGGGTAATTATTATTCACACACTCCTATCACTAATGCACACATGTCATACTACTCACACTATTCAAATGAACTTGCTATCTCAACAATTATGCGTGCAGCTGATCTATGCGAGAATATACACATTGTGGCTACTACACAACAAAGCTTACATATGAAACATTGGATAGAGCATTCAGGCTCAGGCATCTGAGCACTTAGTTCTCCCAAGATAGGTGCACAGGTCCATGGAATATTATAGCCAAGGTAGCATTTATGAGGTGGTCGGCACAACAGGCAAAGCCAGAGGAAAGCATTCCATGGGAGTGTGGTGCTCAAACAAGCATACTGTTGGCTTTCCTAAAGTAAATGGGCATATAGCCACACATGGTAGTTGCATGTATAACTACATGTATAGTCGTGCCATGAAATTTTTCACCTCAAAATTTCCTTTATTTTACATGAACCTGGGCACAACTACACTCTCCTTCTCTTATAATGGATGTAATACATGAGAAATACAAAAGTTAACAACTTAACAACTAACAAACAAACATGGATTCCATCAACATAATCACAAAAACCATGGACACATACATGTCAAACCATTAAATATACCATAATGCAAAACACTTTCTTGGATTATGGTGGTTAAAACATCTAGTGGCTTGTAGGGCAAATACTTGAAGTGTCCAAGAGGCACATTTAAATAGCAAATGTTTAATATAAAAAGGCGACAGGGTGTAAAACAACCCTGGCTAACCACACCGATATCAAATCATATCATATCTATATGTATGCTTTTAATGCTGGTGGCAAGTAGGATAGTCGGCTAGTGGTGGTAGAAACACCTCATTTTCTCTCACCCCATATTGAGGGTGATGAATGCCATGTCCATCCCCTGTGATGCTATATATGTGTTTTTAAAACTGGCAAGTAGGATAATCGACTGGTGGTGGTGGCAACATCTCATTTTCTCCCACCCCATTGAGGGTGATGAATGCCATGTCCATCCCCCATGATGTATGGATATCCAAGTGGCAATGCACAAACCAAACCCCTGCACATTACATCATCCATCATGAGAAATATTTTTTACGATGAGAAATTTCTCTTTACAAAATAACTTCCTTTAAGAAGATATAACTGGAAGGACAATTCATGTTAGTTCTCAAGCCCTAACAAAGACCAAAATGGCATCTTAAATCGATAACATTTTACTCACAAAGCTTTAAATCATCAATCAACAACATCATACATAGCATACACTATGAGCTATGACGAGGCTATGACATGCCATAGTATTAATGCGCGGAGGTAAGTACAAGTTCATGAATAAAGATATGCCACCATAGTAGACAAATCTTCATAGATAAACCATCTAACCATAAAGATAGCCAAGTAGCAACAGAAAGAGTACTTGGAACATGTACAAGTGATGGATTTAGTTCATGAACACGAATGTCTTTAATGAGCCATTGAGAGCAATGACACCTAAAATTTATTATAAAGAAGTTGAAATGCAGCCTTGGTACATGAGGTTCTCTATTATTTAAAAAAAAGAAAAACTTTGAAGTGAAAACGTTTTGATGACAATTGGAAGAAGCTATGCAAAACATTTCAACTAGTCAAAATTAGAGTTGAATCTTAACTACCACTTAAGCTTTGTTACAGCACATCAAAGATGAAATTGAACAATCACTAGAAACCACATGGCATTAAACCTCACACAAGTCTCGACTGATATTATAGTAGACCTAGTCAATCCTTGGTTCTAACTATTATACAACAATGGGAAAAAGAATTAAGGACTTACTCAAAATATTTCAAGGAAAATTAAGAGAGTAGCAATGAACAATGAAGTGTTCTACGGATTACGAGAGGAATAAAGACGGAAAATCATATTATGCGATGAGGTAGAGGACTTGTTGTGGAAGAAAAGGAACTCTGATGTGTGTGTGTGTGTGTGTGTGTGTGTGTGAGAGAGAGAGAGAGAGAGAGAGAGAGAGAGAGAGAGAGAGAGAGAGAGAAATGTTAAGGTAATCACGATTGATAATAAAGTACGAGGTGTTGTATAATATATATTATGATTACCTGGGTTGAGGGCCTTGAAGCGGACGGCAGCCCAGCCGCCACCGGGCACGGAGACGGTGTTGCGGGCGACAGGGTTGACGAGGTTGAAGGAGGCAGGGTCAGTGGAGGCGTTGAAAGTGCCGTTGCCCCTGCCCACCTCATAGAAGTTTTGGCCGTGGAGATGGATGGGGTGTTGTTCGAAGAAGAGCGTGGCTGTGTCTTGGTATACCACCTGCACAGTGCTGTTGAAAGGGATCACCCGCACCCGCGTCCCCGGCAACGCCACCTTTATGTCCGGGTTCACCGCCGTGTAATCGTATTGGAACAGTGGCACGTCCGGGAAGTCCGTCGTGTAAATCCCGCTTAAGTTGTAGTAGTAGGCCTACACCGACAATGGACTTCACACTTATCTCATTTGTATATTTTCCATTGATTATCTATTGTATTCAAAATTTACTCTCATACCTCTCAAAAAGACAAGCCTATATGTGTGGGTCCTAAGATCATAACACACAAAATCAAAATTTTTATTATTTGAAAGTCTCTTCCCGAGAAAAAAAAAAGGCTCTATCTATTAGCTTTGCGTATAGATTCAAATTTATGATGTAGATTGATTTATAGTCACACGTTTATTTCAATATATAGTCACTACCTTTATTTTCAAAGAGACATTTCTTTTAACATTGACATTGACTAGTTTTAAAAAATTCTATAGATTTTAGATATTCAAGAAAACTTATCTTCTCTATATCTCTATATTATCTTAAGGAAGAGTTTCACAAAGCTGCCACGTGGCATGAATTTGGAGGTTTGAAAAGAGGAGGTTGGGGTAAAATTTGAATTTGTTGGATCTCTATCTCTTCTCTTCTCTATATTATCTTAAGGAAGAGTTTCACAAAACTCTCACGTGGCATAAATTTGGAGGTTCGGGAAAAAGAGGAGAAGGTTAAGTTCGAATTTCAATTTCTTAGAAACGTGCAGAGCACGCATTGGCCGACTAGTCTATTTGATTTCTAGATAGTCACTATAATAAGAAATTTGTTTCATGCACAGCATTTGAAATATATATATATATATGGTAAAGGGATGATGTGCTACCTGGAGGAGAGAGACGTTAGGTGTGACGAAGGTGATGTTGTTGATGGAGGTTCTGATGAGGGTGTCGTTGGGACCTTGGCAGGTGGGTCCGGTCGGACAAGGCTGGAGGGCGTAGCCTATAGTGTGGAGGAGGTCCACGTCCACGGTTTTGGGAACATCGTAGTAGTAGTAGCCTTGAGAGTAGTTCTTGCCCTTGAGGCTGGAGTAGAAGCTATTGGCGAAGTCGGCATCATTGGCCAAGGGCAAGCTAGGCAAAGTCAAGTTGGTGGAACCGGACGTGGAGCCGTTGTAGTTGAGGATGGCCGTGGCGGGGATGGTGGGAAAAGGCACGAAGGACGCATTGGGCATCGAGAAGACGGAAGCTGCCATGTAGTATTGGCCTATGGACTTGTTGGCTGTGAGGAGGATGTTGGAGGTCTGGCCGGGCGCCAGCACTACGATGTCTGTCGTGTATGGCTCCACATACTCTGCATCGGCCTCGACAATTGTGAGGTTGTGATTGGCCACTGCGAAATACATGTGGAAGTTCATGGCTGCATTGATTAACCTTAGCATTACCGTCTCTCCTTGCGTCACATTGTATACCACTGTCTCTGCATGCATATCCATGCACACGCATACGAATTAAAATCTTTGCCTCGGAAAAATTCAAATCGAAGGCACATCAATTTCCAGCCATTCGATAAGACCACCATGAAAATACCTCACATTACGACTCACATTATGCATTCGTGTGTCTACCTATTATTTGAGCCACTTCGACAGAATTCCTATGTTTCTATGCATGTGAATACACTCTTACTCTAAAATCTTTCCATTGCTTACATGGACACATACTTAAAACCACAATAACAAGGCCTTGGTTGTTTAGGGGAAACCATTCATGTTAGAAGGCATCAACTTCTTAAACTAGGAAGTTGTGGATCGAGGTAGCCATTACGATACATACCACTAGATGAGCAGTTGTAAAGGTCCCCAGGTTGTCCATTGATAGTAATGGCATCGGAGATGTTGTAACCTCCACCTTCAATAAGTGCCTGCCTTATAACATCCTCCACATTCGCGTTCCACCACTCACCTAGACAAAAACAGTACTGTGATTTATGAGTAGGAGATGCCATGATTGTGTATAATGCTAGATGTTTGTGAACTGTTGTTTTGAGGCATAAAATCTTTGTGTACTTTTCTTTGAAGAGGTTTTAATTCTTTCAAAACGAAGTTATAAGCAGAATGATTGAGGTTTATCCAACCTAGAAGAAGAGGGGGGAGCTCTTGCTTGGGTTTGGGAAATGGGTAGGGGGTCTTGTTTTTCTTGAGAATGATAAAAGCGCCATAAAGGCTGGCTCTCAGCCAGCTAGTATGGGCATGCCAGAAGAGGGTGCCCCTTTGTTCAAGGATCTGAAACCGGTGCACATAAGATTGGTTGGTTTGGATGGGGCATTGCGTGATGAAGGCTGGCCCATCAGCCCAACACGAGCGCAGCTGCCGCACACCATGCCTACATAAAGATCGTTACACCATGCGCTTGCTTGTCTACAGATAAATACTCGTCACAATAAACAATTAGTAAATTATAATAATTGCGAGACAGGATGGATTGATACCAGTGTATGGTTATGCCGTATGAAACAAGGTTTGTGACGTTAACCACCACCTTGTCTCCTTCCCTCACATAATTTGTTGGGCCGGGGAACTCGCCGTTCACAGTCAAGAGAGACTTCGTGTTGCAAAGGCGCGTAACATTGGTGTTTTGTATCTGACAACACCAAAAATCATGGTCAGCGCCCAGGATTAAATATAGGGCAATCATTAATACGATCAAAAGCCCTGCTAGAGCTTCGATTAATATGTATAAATACAAGGGGGGACTAATTCCTGTTTAACCAACCGTGAAATTGAAATAGCGAGTTCTTGCAGAGGTCACGTTACAGAGGGTGAAGGCAAAGAGTAAGGTGAAAGTAAGCTTGCTCATGGTGAACATATTATATATATGCGCAAAACAGAAAGAGATAGAGATTTGAGTATTCTAAATTAGCACAAGAGGTTTACACAAATCTATATGGCAGTGGTATCAACACTACGCTGATAACTAGTCTTGGAGATGCGTTAAGGGTTTAATATAAAATGTGGTTAAATAGAGTGCTGGCTCTTGCATATTGTAGTAGAGGTCGCCGCAAACAGTACAACTCTAGAGTTTAAAAGGTTTACGTAAAATTGCATTGAACGTTTCTTTTGAGCCGTCCTGAAAATAACGTATTGGCAAAGCCTAGCAGTTAGTCAATTGAATCTCAATTTTCTACGCTCCACCCACGTGTCAGCTTAGTGTCAATTGAATATTCTCTACACTTCACCCAGATGTCGCTCTACACTTAGTTGGGAACCCGTGTTTCACAAGTTTTTTGAGGCTTCCAAAATCAAATTCTACCCAAACCTTATCCTCTCCTTCTCGAACCTCCAAATTCTTGCCACACGTGGCAACTTTGTGAAACTCTTCCTTAAGATAATATAAAGAATAGAGATGTCACTGTATATGGTCATCTCATTTTATCACATGTAAGAAGAGAGAGTTCTCATTTCAATTTTAAATTTTAGTGTAAAAATGGGACACTGAGGTAGGGAGGTCACTTATATAATAAAAACGTATCTCTCTTTCTCTCTATCATTGTTTAAAAGTTAGAACATCCCATCATTTTATCTAAGGTGCATCTATTTGAGGGTATAATAAGTGAGCACCCGTCACCATACATCTCTACCAATGGGAAAAAAAAGTAAAAGCAATAACCATTTCTATTTTTTAAAAATATTTTTTCTTAACAATCATCCACATCCATGCACATATACACATACACACGTGTATCCACACACACAAACACACAGATGAACACACACTCTCGTGTGTACGCACACACACACTCTTGCACGCACTCTTGCATACTCATATACATATATACACATAGACACACGTAAGCATACATCCACATAGTCGTACACTTTCATATGGACATGCACACACACAACTACACATGCACACAAAATGACACACACTCACATGCATGCACACAAAATTATCACACACCCAATCACCCACATGCACGTATGTGTACACATCCACATACTGCACATGGCACACATACACACACTCACATGCTTGCACACACTCAAACACAGATGCACACACACTCTTGTGCACGTGTGTGCATGTGCGCACACACACACAAACACACACGCACACACACTTGCATGCACTCATGCACACTCACATACACATACACATATAGAAACGTGCAAGCATAAATCCACATAGTCATACAATTACATAAGCACATGCACACACACACGCACAACTATTTATGCACTCAAAGTCACACACTTACATGCGTAGACACATAATTGATACACACACAATAATCTCCAATAATCCACATGCATGTGCGCAATTGCACACACCCACACATGTGCACATGACACTGCTATACATACATTGACATGCTTATACACACACTGACATGCTGGTACATGCATATACACACACTCGCATCATGCTTCCACACACATGCACAATGCACACATATATACACACACATGCATGGACACACACATATACATATGCACGTAGTGTACATAAGCGTATGTGCACATACATACATGTACACATGCATGCATATGCACCTATGCATCCACACACATGCACATAAATGCACACACACGCACTCTCTGACGTACGTGCATACACTCTCTCTTGCGTATGTACACATAGAGACACATACACGTAAACATACATAAGTGCATGCACACACGAGCACACACACAATGTATATGTGATTGTCAGCACAAACAATCATACACATATACACAGAGAGTTGACACATATAGGCTCAAGTGAGGGTAGCATAAGTTGCCTTCATTAAGGCTTTAATAGATGAGGGTGTACTCACACGGACATATACACGCTGTTAATCCCAATTTGAGATTAATTCAGCATCTCTCCATTACATATGATAGATATCATAATAATTGTCATGTAACGACACTCTAAATGTTGTAATTATGAGAATAGCTAGATATGCCACAAAACCATGTAATTTTTAAACATTTGGTTCATCTTTCATTAAGTTCTCGCTGCCCAAGTGTAAATAAGGGCCAATTGTATGAATAAGATTATTCTCATAATGCAAGACACAATCCCCCTTTGTGCCAATTGAGTCTAGTCTTATCTCCTTGCTCTCTTGGTTGTCTATGGTGTGTGGGAAAGAGAGAGAGTTGAGATCTACATTCTTGGTACATGTTTCTTTCATTTTTGTATCCTTGAGTGTGAGAGTAGAGAGGAGTGAATGTCCTTGTATGAAGAATGGCAACCCCATGGTGACATCTTGAGGAGGAGGCTAGAGAGTGGTGTTAACTACCACTAGCAAAGCTTGGAGTCCACCGAGATATGATCTTGGACACTGGCAAGTTCCCCACAACAAGTTAAGGTGAGGATTTTCCTTTGTAGAAGGAGAGAGATGGTGTAGCTTGTAACATTTTTAGTGCCAACTTTTGGGGAACCACCAATCTTTTCTACTCTATTTGCACTCGCTCGCATCTTCTTACAAGTCTCTTTTCTCTTAATATGGCTATTTGAAGTTGTGTGATTGGTAGAGAGGAGATACGATGTGGATAAGGTTGTGAAGAAAGAGGAGAAAGAGAGAAAAAAAAGGATAGTTTTGTATTGTTTAAGCATTTCAAGTTGTTATTTGCATTGTTTGAAAGTTAGGAAATCAACAGAACAAGTATTTACATCAATACTTGCATGGTGAGAACTCCATAATCACAGCCGTGATTGTGCAAGAAACACCCTTTTGTTTCATTTTCCAAAATCTTGAAAAATATAAAAAAAATTAAGAGCCATTGATTCCATTGCTTATTGTCATTGGAACGTTCATGTTGCAAGGGATTAAACTAGAAAAAATAAGATTTGCACCCCTGAAGCATTGACTTTTGGTCAAAATCTACAAAATCACACTCACATTTTTATGAAAATTGGCTTAGCACTAAGATCCTCTATAGTGTGCCTCTTCTCTCTCAACACTGTATCCACAAGAGTAAAAACACCAGCCACTTGATTCATCTAGACCCGATCTACATTAAAGATAACATATACATAAAAGACCATATTAGGGAGTTTGGAAAAAATCACAATTTCCATTTTGCAAGATCAAAAAATGGGGGCATGGTAAACCTTTTTAAGATCTTGCTAAAACCCACTCATGTGACATATCATTGGAAATCTTTTGAAGAGTAGGTTCTAAATCCACATTCTCCAACAACTTTGGAATTCCTATATTTAAGATACACCAAAAAGAAAATTTCCAAAGTAATGGTATTTTTCCAAAGTAATGGTATTTTTCCAAACTCCCTAATATGGTCTTATGAACCACTTCAATACTGGAATCATTTTTAAAGGAACAATTTTATTGTAGGACGGATTGCGAGACCAAATTATTACAATAAAAGAGGATTTAAATAGTATCCTCTTCATCACAAGTTTCTCTGGTAGATGACCTTAGGCACTGATTGCACAACCACATTGAAGCCAATCAGTGAAGATTCGGCTCCTCCTCTAGACAAATTGTCACGAGCCTCCCTCTGGCTTCAATTCTTCAAAGTGTGTAAGAATCTATCAAAGATGAGAGAGAGATTCTTACAACAACAGCTGCAACCTATAAGATGGACTATCTCTCTCTCAATAGCCGTTGCAAAATCTAAGGTGACCTGGAATACCCAATACCTTCCCTTCATCATCACTGATGAGCTTCGAGAATAACAATAGAAAAAGTGAGCTAGCAGTCCATACCTCACAAACACACATGACGCAAATCTGGCAACCTTCTGGTTTGTCCCCACTCCTCCACTCTTCCCTAGAGCTTCTTTTATAGCTTTCAGTCGGCTTGTATGTAGTCGTCGTCAATTGCCACCACTTCTTTTTTCCATCATGTCGTCCCTTCATGGCCTCACAATTATTCAACTTTATCACTAGATGCCTATCTGTAACTTTCCTCCGTGTGTTCAACCACATTTGTGGTAAGCATGCCATGCCATCACAATCTAATCTCCTCTTCTCCCTCCATCATTGCATGCTTATCTCGAAATCTCTGTTGAGATATCGAGCTCATCTAGTGGAGGTGGTGGACACATTGATGACCCGCCTGGGGGATAGGCCCCACACTTACACCACTGGCATGGTTGGTGAGATCATGGGTGATATGCGGCCAGTGGGATGACAGGCTGTGTGACAGCCATTCTTAAGACTAGTATAGTTATAGCGCCAGCTCATTTAGTTGGGTTCACACTATAGAGAACCCTAGTATGTATTTGGTTGAGTACCTTTTCATATGAGTGTAGTCTTATCTTTGTATATGGTGTGTTGAGTGTTGTGTGAAGAAGAAGAAATTTTTTAGCCTCTCACCTTGTGTGTTCTCTTTTAGGGTTTTGTGAGTGTGTGTGTGTGCTTGCAAGATCTCAAGATCTCTTCGCCCGTACATCTTTTCATGGTATCAAAGCCTGGTTCATGCTAAGGGCTAAGCTGCAAGTAAGAGAAGCACAGGAAGCGGTACGAGGGTAAGAGCTTCATCTACTCTTCCCTATTTGTGTTGGCGACTACACCCTTGTCAGGAGCTCTACGGGAGGCACCGGCAAACAATCTCTGATTGAGGAGCTTTATTCACAGGAGTAAAGCTATAGGGCAACTACATAGTCCTATCGGACATAATTTTTCGAGCCGAAAACGCGTTTCGGGCGTGTTAGGACCTACAGGAGATTTCGAGCACTACGGGTAAGTCATCGACTCTATGCAGAACTCTGTTTAAGAACTGCAGGAAGACAAATTGGTTGTGCAAACATTGTGTGTGCTGCAAGGAGGTCAAACAGTTGCCATTGGGTGTATGTATGCACATTGAGGCCATTGGGTGTATGCATGCACATTGAGGCCACTGGGTGTGACATTCAAGTGTAGTACAATACCGCTGCAGAAAATACAGCAGTTTGTGCTGGACAAACCAGAGTGCTGTTTCTGGTAAATTTGTGTCTAACAAGATGTCAAATGATGGCATAAATTAGATTGTTGCTGAGAAGCTTGATAAGAATAATTCCATGCTTGGAGGTTCAGGTTGACAAATTTCCTGATGGAAAAGGGTTACTGTTGGGACTACATAGAAGGTGAGCATGAAGAGACATCGGAGATACCGGAGATCAATCCAACTGCTGCAGATGTGAAAGACTTCAAGGATTGGAACCAAGGATCCAGAAAAGTTATGTATTGGCTCTCTATCAGTATACAGGACACCATGATTGGGCACATACAGGATGCCAAGTCCCCCAAGGAGGCGTGGGACACCTTGGTAAAACTCTATGAAACGAATACCAAGGCACGAAAGATACAGTTGAAGAATGAACTTCATACTGTGGAGAAAAAGAATATGTCTGTGAATGACTATGCATTGAAGATCAAGGGTATTGTGGAATCCCTTGCATCTATTGGCGTTTTAGTAGATGATGATGATAAGGTGAAAGTCTGGCTACATGGTTTCGGGCAACAATACAAGGCGTTCAAGACGTCTATTCAGACTCGAGAAAATATTCCCAGATTTGGTGTCTATGTTGATTATAGAAGAGGAGCTTGAGTGAAGACCAATAGTCTTCACAAAACAAAAGCAGTTAAGAGTAACAGGCCTTCTACACAAGTTCAGAGAGAGGACGAGGTAGAGGAGGCCATGGACCCGGCCAAGGAGGTGGCCGAACAGGTAATCAGAATTATGGCCAGCAGCAGCAACAACAATAGTCCCAGAATTCACAACAACAACAACACGCAACAGGTGGAAGAGGCCAATTCAGAGGCAAGGGGAGTCAAAGAGGTCGTGGAAATCGGCAAAGGCAGTATAATGATACACGTGGATGCTTCTATTGTGGTAAGACTAGACATGTGTAGGTAGATTGTTATAAGAAGCACGCTGACATGCAAAATGGAAAATTGTAGCGAAACAACTATGCATCCTCGAGCAGAAACAATGAGGATGATGAAAGGTTGTTTGTTATGTAGCATGTCATTAATGCCATGTCTGAAAATGTTGTAGCAGCACATAAAGATGATGTATGGTACATTGATTCAGGTGCTTCAAACCACATGACAAGTCATGTGGGGAGTGGTTCAAGGAGATGAAAAACCTTGAAAGACCAGGTTTTGTGGAAACAGGGGATGACACTGCTCATCCAATTACCCATGTTGGAGATGTGCCATTGATGGTAAAGTGAAGTACCTGGCAGATGTACTTCATATTCTGAATATAACAAAGAATCTGGTTTCAGTTTGATTGAGCAAGGTTTGCAGGTTCGGTTTAATCTTGATGGTTGTTATGTTGAAGACTTTAAAGGCAAGTGCAGGTTGGTTGCAAAAGGCAACAGAGTGGGTAGAATGTTTGCATTGAATGTAAACATGCCAGAAGTGAGTGCTGCGATGTTTGCAAATGGTTCAGGAATTGTTGCAGACACAGACATTTGGCATAAAAGAATTGGACACATGTGAATGTGCAGAGAATGAAGTCTATGCAGACTAAAGGAATTGTGACAGGGCTGCCAAAGTTTAAAGTTGAAGGTATGCAGAAAATATGTGAAGCATGCCAATTTGGAAAGCAAACAAAGCATGTATTTCCACGTGACAAAAATGTAGCAAAAATGCACTAGATGTTGTGCATTCAGATGTATGGGGTCCTACGAAGACCATGTCTATATGGGAGGCTGCAGGGATTATGTGACATTTATTGGATGACCACACAAGGAAGAAGAAAGTGTGGGTGTACTTCATGAAGGAGAAGGGTGAGGTGTTCACTCATTTTCAGAACTTCACAGTTATGGTTGAAAAGCAAACAGGGAAATATGTAAACTGCCTAAGGTCAGATGGAGGGGGAGAGTACTTCTCCAATGAGTTCTCTGAATTTTTGAAGAAGAATGGTATTCGGAGATAGTTTACATGCAGATACACTCCGCAGCAAAATGGAGTTGCTGAGCAGAAAAACAGGCACATTGCTGAGATTGCGCGAGCATTGATGTAAGAGAAGAATATGCCGCATAGCTATTGGGCTGAGGCTGTTTCTACAGCAGTTTACATCATCAACAGGACTCCAACTGTAGCCATACATGATGTAACTCTAGAGGAGAGGTTTACTGGCAAAAAACCTGATTTGTCTCATCTGAAAGTCTTTGGATGCATCGCATATGTGCATGTGCCAGATGAGCTGAGAACTAAGCTGGATCCAAAAGCTGAAAAATGTGTGTTTATTGGGTATTCCCTTGAGCAAAAGGGATACAGGTGTTATAACCTTGAACCCTGCTACAGTGAGTTGAGGGTAAGCAGGGATGTTGTTTTTGATGAGATGAGCAGCTGGTATACTGCTGAAAAAGAAGTTGGGGCTTATGTGAGTGGAAATGTGGTTGCACAGAATGCAAGTCAGCAATCACAGTCTTTGAGTGGACCAGGAGAGTCCTCATCTAGTGGTTCAGTTTTGATAGACTATGGAGTGGCAGGCTGCATCATAATACCAGTTCTACAAATGTGATTAGTACATCACATAAAGGCAAAGAGAAAGTGATTGAGCCCCTTAGTATGCCTGACATTTCTGCAGGGCATTCTCATGTTGATGGAGAGTCTAGTGGCTCCAGAGGTAAGCCTTGATGAGGATCTTGGGATACTAGCTATGGGAACACCTGGTGTAAAGAAGGCTATCAAAGCCATGAATGCAAAGCTGCGAAGATCTGGGAGAGTGAAGAATCCTGTGCAGAGGTTTACCTATGATGGTTATGTGGCACATCACTATGCGGGTTGTTGCAAGATCAGGGTATCCAGTTTTGTCCAGTTTATGCAGAACTGGGACATAGCTTGGAGAGCAAATTTTGGGGGGCAAGGTACTTAAAATTAGATCAAGCAAATAATAAAAAATACACTTGTCCTTAAATTAACCTAATATAACTTAAATTAATATAAATTAGTCTAATTAATCAAAATTAATCAAAAATATGATGAAATAATAAACAAATGATCTTTCCATACTTAGAGTGATCCAATTTATTTTTCCATAGATGCACCATTACAAGTACACTAGTCCCTATAGGTTTTAGATGATTCACATCAAAATGTAATTTTACTAATTAGATTATTAATATTTGCAGGCCTTCTGATAGTCTGGAAGAATTTTGAAAAAGAGATCATTAAAAATCCAACCATTGGATTTGCAATTTTTACTAACCACCACATTCTACTAATGTCTCAGTATCTACCCACTCTTTTGATCTACAAGATTGAGGATTTTAAGTGATAGCTATTGTGGGTACAAAAATAGGCGTATATTATAACACTTTAGAGACCTTGAAATATTTAAAGAAAATAGACAAATGTCTTAAAATTTTCTTGAAAAATCAAGTTAAGCTCCATATAATGTGAAGATCTAAGGTACAAAGTGGGAATCTCATATGAGTTTATATGTAAAAGATATTAGCATTTTATGGAATCAGTTCAAATTTGGGACAGGGTGTATACATTGACTTTGTACCTAAGAAAATGAGGACTTTTGACCATCTAATGCTTAATCAAATTATGCAACTATATTTCCAACTTTGAATATGATGTTCCAACAAAAGAACTTGAAACGAAATTCCTTCATTTACTAGGAGAGATTAGCCACTAAAGGTAAACAAATGCCTGTTTTTTTACTGTTTACAGGGTGCCTGAGTGGACAAAACTGGGCACCCTGATCTTGCAACCACCCATGCATACATGGCAAAAGTTGTATAGGTTGTAGAGCCCACACGCATTGAGATGAGGCTGTTGGAAACGTGTGTTGGGAGAAAGCTATGGATGAGGAGATGGATGCACTATATGGAAATGAGACTTGGGATTTAGTGCAATTGCCTGAAGGCAAGAAAACCATTGGATGCAAGTGGGTGTACAAAGTAAAACATAACAGTGATGGAAGCATAAGCAGGTACAAGGCTAGATTGGTAGGCAAAGGATATGCACAGACATATGGCATTGATTATGAGGAAACTTTCAGCCCAGTTGCGCCCAGTTGCCAAGATGGCAACAGTGAGAGTTGTGATAGCAGTGGCTGCATCAAAGCAATGGTCTTTACATTAGATGGATGTAAAGAATGCATTCTTGCATGGGGATTTGCAGAAAGAGGTGTATATGTTACAGCCACCTGGTTATGAGGATGTGAGTCACCCCGAGCATGTTTGCAGGTTGAAGAAAGCCTTTTATGGCTTAAAACAAGCACCAAGAGCATGGTCTGACAAGATTTCTGAATATCTTATAACTATAATAGCATGTATGCAGATTTCTCGCTGTATGTGAGACACAGTGATAGAGGGTTGTGCTTGTTGTCATCTATGTAGATGACCTGATCATTACGGGGGACCATGATGCAGAGATCTTTGATGTAAAGATCTTGCTTAGACAGAAGTTTGAGATGAAGGATCAGATATTTCTTGGGCATTAAGGTGATTAGGTCACCACATGGTATTGGATTACTGTAGAGACAGTATGGCTCAGACATGTTGTCCAAGTATGGTATGACAGGTTGTAAGCCTATCTCAATGCCATTGGATTAGAATGGCAAGTTGAGTGCAGATTCAGGAGAGATTTTGAAGGATCCTACTATGTATAGGCGCATAGTAGGAAGCTTGATCTACATGACGATCACTAGGCCAGATTTGAGCTATGCTATTGGGTTGGTGAGTCAGTTTATACAGGTTCCTCGGAAGCCGCATTTGGATGCATTGAGACGCATACTGAGGTATGTGAGGTCTACTTTGCATTGTGGACTATTTTATAAAACTGGGACAGAGATATGTGTACATGGGTACACAGATGCTGATTAGGCTGGTAGTATCTCAGATAGAAGATCTACTAGTGGCTTCATGTTTTCTTAGGGGAGTGCTGCTGTGACTTGGAGCAGCAAGAAGCAGCATCCAGTACAGAGGCCGAGTACAGAGGTGCTGCTATGGCAGCATGTGAGGTAGCTTGGTTAAGAAAGCTACTTGCAGATTTAGGTCTGTCAGTGGAGAGACAAGTTGTCATTTTCTGTGACAACATTAGCAGTATACAGTTGGCCAGGAACCCAGTTTTTCATGCTCGCACGAAGCATATAGAGGTGCACTACCATTTTGTCAGAGAGAAGGTTTTGGCGGGAGACGTTGATCTTGTTTATGTAAGCACACGAGATCACGTCGCTGACAATTTCACCAAAGCACTGGGTACAGAGAAGCTCCACAGATTCAGGGCTTCGCTTGGTGTACATGAGATGGAGTTGAGCTCGAGGGGGAGTGTTGAGATATCGAGCTCATCTAGTGAGGCGGTGGACACTTGATGACCCGCCTGGGGGATAGGCCCCACACTTATACCACTGGAATGGTTGGTGAGATCATGGGTGACATGCAGCCACTGGGATGACAGGCTGTTTGACAGCCATTCTTAAGACTGGCATAGTTGTAGCGCCAGCTCATTTAGTTGGGTTCACACTACAGAGAACCCTAGTATGTATTTGGTTGAGTACCTTTTCATACGAGTGTACTCTTATCTTTGTATATGGTGTGTTGAGTGTTGTGTGAAGAAGAAGAAGATTTTTAGCCTCTCACCTTGTGTGTTCTCTTTTAGGGTTTTGTGAGTGTGTGTGTGCTTGCAAGAGCTCAAGCTCTCTTCTCCCCTGCATCTTTTCAATCTCCCTCCACACCATTGCTTTTGTCAATGGTAGCCCATTATCCTTACGAGTGCCCACACACGTGGCATGCCTACTAGCACCTGATTTGATCTCCTCTTCACCATCCATTGATGCATCCCATCATGCGTGATCTCTCTTTACCTCTGCATGGGCCGTATTCACCAGCCCAGCATCTTCTATCCTTATCATCTTCTTTTCAGAACTTAAAGCCTAAAGTTTTAAGCTTTTTAAAGATAACAGCAAGCATTCACACGGCCCCTACACACCCTAAGTATAATTAAACACCTTACTTAGATAGGCACTTAACGCTATTACACTCACAATAGATAAGTGAATACTAACGTGGGTAAGTATAAAAACAAGTATAGATAGCATATTATCAAAATACGAACATCAAACACCTTCAATATATGCAAAGGGAAATGGCTATCAAAGGTATGGGCATCTTGTCTCAATGATATCAGTGCCTCACAATAGAGATCCTCAATACATTAGCCGCTAGCATCAGTATATTGCCAATGTATCATCATCATCATTCCACTAGTGTGTCCATTGGACTATTGCAAGCCTTTTAGCAATAACCCATCTTTGAGTATTTATGATGAAGAAATCATGTGCCAGTACCAAGCTCTCCAGATGCCAGTGTCAGAATACAATCTTGTGTTTTTCTTCATGCTTGTGATAATGTAGTCACACCATGCTATATGTACAAAGATGATGACATCATAGAAAAAGAATGCATCAAAGCTAAGAACCTCACAACAACTGGTTGCCTATATAAAAGAAAACATGACATTAAATATACACTAAAATTATCTACATTAAATCCCAGTATTATTTTATCCACTTTGGGGTTCTCAAAATCCACTTAAAATATTTTTCCCACCCATTAGCCAGTGGACATTCATGTCCTGCAGCCTTCCAATAGTTGATGCATTGAATGCATGAAGTCATCTTCTTCCTAGTTGCCTCCACATCAATTTTCTCCATCCTTCTCCTCATTTTTTTGACTGGTTGTAACCATCATCAACCTTGCTATCCTTGCTATGTACTTTTTTAGCTGATACCCATTGACTCTTCTCTGCTGCAAGGTTTTATCCAACTCCTCTAACTGGTATGAGCCATTGGAGAATCTTTATTGTACTTTGAAAGGACCTTCCCACCTTGTTTGAAACTTAGTTTGGAAAGTATTATCTAGCTTGTTGTTATATCGAAGCACAAGATGACCCTTACCAATGCATTTGTCCTTGATGTTCTCATTGGTCCTCCATTGATTTTTCGCTTGAGTCTTTTGATAGTGTTCCAAAGCATGCATCATGTCCAATTGTGTACTTGTAGTGCAAGGAGCATGTTCCTGAAATAGTGTTGTGGTTCCTTATTTTCTTTTAACAAGAACTTCAAAGCTGGTATTTCCACCTCAATAGGCAACAATGCTTCAGCACCTTAAAGAAGATGGAAAGGAGAGAAGTAAGTACCCTCCTTCACTGCAATTCTATAAGCCCAGGGTGTACAAGGGAGCTCCAAGTCCCAAGTCCTTTCATGAGATTGTGTCATTTTGCTTAACATGTGTATTAATTCCCCATTGAATCTTTCATTCATTACATTGCATGGAGGATAGTATGGAGTGGCATACCTATGTTGAATTTTTAGTTTTTCACATAAATGATCTATCAACTCACTTTTGCAGCCAGGTCCTCTATCCGAGAGGAGCTCTAGTGGTACCCTGAAATGGTAGCAAATCCCTTCATACACAAACTTGGATACCTCTTTTACATTGACTGCTCTTGTAGCTTTGGCTTCTATCCACCTTGATAGGTAATCTATGGTGAGTATGTAACATTTTCCATGTTTAGTCATGGGCAATGGTCCAATTGCATCAATCCCCCACTTCTTTAAGAGGTTAAAAGCAAGCATGACATTTCTAGGTTCAAACTTCAGCACTCTTTTTCCCATCCTCTGGCATTGGAAACACTACTTGCACCATTGAAATACATCCCTTTGAGTACATAACCTTCTAATAGTATCTTCTACAATGTGATCTTGAACGCGAAATACCCTCCACAGCCGCCTTTGTGATTCGTTTCCAAGATATGATAGATTTCTTCTCTCCATAGAATTCTTCTCAACACTAAATCTAGCCCTTTCATAAGCAAAGCATCATTAATAAGACAAAAAATTTGATATCTCTTAACAAAATGGTGCCTTTTTGTTTTTGGCACATCATCCTGAGGCACTTTCCCTATCATGAGGAATGCTTCCTCTTTATGAAGATGTTCTCTTCCTTGATATAAAGGTCCATCCACCTTAGCTGCAAATACCACAACCACAATTGCATTTTGAGTAGCTTCATGTGCTTCATGATTATGTTCCCTGTGTATATGTTGGATGCTCTAAGATTTAAAACGTCCAAGTAATCTCCTCACTTGTCCTACCCAAGCCTTGAGATGAACATGCTCAAGTGGTCCTCCATACTTCCAACACCTTCTTAACTCTACCAACAAAGCATGTCCTTTTATTACAATCCTTTTGATTCCAAGGATAAGTCATACCTTTAAGCTCTAACATAAGGCTGAATATTCTTCTTCATTATTTCTTTTGGCCTCCAGTTGAAACCCTTATCTTTGCACTTCTTTCCCTTGCGGATCAAAAATAACCATTCCTCCAGTGGCCTTCTTAAAAGAGCCATTTAAAAAAAGTACATAAGCATTAGCAAGCTGCTGGTCTTCCATTCTTTTTCTTTGTTTCTCTACCTCTTTTACCAAGATTATCCCCTCTTTGTATGTGAGTAAATTAGCTAAAGAAGCTCGTGTGGACTCCTCATCCAAGAATAGACCTCCACAAGGAGATGGCCGAGAGACGTGCTTCTGATATGACAATACATGGAGAAGATTCTTCTAGTCTCAAGGGATTGTGGCATAAAGAGAACTTGGTAACACAAGTTAGTACATAAGCATTAGCAAGCTACTGGTCTTCCATTCTTTTTCTTTGTTTCTCTACCTCTTTTACCAAGATTGTCCCCTCTTTGTATGTGAGTAAATCAGCTAAAGAAGCTCGTGTGGACTCCTCATCCAATAATAGACCTCCACAAGGAGATGGCCGAGAGACGTGCTTCTGATACGACAATACATGGAGAAGATTCTTCTAGTCTCAAGGGATTGTGGCATAAAGAGAACTTGGTAACACAAGTTAGTACTAGAGAGCTTGAACTGGCAATGGAGGAGGGTATGCCACCGCTAGAGCCTATTCCGGAGAAGCCTTGAGATAGCCTAGCTACTCTCGCAACACCTCTCTTAAGAAATGAGGATTTGTCAAAACAAGGAGATGTGGAGAAAACTTACATCGCTGAGGTAGATGCAATGTTACAAACCCCGGAATTCTAAGAACATATGAGAACCTTGTGGCTATAAAGAGGGAGCCTGGGAGGGGTAATGCTGGATGATGGCGTAAATAAAAACATGGAAACTATCCCAATACCACCCGACCCAAACAAGGGTGCATATGAATTGACATGCTAGAGCCACAAGAGGCCAAGGAAGGGGAGGGATAAATAGGATGGTGTGTATATGAGGTCCCACCAAGGGAGTCAATGAGAGTAGCCCCTCATATGGGAGTCGTAATACTTGTAGATCTATTAAGGATTGTCAAAGAAATAAGAATGGGGCATGGTAGGGAGATAGGATGGTGTGTATATGAGGTCCCACCAAGGGAGTCAATGAGAGTAGCCCCTCATATGGGAGTCGTAATACTTGTAGATCTATTAAGGATTGTCAAAGAAATAAGAACGGGGCATGGTAGGGAGTTAGGTACTCTACCGACACCACAAAGAAAAACACCATTAAAGCCCAATCATGTGGCAAGACTAATGTTAAATTTTTTAGGTGATGGCAATGCCATACAACATCTGGAGATATTCAAATCGATATGTGGGACTTGTGAACTCATCAATGACAAGATAAAAATATTTGTGTTTTCCCTTACACCAAAAGGGATAACACATCAATGGTATCGATCTCTTCAATCGGAAGATGGGATTGATTTTGCACAACTTAAGTGTGTTCATACCCAGTTTTGAACAAATTTAAGATAAGTGAATCCCTCTTGCTCAATACATTAAGCAAGAGGAGCATGAGGGCCACAAGATACCAAAGGAAGGGAGGGATAAATAGGATGGTGTGTATATGAGGTCCCACCAAGGGAGTCAATGAGAATAGCCCCTCATATGGGAGTCGTAACACTTGTAGATCTCTTAAGGATGGTCAAAGAAATAGGAATGGGGCTTGCTAGGGAGTTAGGTACTCCACCGACACCATAAAGAAAAACACGATTAAAGTCCAATCATGTGGCAAGATTAATGTTAAAGTTTCTCGGTGATGATGGCAATGCCATATAACACCTGGAGATATTCAAATCGATATGTGAGACTGCTGATCAATGACAAGACAAAAAAATTTATGTTTTCTCTTACACCAAAAGGGAAAGCACATCAATGGTATCGATTGCTTAAGTCGGAAGATGGGATTACTTTTGCAAAACTTAAGAGTGTGTTCATACCCAGTTTTGCACGAAGCAGAGATAAGTGAAGCCCTATTGTTCAATACATTAAGCAAGAGGAGCATGAGTCGATGAGAGACGGCATATCTTGTCTCAAGAACCTAAACTCTAGGTGGAAACTCGAGAGAGGTTAAAAAATGAGCAATAGGCTACCATGCTTATGTAGGGGAGTAAGGGATGCTAAGATACATGACTACTTGTTGTTGGCTAAACCAACATTGCTTGATGATTGTTACAATTTAGCCATCGACTTTGAGGATAACATGCTTGGGATATCACAACTTGATGATACTAAATTGGTTACCATGGTTGCTTCGTCACATGAACTGGGCCAAATAAGCACGATAAACCACAAAGAGATGTATAAAGCATATGACTCTAGATGAGGTAAGAACTACATTCCTCGATAAGATAAAGCTAAAAGAGGTGAAGGATAAACCCACAAACTAGCATTTATTCCCTGGGTGAAAGTTGGTGTGGTGTTCAATATGTCAGCAAGATCATATAAGCACTGAGTGTCCTTAGTTGAGACCTTACCTATTGATGTACTATACGTGCACTGTATGCAACTTGGGAACCATGATACTAGTATGTGTAGGTACTTATGTGTGACACAGTAGATACAAGTAACTCAAGTGGCTCAGTTGCTTTCTGTTGAAATGTGTAATGTAAAATTGCAACGGGTTTTGATGTGTGAGTTATGTTTATGTGGGAAAACACCTTAATATAGGTGAGATAAGATTGAATATTTTCAGCAATGTAGAGATATTGGAGGATGATGCCATCATCAAAGAAGCCGCCAAGAAGAAGATTACACCAAATAAGGTTGGCCTTTTGTGATTATTTGCCTCATAAGTTTGTTTGAGAATGTAGGAATGCTCAAATTTTGGCAAAGGGTTGCTATTGAAAAGGAACGTGGATTTATTCCTTCATTCCTTGTAATTTGTCAAGGATATAGAGATGTAAAGCTTGTCCAAGAAGGGGCAAGTGGTTCTGGTCTTCGAGGAAATGCTCAGTCTTGTAAAGTGCTTCATGGAAAAGGAGCACATGTTCCAATGTACAAGGATGGTGCACTAAGCAAGCCATGGGGAGAGGAATCTATCCTCTAAAATACCAACATATGGGAAGCCATAGACAATTTTGTGGCCATATATTTGGCCAAGAATTGATGAGTTTGGATGCCTCAAAGGGAGGCAATGCAGGAAATTGCTACAATTTTATGATAAGATGTTGGAAGCCTCATGAGCTCATAGTAAGGGCTCTTGTCCATTGGAGTTATGAAAAAAACAACCAGTTAGTGTGTAAAGGTCTTATAAGGCCTTAGAATCTCATAGAAGAGCTAGTGTCCTTATTGAAGGACATGGAATACAATCAAGGTGACAGAAAGGTGGCAGCAGAGAATGATCCAGGACAGGGAATCGGTTGCTCACTCTCGAGCAAGAAAGCAGGCTTATGCTGTACAGTTGGAAGATGAAGTTTCTCAATTGGAGGTAGAAAATATGAGACTTTTGATAAAGCAAGAAGAAGAAGCTGAACGAAAAAAAAAAATTAATACTTGTTGTCATGACTTCATCAGGTGTCAAGGCTAGAGGTAATGGGTGCCCTTTTGAAGAGGACATACACTGGACCATGGTGATGGCTCATGTCAAAAATAGCTGTGGAAGAGAGTGAGATGATAACTGTAGTCAGTTGGTAAATAGATGGCCGCTTAGTACGTGCGAAGAAGCGCATGCCACAGTTGAGGAAAAAGGTTAACAGGCAGAGCTGTCAGAAGAAGCTATGGCAGTGAAGAAAAAGGTTGACACGCACAGCCATCATAAGAAGCTATGGCGGTGAGGAGGCATTGCAAGATAAGGAGATTGCAGAGCACAAACGATTCGCAAATGAGGTCGTGGATATGGTGAGCTTGGAATAAGAAGGCAGCATGGCAATAATTATGGTCGAATTAAGAGGCTGATCGGAGCTCGTGCAAAGCAGCAAGCAAAAAATAAATAAATAAGCGCCATGAAACCTTGCAGCTCTGTGCAAAGAAAGAGCACCAAGGAAGAAGACGACCTTGTGACTATGGCCCCATCGTGCAGGTCAAAAGCTGGAGAGTAGGGTTTGACGCAGAGATTCACAGAATCATTTTTTTTATTTTTTTTTAAAATTGGAGGCCCCTAAATACCTTCAAGTGTCATTTCCCTTTAAAGGCTTGTTGACAGGCTTGAGAAGAAGTATTAAAATATAGTCACATAGCCCATATTGAGACCCTTATTCATATGCTTTTTCATAGCACTCTTGTAACTTTTTGATATCTCTACCATAAGGGTTTGATCACACACACATAAGGAAAAAAATAGAGAAATATCGGTTTTACAAAAATAAGTTGTGAATCCATCTTACTTGGGTTCGGTGCCTAGATTTGGCCAAAATGCTTTGTAAAATTTATTTTTCTCACCCGAAATTATGAGGGTATCCTGGCTGAGCTTGGGGAGCTCAAAATAGATGTATTTGTGGTGTGCATTGAATTGTGCATATATGGACATCACACTTTATGGGTTGTTTCCTTCTCATAGACACATGGATGTCTAAAAAGCACTTGGGTGGCTCTGCCTGAGCAAAATGGTGCTTGAAATGGACTTGAGGTGTCTAGGTTGGCTAGATACATGCACACACACTTGTTGAACACTTGAATTTTCACTCAGGGAGAGTGTTGAGATTGGCAATGCAAAATTGTCAAGGGTGAGAGTTTAAAGGTAATTGGGTTAGAGAGATTGTGAATACCCAGTTTTACATTGAGGAGGGGTGTTGAAATGTGCAATGCAGGTTTTGATGTGTGAGTTATGTTTGTGTAGGAACACATCTTAATATGGGTGAGATAAGATATTATGTGGGATGTGATTTATGAGAGTCCCACAAGAAGATGTGGGACTCTCATAAGATATTTGTGTGAGTTATGTTTGTGTAGGAACACATCTTAATATGGGTGAGATAAGATATTATGTGGGATGTGATTTATGAGAGTCCCACAAGAAGATGTGGGATAAAGATTGTTGCCACATGGCACGATGATGTGTAAAGGAGATTGGGTCAATGGCTATCTATATTAGAAGCCTTTCATTTGTATGGTTCGTAATATCATGTGCAATAAAGATTGTGTGTTGAGTGTGCTACTCTCTCTCTCTCTCTCTCTCTCTCTCTCATATAGATTTCTGGGTGTGGTTTAATCCAACTTAATCTTTATCCTTAATCTTTTGTTTGCCAACATGATTCATCCCATATTTGGATTTTCAATTCCTTCTACATGTGGCAACAGTTAGCTTTACCTCAATAGATGCAAGTATCTTAAGTGCCTCAGCTGCCTTCTACATGGCAATAGTTAGCTTTACCTACACCACATGAGCTAGGGCTTGCACTAGGAGAAACCTATTAAATGTGGAAAACCAGATGAGGGGAATGTATAGAAGTACCTCTACTATCGCCGCCTGTTCTACCATCATAACCACTAGCACCTTGTAAAACACCAGTTAATCAAATAATTAGAGGAAGGAGAATATATACAAGAGCCTTGACTAACTATGGAGGAGATAAATGACAATTGGGAGGTAACCCTGGAGTATTTCCTAATGCAAGGGAATACACCAATACTAATATTCCAAGTTGTAGTGTAATCGAAGGGTTGAGAGATTAATACCAAAACAAGGCGAGCCCTGCTGCAATACTACCATTGCCAGGGACCTCAATGAGTGGTTAAGTGTCATCATAAGATCAATGCAACAAACTCGCAAACTACTCAAGTCAACACACACCTTGGGTTGAGTAGTGTAAAATGTAGAATTGACCGTTTAATCAAGGACTCTCCTTACAAGGGCATTGGAGAGTCTTGACAACCACCAATCCAACAACGGGACTCCAAATGATTGGGGTGCGATCTAGGGTGGTGACAACACCACTCAATGTCATAATTCGTGTGCAAGCATTAAAGGCTAACTTAAGGCTAAGTTTTCTATGTAAACACCAAGAAGGAGAAGAAGAGCATAAAAGGTGGGACAAGGAGACTCTATAGTGGCAATTCAGGAAAGTTTGGATGAGGAAATGATTAAGACCATGCATCCACTGAGCCGAATAAGGAAAAGGTGTTGACAAGAAAAGATGAGGAAGTAACATGAGAGGAAATCAAATTGGACACCGAGGGGAGTGAGTGAATACCCGAAAGCTCAGAAGGAGATCAAAAAGCTAGAAGTTGCACAAGCCTTAGTGTCCAAGAGAGGCAGAATTTGATTGATGAATATTCGAGCTAGTGAAACAATTCATCCTAGGTAAAATATCATAAGGGAAGCCAAACGCCTAAATGTTCCAAAGTCTATTTTAGAACACACTCTAATTCAGCAGATAAAGGAAGAAACAACCTATTCTCATGGATGTTTGATGAAGTAGGGGAATATCCTCTTTATGGCTCAGTAAATCTTGTGTTATACTCATACATTAATGAGGTTGGACGAAACCAACCCAAGGATGTATCCGGGTTATACTCGTTTCTCTCTATAGAAATCAGAATGCGAATTGGAACCTTGGTAAGAGAAAATCCTTCATTGTGGCCTGATCTGAAAGACTGGATGGATATCCAAATGCAAGCCAATCCTCCAACACTGACAAAGAAATACCTTTATCTCTTGGCAAAGAACGGTAGATATGGAGGAAGGGAGAGATAACCTAACCCGAACTTGTCTAGATCTCGAGTAACCAAATGGGAAAATATCACGAGAGTCATGACACAAATGCAACACTTCCAATGGTGCATAAGGGTTATCATGATCTTGTGATCCTAGATGGGGGGGATAGAGTGAGTGTTGTCACAAAACAATGTTGGAAAAAAATGGGAAAATCCAGCCTTAGAGTGGAAGAATCTCATTGTAAAGATGGCTAAGGGTACCATGTCACACTCATAACTAATAGGAGTTCTGCAGCACTTGAAGATGAAAGTCTTCTCTTTTTTTACTGTTGTACGTTTGCAATGATGAATTTTACCTGACATATGCAGATTCATACGATGTGATTCTTACAAGGCCTTTTTTTAGAAATGACAAATCGGTACATGATTAAGCCACATATCACATCTATCTATGGAAGGATCTACAAATCTTGAAAGTAGACATGCGAACTTGGAAGACGCATCCCATGGACGGGGGGTTGTTTGGAAACGATTCACAAACTATAGACAAAACCACCTTGTTGTTGTTTGCAACTATGTGCAACCCATGAGCCACTAGAACCATCGCACAAGAAGAGAACATCTTGTATGCTTCTCTTTTTAATGATGCTTTTTTGTGAGAATTGGATGCATATATTAGCCACGATAGATGTCATGGGAAAGACTAGGTTGAAGTTTGTGGAACTTGATGAGAAAGATGAGATGCAAGTCACCATAATACAGATGTTGGGACCCTCAATGATAAACAAGTTTGAGGAAGGCTCTTAAGAATTGGATGCATATATTAGCCATGATAGATGTCATGGAAAAAATTAGGATGAAGTTTGTGGGACTTGATGAGAAAGATGAGATGCCAGTCACTATATTGTGGGTGCTGGGACCCTCAATCAGATGAACCAATCTGAGGAAGGCTCTTTAGAAGAGTAAGAATCTAGATGTGATGACAAGAAAGAAGCCTCAATTTCAACTGTAAGGCTGAAATTTTGGAAATGGTTGAAGAAGAAACATTATCGAGCTAATTAAAGTGGGATTTTTAGGAGAGAACCCACGGATGCACAATGGCTAAGATACATCAAAGCCATTGAAGTTCACAAGGAATTTTATAAGAATTGGGGAAATTAGTTAAGCTAGGTAATGTTACTAACCCCGCGAGAGCTAGAAGCTAACCAAGATCCCCCTAAAGTCACAAGATTAGCAACAAGGATGCAAAAAAAAAAGGCTTTGGCTAGCGGAGGATAATGACGAGGAGCCTAATTTGCAGAAAGTTCCTAGACATTTCAAGTCTTTTTATGTTGATGAGAGGAAGGAAGTTCACCTACAAGCACAACCTTTGAGGGGTGATAAAATAGAATCCTCATATGATGGACCTAAAAGAGGTGAAAGAGGTGAATATTATAGAGATTGGCGAGGACCCCAAAACTATCTTCATTGCCACGGACCTCACTCTACAAGAAGAAGAGGCATTCATAACTATGTTAAAAGAGTTCAAGGACTTTTTTCTTATAGTTATGAGGACATGAATGGAGTGCCGCTAGAAGTGGTGCAACACACCATCCCTATCATGGAAGGTTCAAGGATAGTCAAGCAACACCAAATGAATCTGAAATACTCAGCCCTTTAGTATGAAATTGAGCACATGGATTGGGTATCACCAATTGTGAACGTACCCAAGAAAAATGGGAAGCTTTGCATGTGCGTCGACTGGAATAAGGTAAACATGCACAGTGACTCATAGGGATCATTACCCATTGCCATACATAGAGCACGTTTTGGAAAGGGTGGCAAGTGCAGAAGACTATAGCTTTTTGGATGGATTCTCGAGATACAACTAGGCATCCATGGCACATGAGGACCAATATAAAAGTGCTTTCATCGCGCCACATGGGGAACTTTTGCATATGCCATTTGGATTGACTCTAATACCCCCACAACCTTCTAGAGTTTAATGAGCATAGCCTTCAAGGATTACCTATGCAACAATGGTTGGAGGTATTTATTGATGATCTCTATGTAGATTCACGGACCATCTATCTTACCTCAAAAAGGTGTTTAAGATGTGTCTATTGTATCGCATATCCTTGAACCCTTTGAAATTCCAATTTTGGGTAAAGCATGGAGTAATACTTGGGCATATTATTGTGTCCAAAAATGGGATCTCCAAAAACGATCGTAAGGTAAAACTCATCCTAGAGCTACTGCCACCAACCAACTACAAGAGAGTACAACGGATTATGGGACACATTGGCTATTACTGGAGGTTTATTGTATTCTATGATGATATATCAAGGACAGTGTATAATGGCTAATAAGGTCATCTTCTTTGTGGATCATAAAGTTCTATTGTATCTGGTCAACAAGCCTTACATGATGGGTTGAATTACATGTTAGTTGTTTGCTATTGATATAGTTTGACTTTATAGTCACAGTGAGAAAAGGATCACAACATGAACTGGTAGACCACATGTCAGGGAATCTGCCCACCATTGGTGTTGATGATGAATTACCGGCAAATGGTGCTCTATTCAAATTAGATCATGTAGCAAAATGTAGTGAAGAAACCTCCGAGTATCTTTCCTATGGATTTCAATCTCACCTTATCACACGACTTATTAAGCTAATCACACCTTATCATTTAATCGTTAGTCAATTGTATTAGTTAGGCAAAGATCACATCTTCAGACAATGTGTCAAGGAGGATGAATTCTTGACCATCCTAGAAGAGGCCCATAGCGGAATTGTCGGAGGAAATTTTTTAGGTGAAGTAATGGCAAGGAAAAGCTTGCAGGCCCCATTATGGTGGCCAACAATGCTTGGCAATTCCATGGAATTTGTGAAACAATGTGACAAGGAGTGTTAACACTTTAGCATTCCCCATGGACAAGACATGATGCCATTGGTTTTGATCATCATCATGAAATAGTGCTTTGAGAAATGGGGAATAGACTTCTTTGGACGATAAGACCAACTTCGTGAAGACAAATGCAAGGTGGGTACACAACTACTGACTATTTCACAAAATGGATAAAGGTAAAAGCTACTCGAATAGCAAATGCTTGTATAACTACTAAATTTTTATACAAGCACATCATATCCAAATTTGGGTCTCACAAATAGGAGGCATATCAACACAGTCAATGAGCACGTATTGTTTTGATAGGATGATACATCATAAGTCATCACCCTACTACCCTCAAACCGACAGGCAAGCAAAAAGTATGAATAAATTCATTTGTGGTATCCTAACCAAGATTGTGAAAGCTAACCAAAATGATTAGGAACTTAAGCTAAAACCTACGATGTGGGCATGTAAGACCTCCTATAAGGTAGCCATGAGACAAAATCCTTTTTGGCTTGCCTTCAGAATTGAGGCAGTGATGCCTCTGGAATATTTGGTACCCCACCTAAGGATACCTATCAAAGAATTTCTAAGAGAGAATGCTCTAGTAGAAAGATTGGTTGAAACGCAAAAGGTGATTTGACAACAACCTAAAATCCAAAGAGCTATAGTAAGGCAACCTGGTACTTATGTATGAGGTCAGTTCTTCTAAGACGAAAAAACTAAAAGACCATGGATTTGGGCCATTCAAAGTTGTAGAACTCACCCCCAAGGTGCAGCCGGTATTGAGACTATTGATGGCATTGAGATGCACAGTCGCAAAGAGGTCTTCCTCTATGTAGATGGGTTTTGGATCTTCCCCTTGGCCTCCCAATTTAATTTCCTTGAACTTGCTTGGACCATCATAAGATGTTCTTGGCTTCCCATCGTGGGTCCTTGAGGCCTTCTCGTATTGTACAAAATGGTCTTCTACCTTGTAGGCCCCTAAAGTGTCTTGTTTGAATTATCTACTAGAAACAATCCTAGGTTTTCATTTTTCACATAAAGTTTTATTATCTTATTTTTGACATATGATGATACCATCTTTACATACAACATAAAGTTTTATTATCTTATTTTTGACATATGATGATACCATCTTTACATACAAAGTCGATGCAGTGCATCAACTTTGTGTGTAAAGTTGATGCATTATATCCACTTTAATATACCATATGGACTCTAAATTGCATAAGGATGCCTACTAAATGCCCGTCCCATCACCCTTGACCCACATGTGCTGCACAAGGCAACTTAAATCACACATACTGCGAGATGAGATCTATCCACACAAAAGCTCTACCTTGATCTCACCTAGATTAAGCATGCTACCAATCATACTATGGATTTCTCACAAACCAATTAAAATACAACCTAGAAGATGAAATTTAAACTAGGGAACAATTATTGGAATTATAGCCTTGCATCAAATTTTTAGAATTTAATTATAAGAAAGTTCCAATAAGACTTCAACCAGTGATATTTTTTATGAATTATAGGCCTTGATTGTTGGAATCCTTATCATCGATGTAAGTGGATTGATCTCATTATTATTCAAGTTTTGACTCTCCAAGTTTAGCTTATTAATCATGTTACTCGTAGTCATGCCACAGCTAGCAAGGTTAGTTCATTTATCCCATAATTAAGAGGTAGAGGTTAAAGGGGATTCACAATCCGACAAATGAAAGGAGAATATAAGGCAAGGAGTCCCAATCTCCAAGAATTGTATAAAAGGGCAATGGAGTTAAAAGAAGCTTTTGAGTTTTGTAAATTTGTGCATATTAATAGGAAGGATAATCAAAAGGCTGATGAATTGGCTACTAAAACTTTGGCTTCTTTCAAAGTAGCTATTCTTGCATTAATGGATATAGGTTGGCCTGAGCTCCAAGATGTTCAACACTATTTAGATACAGGTTACTTCCCTCCTGGATTGAATCATCCCAACAGAAGCAAAGGCTCACAAGGAAAGCTCATCCTTACACAATTCTAGGGGATGTTCTTTACAAGCAAGGTAAGGATAAGATTCTTAGGAGGGTAGTGAGCCTGGAAGAATCTAAAAGGATCATGGAATTATGTCATGAATGTTCAGGTCACTTTGCCTCAGCCAGCACAACTCGGAGGATCCTTAACACAGGTTATTATTGGCCTCGACTCAGCAAAGATGTCTATGAGTGGTGCAGAAGCTGTGAAGTATGCCAGGCATATGGGCATAAGCAATTGGTTCTTGGATCCTTAAACCCTATCCCAGCATATGGTCCATTTGAAAGGTGGGGATTAGATTTTGTGGGCCCACTTCCTCGTTCCTCACATGGGAAGTATTACATATTGGTGGCCACAGATTATGCAACAAGGTGGGCAAAAGCAAAGGCAATGGTCAATAATAAAGCAGTGGTGGCTGTGGCATCCTTTCTCAGGGAATACATATGTGCCTGATTTGGGTGTCTATTAGAAATCCTTATGGATGGGGGGAGGTCTTTTAGGAATGACTTGATTGAAGCTTTGGTGCAGAAATTAAAAATAAAGCATGCTATGTCAACTCCCTATTATCCCCAATGTAATGGTTTAGTAGAAAAAACTAATGGACTGCTTTGTGGATCTTTGTCTAAGCTAGTGGATACTATGAAGAGAAAGTGGGATGTGCATTTGCCAGAGGTCCTATGGGCCTATAGGACAACTCACAAACTCTCTCTTGGTTTCACACCTTTTCAATTAGTTTATGGAATGGAGGCTATTTTGCCAATAGAATTGGAAATCACAAGCCTTCGCACATCTTTTGCACGCTTGAATAATGAAGAAGAAACACATGCCCATACAATTGGAGACCTTGGATGAGAGGCGACTTCAGGCACTTCAAAATTTGGAAGCTGCACAACAACGGCGCAAGGCAAGGCATGACACTCTCATGAGGAAGAAGAAGAAGCCAGAACTCAAGCAAGGAAGGTTAGTCATGAGGTATGATGGCCGTGTGGAGAAACGGCTAGATAAGAAGCTTCTTCGACGCTGGGAAGGCCCCTTCAGGATAAAGCAAAAGTTCAAAAATAACACCTATCTTCTAGAGGATGCAAGTGGCCAGGAGGTTCCCAGAAGTGCCAATGAGTACCAGCTAAAGATATTTTACCCTCGAGCACCATGGCCAGCAAACCCCCAAGACAAACATGGAGGATCTGCTGGGGGGGAAAGATGTGACATGAAAAATTGATATCTTTCATTTTCAATTTTGTGCATATTTTGATGGTTTGTCAATGGTAATAAGGTGGAAGCTTGTCTTAGAAGATTGCGGTAGTGGCGTGGTGATATGGCGGCTTGGCAGCTACCCCGATAACAGCATTCTATCTTCAAATAGAATGGTTTTACTTGATTTAGAGTGCACACATTGTAAATGCCACAAGTATGCTTGATAAATACTTTGGTATGGTAGATAGGATAGTGATGTGGAAAATAAAAGTGGGCCTTCATGCTCACATGGATTTTATTTGTATTATTAATATGGTATTCACCATAAGGCTACAAGTTGGGGAGTGTGGAAGGCATGTGGAGGAGTGTGTGTAGGTGCATAATTGGAAAAGATTCTTCTAGAATGCCTGCATGGATGAGGAGAATTCTGCCATGTGTAAGTGGGATCTCCACCTACATGCCACTTAGACTTGGCTATTATATCACACTTTCAAAGTCAAAAAGTCTTTAATTTTATAATCAATAGAAGACTTAGCCTAAGAGGACAATTGATGGTGACATCTACCCTTATGTCACTGAAGGATTGAAGATTTTTATGTTATAATTTGTAACAGTGGAAGAGAGGGTGATTCTCCACCTATAAAAGGAGCCCTCCTCTCCCTTTCAAATCAATGAATGAAGCCTCCTCAATCGAGCATTTTGTGTCATTGCCATTCTCTCATCTTTCAAACCCTTATTCAAACACGAACGGTCAAAAAAATTTCAGAATTCCAATGATTTTCCCGGAATACGGAAAGCCAAAAGTTTTGGGAAAATGAAAAGACAAAAAAAAAATCGGAATGTGAAAGGTCAAAAGTTTCCAGAATACGGAAGGTCAAAAGATTTTTCGGAATTCGGAAAGCCAAAAGGTCTCGGGAAAACGGAAAGCCAAAGGTTTTCCAGAAGATGAAAAGCCAGAAAGTTTCAAGAAAATTTTCAAAGAATTTTTATCTCAAATTTCACATTTTTTGGCTTTTTTTCCAACCTTTTTTTTGAAAATTTTCCAAAAGTTTTTTTTAATAATAAAAAACTTATTTTTTAAAAAAATAAAAAATAAAAAAAAGCTTTTATTAGCTTTGTTGGATTTTGATTTTTTTAGGGGGAGATTTTTCGCCAGCTCTGCTGCTGGCTATAGCGTAGTGCACCCCCCTCCCGCGTTGCGCCTGATGGAAATTGAGAGAGAGGTAATCCTCCCTCTCCCCTCTCTCCTCTCCTTCTCCATCCAATACTCCTTCCTCCTCTCCCCTCTCTCCTCTGTTAACTCTTAATAGGGAGATTATGTTGGAAGGGAAAGCACACAAAGCTTGGAGAAGAAGAAGCAGGAATGCACACAACACACAATGTATTAGATTGTGTCAATGTACAAAAGATAAGTTAGCCTTAGAAGGATGGGCGTATATACAAGCCGGCAGAAAAAACCTCCTAAAGAGGGAAAAAGTGCCCCAGCGGTCCTAAGTGTGTTCACACACATCACTGTCTATATATATATGGCAACATATCCCCCCTGGGAGTGATGGTGTGAACGAGAGCTGGCACTCATGTATAGGGGAGTGCCATGCCCGAAGTAGATCAGTCCACAAAGGGGAGCAAGCCCAAACTTTGCGAAAAGCTTCGAACTTCTCACGAGGAAGCGCCTTTGTGAAAAGATCGGCGAGGTTGTCCTATGTTGGCACATAGGCCAAGTTGATCTCTCCTGCTGAGAGTCTCTCCCTGACATAGTGATAATGCACCTCAATGTGCTTTGTGCGAGCATGAAAAACTGGGTTTCTTGAAACTGCCAATGCACTCTCACTGTCAGTGAAGATAGAGGTGGCAGACTCCTGTCCAACACCCAAGTCAGCCATAAGTCGTCTGAGCCACACACACTCAACCGTAGCTGTGAAAGCTGCCCTGTACTCAGCTTCACAACTAGAAGTGGCCACAGTAGGTTGCTTCTTGCTCAACCAAGATATGCATGAGCTACCGAGCATGAAACAAAAACCACTTGTGGACACTCTTGTGTCATAGCAACCAGCCCAATCTGAGTCCGAAAAAGCATGTAAATCTGGCGGCAATGATCCCCCCTTGGGATAAAACAACCCAAGATGTATGGTGCCACTCAAGTAGCGAAAGATGCGTTTAACTGCCTTCCAATGCTGAGACCCTAGGCTATGCATAAACCTGCTCACCTGTGAGACTGCAAACTGAATGTCCGGCCTCGTAATGCATACAACACCATATTAGTGAATTTGGGAATTTCCCAATTCTTATTTTTGAATACTTAAAAAAGGGGACATGGATAACATGTTTGTAACTTTATCAAAACCCTATCATATGACCTACCAGTGGAAAGCACTTGAAAAATGGAATCTAAAGAGCTATAAAGCGCTCATTTTGGATTAGTGGTGTTCAAGTTATGGTTAATCCAAACTTTTGACCACATGTCCCAAACTTGTGGAAAATTCCCATATTCCCCAATATGGTGTTATACATAAATGAGGGAACCAATAGCTGTCTGATAGAGTGTGACATCAAAGTGATCTCCAGCATCATGAAGACTCAACTTCAAACCTGTCTCCATTGGAGTAGCAATAGGCTTGCAGTCTTCAAGGCCAAATCTCCGCAACAATGTCTCAATATACTTTGTCTGACACAAAGCAATACCTCCATCACACTACTTAAATTGTATCCCCAAATAATGATGCAAATGTCCCAAATTTGACATTTCAAAAGAGGCATTCAAATCAGCCTTAAAATCAGCAATATGACTCTCATTTGGTCCTGTGAGCAGCATGTCATCGACATAGAGAGCAATGATTAGATGTACATCATCCACACGTTTAACATACAAAGTGCTTTCTGTTGGACTATTCTGAAAACCATGTGCAGTCAAATATGCATGTATCTTTTCATACCAAGCTCGTGGAGCTTGCTTTAAACCATATAAAGCCTTTTTCAACCTGCACACTTTGTTTTCTTGCCCTCTTTGAACAAAACCACGAGGCTGTGATACATACACCTCCTCATGCAAATCTCCATTCAAGAACGCAGTCTTTATGTCCAGCTGATGTACATTCCAACCATTATGAGCTGCCAATGCACAAATGCTACGAATGGTAGTCATACAACAAGTGGGAGCAAAGGTCTCATCAAAATCAATGCCCTTTTCTTGAGCATAACCCTTTGCAACAAGTCTAGCTTTATAGCAATCAACACTGCCATCTGGCTTTCGTTTCAACTTAAAAACCCACTTACATCCAATGGCATTTTTACCAATAGGCAAATCACACAAAGACCATGTACCATTCTTCATTAAAGCATCATATTCACTTTGCATTGCAGCCAACAAATTTTTTGATTTTTGTGCCTCATCAAATGAAAGAGGTTCTTCCTCTTCACACATACTAGACACAGCCAAAGCATAACAATCTGATGCATAAGAGGCATGCTGAAAACCTGAACGAGTACGACTAGACATAGGTGCATCAATTTTACTATCACGCAAGGTTTGTGTTGAGATATCGAGCTCGTTTAGTGAGGCGGTGGCCACTGATGACCCGCCTGGGGGATAGGCCCCACACTTACATCACTGGCATGGTTGGTGAGATCATGGGAGATATGCGGCCAGTGGGATGACAGGCTGTGTGACAGCCATTCTAGAGACTGGCATAGTTATAGCGCCAGCTCATTTAGTCGGGTTCACACTATAGAGAACCCGTGTATGTATTGGTTGAGTACCTTTCATACTCTTATCTTGTATATGGTGTGTTGAGTGTTGAGTAGAGAAGAAGAAGATTTTCAGCCTCTCACCTTGTGCGTTCTCTATTAGGGTTTTGTGAGTGTGTGTGTGTGCTTGCAAGAGCTCAAGCTCTCTTCCCCCCTGCATCTTTTCATGGTATCAGAGCCTGGTTCATGCTAAGGGCTGAGCTGCAAGCAAGAGAACCACAGGAAGCGGTACGAGGGTAAGAGCTTCAACTACTCTTCCCTATTGTGTTGGTGACTACACCCTTGTTGGGAGCTCTACGGGAGGCACCGGTAAACGGTCTCTGATTGAGGAGCTTTCTTCGCGAGAGTAAAGCTATAGGGCAACTATACAATCCTATTGGACTACGTTTTTCGGGCCGAAAATGCGTTTTGGGCACATCTGGACCTCCGTTTTTCAGAAAGCAGGCGATTTCGAGCACTACAGGTAAGTCATCGATTCTCTGCAGAACTCTGTTTTAAGAACTGCAGGAAGACAGATTGACTGTGCAGACATTGTGGGTGCTGCAAAGAGATCTACAGTTGCCATTGGGTGTATGTATGCACATTGAAGTCACTGGTTGTGACATTTGAGAGTACTACAGTACCGCTGCAGAAAATACAGCATTTGTGCAGGAAAAACCAGAGTCAGTTTTTGGTAAAATTGTGTGTTTGGCAAGATGTCTAATGATGGCATAACACAAATTGTGGCTGAGAAGCTGGATAAGAATAACTTCCATGCTTGGAGGTTCAGGTTGACGAATTTCCTGATGGAAAAAGGCTATTGGGACTACATAGAAGGTGAGCATGAAGAGGCACCGGAGATACCGGATATAAATCCGACTGCTGCAGATGTGAAAGAGTTTAAAGACTGGAACCAAGGAGCCAGGAAGGTTATGTATTGGCTTTCCATTAGTATACTAGACACCATGATTAGGCACATTCAGGATGCCAAGTCCCCCAAGGAGGCGTGGGACACCTTGGTAAAGCTCTATGAAACAAATACCAAGGCACGTAAGATACAATTGAAGAATGAACTTCATACTGTGGAGAAAAAGAGCATGTCTGTGAATGACTATGCGCTGAAGATAAAGGGTATTGTGGAATCCCTTGCATTTGTTGGTGTATCAGTAGATGATGATGACAAGGTGGAAGTCTGTCTATGTGGTCTCGGGCCACAATACAAGGCGTTCAAGACGTCTATTCAGACTCGGGAAAATATTCCCAACTTTACAGATTTGGTGTCTATGCTGATTATCGAAGAGAAGAGCTTGGGTGAAGACCAACAGTCTTCACAAAGCAAAAACAGTTCAGAGCAACAGGCCTTCTACACGAGTTCAGGAAGAGGACGAGGTAGAGGAGGCCGTGGACGCAGTCAAGGAGGTGGTCGAACAGGTAATCAGAATTATGGCCAGCAGCAGCAACAGTCCCAGAATCAACAACAACAACAACACGCAGGTGGAAGAGGCAAATTCAGAGGCAGGGGGAGTCAAAGAGGCCGTGGAAATTGGCAAAGGCAATATAATGATGCACGTGAATGCTATTATTGTGGTAAGCCTGGACATGTGCAGGCAGAATGTTATAAGCAGCAGGCTGACATGCAAAATGGGAAAGTGCAGCAAAACAACTATGCATCCTCCTCAAGCAGAAATAATGAGGATAATGAAAGGTTGTTTGTTCTGCAGCATGTCGTGAATGCCATGTCTGAAAATGTTGATGCAGCACAAAAAGATAATGTATGGTATGTGGATTCAGGCGCTTCGAACCAGATGACGAGTCATGGGGAGTGGTTCAAGGAGATGAAAAACTCGGAAAGACCAGGTTTTGTGGAAACAGGGGATGACACTGCTCATCCAATTGCCCACGTTGGAGATGTGCCATTGTCTTTGCAGGATGGCAAAGTGAAGTACCTTGTAGATGTACTTCATGTACCGAACATAACAAAGAATCTGGTTTCAGTTGGCCAGATGATTGAGCAGGGTTTGCAGGTTCGGTTTAACCCTGATGGGTGTTATGTTGAAGATTTCAAAGACAAGTGCAGGTTGGTTGCAAAAGGCAACAGAGTGGGCAGAATGTTTATGTTGAATGTAGACATGCCTGAAATGAGTGCTGCGATGTTTGCAAATGGTTCAGAAATTGTTGCAGACACAGACATTTGGCATAAAAGGATTGGACATGTAAATGTGCAGGGATTGAAGTCTATGCAGAATAAAGGAATTGTGACAGGGCTGCCAAAATTTAAAGTGGAAGGTATGCAGAAAATATGTGAAGCATGCCAATTTGGGAAGCAAACAAAGCATGTGTTTCCACGTAACAGATATGTGAGCAGAAATGCACTAGATGTTGTGCATTCAGATGTATGGGGTCCTACGAAGACCATATCTATGGGAGGCTATAGGTATTATGTGACTTTCATTGATGACCACACAAGGAAAGTGTGGGTATATTTCATGAAGGAGAAGAGTGAGATGTTCACTCACTTTCAGAATTTCAGAGTTTTGGTTGAAAAGCAAATAGGGAAATATGTAAAGTGCCTAAGGTCAGATGGAGGGGGAGAGTACTTCTCCAATGAGTTCTCTGAATTTTTGAAGAATGGTATTCGGAGACAGTTTACATGCAGATACACTCCGCAGCAAAATGGAGTTGCTGAGCGAAAAAACAGGCACATTGCAGAGATTGCGCGAGCATTGATGTAAGAGAAGAATATGCCGCATTGCTATTGGACTGAGGCTGTTTCTACAGCAGTATACATCATGAACAGGACTCCAACTGCAGCCATACATGATGTAACTCCAGAGGAGAGGTTTACTGGCAGAAAACCAGATTTGTCTCATCTGAAAGTCTTTGGATGCATTGCATATGTGCACGTGCCAGATGAGCTGAGAACTAAGCTGGATCCAAAAGCTAAAAAATGTGTGTTTATTGGATACTCCCTTGAGCAAAAGGGATACAGGTGTTATAACCCTGCTACACGTGAGTTGAGGGTAAGCAGGGATGTTGTCTTTGATGAGATGAGCAGCTGGTATGCTGCTGAAAAAGAAGCTATTGGGGCTGATGTGAGTGGAAGTGTGGTTGCACAGAATGCAGGTCAGCAATCACAGTCTTTGAGTGGACCAGGAGAGTCCTCATCTAGTGGGTCTGTTGATAGATCATGGAGTGGCAGGCTGCGCCATAATACCAGCCCTGCAAATGTGATTACTACATCACGTAAAGGAAAAGAGAAAGTGGTTGAGTCCCTTGGTATGCCTGACATTTCTGCAGGGCATTCTCATGTTGATGGAGAGTCTAGTGGCTCAGATATGAGCCTTGATAAGGAGCTTGGGATCCAAGCTATGAGAACACCTCATTAGGAAGTGAATGGGGTCTTCTTGGGCCCTTTAATTTGTCCAAGCCTAATCAAGGTGATTAAGGAATAGCCAAATGGGGGGTTGCCATGTGGACTGAAATGTTGGGTTTGTAAGAGAGGTGTAAGAGTGGTCAAAGGGTGCACTTTTTCCCCCAAAAAGGGGGGAGGCAATTTTACAATTTTCGGACCTCCATAACTTCTACATACAAGCTCCGATTTGAGCGGAGATTATAGATCCGTGATCTACGCATCAAGAGCTTTCCATAGATATGTTACATGATATGGTTTTGTTCATTATATTTTAAATTCCATTTTTCTCCCAAAATTCAAATTCGAATAAAGTAGCCGTTTTGAAGCTTCTAATTAGAAAACGTTTCTTCTTAAGAGAAAAGGTTTGACTCCTTAAACTGCCAAATAAAAGGGCCCAAGAAGCCTTTCATTGAGGTCCTAATGGGTGTAAAGAAGGCTATGGAAGCCATGAATGAAAAGCTGCGAAGATCTGGTAGAGTGAAGTACCCTGTGCAGAGGTTTACTTATGATGGTTATGTGGCACATCACTATGCATATATGGCAAAGGTTGTGCAGGTTGTTGAGCCCACATGCATTGATGAGGCTGTTGGAAATGTGTGTTGGGAGAAAGCTATGGATGAGGAGATGGATGCACTATATGGAAATGAGACTTGGGATTTAGTGCAATTGCCTGAAGGCAAGAAAGCCATTGGATGCAAGTGGGTGTACAAAGTTAAACATAACAGTGATGGAAGCATAAACAGGTACAAGGCTAGATTGGTAGCCAAAGGATATGCGCAGACATATGGGATTGATTATGAGGAAACTTTCAGCCTAGTTGCCAAGATGGCAACGGTGAGAGTTGTGATAGCAGTGGCTGCGTCAAAGCAATGGTCTTTACATCAGATGGATGTAAAGAATGCATTCTTGCATGGGGATTTGCAAGAAGAGGTGTCTATGTTGCAGCCACCTGGTTATGAGGATGAGGGTCACCCCGAACATGTTTGCAAGTTGAAGAAAGCCTTGTATGGCTTAAAGCAAGCACCAAGAGCATGGTCTGACAAGATTTCTGAATATCTTGTCACTATTGGCTTTCATGTAGGCAATGCAGATTTCTCATTGTATGTGAGACATGGTGATAGAGGAGTTGTGCTTGTTGTCATCTATGTAGATGACTTGATCATTACGGGGGACCATGATGCAGAGATCTTTGATGTAAAGATCTTGCTAAGACAGAAGTTTGAGATGAAGGATCTGGGGGAGCTCAGATATTTCTTGGGCATTGAGGTGATTAGGTCACCACATGGTATTGGATTACTGTAGAGATAGTATGGCTTGGACATGTTGTCCAAGTATGGTATGACAGGCTGTAAGCCTATTTCTGTGCCATTGGATCAGAATGGCAAGTTGAGTGCAGATTCAGGAGAGATCAGGATCCTACTATGTACACACGCATAGTAGGAAGTTTGATCTACATGACGATCACCAGACCAGATTTGAGCTATGCTGTTGGGTTGGTGAGTCAGTTTATGCAGGTTCCACGGAAATTGTATTTGGATGCAGTGAGACGCATACTGAGGTATGTGAAGTCTACTTTGCATTGTGGACTATTCTATGAGACTGGGACAGAGATATGTGTACATGGGTACACAGATGCTGATTGGGCTGGTAGTATCTCAGATAGAAGATCTACAAGTGGATTCATGTTTTCTTTGGGGAGTGCTGCTATGACTTGGAGCAGCAAGAAGCAGCCTACGGTTGCTCTATCGAGTACAGAGGCCAAGTACAGAGGAGCTGCTATGGCAGCATGTGAGGTAGCTTGGTTGAGGAAGCTACTTGCAGATTTGTGTCTATCAGTGGATAGACAAGTTGTCATTTTCTGTGACAACATTAGCAGTATACAGTTGGCCAGGAACCCAGTCTTTCATGCTCGTACGAAGCACACAGAGGTCCACTACCACTTCGTCAGAGAGAAGGTCTTAGCAGGAGACCTTGACCTTGTTTATGTCAGCACAGAGGATCAGGTAGCTGACATCTTCACCAAAGCATTGGGTACAGAGAAGCTCTGCAGATTCAGGGCTTCGCTTGGTGTACATGAGATGGAGTTGAGCTCGAGGGGGAGTGTTGAGATATCGAGCTCGTCTAGTGAGGCGGTGGCCACTGCTGATGACCCGCCTGGGGGGTAGGCCCCACACTTACACGACTGGCATGGTTGGTGAGATCATGGGAGATATGCGGCCAGTGGGATGACAGGCTGTGTGACAGCCATTCTAGAGACTCGCATAGTTATAGCGCCAGCTCATTTAGTCAGGTTCACACTATAGAGAACTCGTGTATGTATTGGTTGAGTACCTTTCATATTATGTGTACTCTTATCTTGTATATGGTGTGTTGAGTGTTGAGTAGAGAAGAAGAAGATTTTCAACCTCTCACCTTGTGTGTTCTCTATTAGGGTTTTGTGAGTGTGTGTGTGTGCTTGCAAGAGCTCAAGCTCTCTTCCCCCCTGCATCTTTTCAGTTTGCACCAGCCATTTAGGCATATTTCTAGCCTGCTCATTTTCAGCCCTATCCTCAGAAATTACATCCTGTAAATCTGCATCAGAAATAGGCTGATCTATGATGTCATTTGAAACCTGCATAGGCTGAATATTTGCCTCATTAGGACTTACATTTGAATTTCCACTTGTAAACAGAGGCAACAATGTATCAAATACATCCCGTGAGCTCACACCTGTCTCTTTGGTACATGATAACAAAGGCTGCATAGTATCTTCCACAAAAATAACATCTCGACTAATCAAGATACGCTTTGACTGCGGATGATACAATCTGTAACCCTTGCTCTCAGCACTGTAACCAACAAAAATGCATTTGACAGCCTTATCATCCAATTTTCTGCGTTGTTGCACAGGCACTAAAGCATAGGCCAAGCAACCAAAGACACGCAAGTGACCAATAGAAGGCTTCCTACCATGCCAAGCTTCATATGGAGTAATAGACTGCAAGGCCTTAGTGGGACACCTATTGAGTACATATGCAGCACACACAGGGATTTCACTGACGTAAACGAGAACATGTGAATATGTTAATAACATATGTTAATAACACAAAAAATCTTGTGATCACATGTTATATTCACAAAGCTTTCACAAGGGCCTAAAAAAATTATCTTTGTCGGGCATAAAACATCTTCTTAGGTGGCCATTGACCTGCTATTATGTGAAGATGGTAACATGAGAACATGTGAATAGCTTATTCCCATGCGTAGCCAAGCTTTTAAGGGGTTCCCAAATGGCAAGTGACCTGTTATTTTGTGAACGGTAACATGAGAACATGTGAATAACTTGTTCACATGTGTTATTATCACAAAAAATCTTGTGATCACGTGAATATTAAATCCCTGAGCACACATGATAGCCTCAAGCCAAAACGCATGTGGCAAAGCTTGGCTCTTAATCATACATCGTGCCATCTCCATAAGTGACCTGTTTTTCCTCTCAGCAACACCATTTTGCTGAGGGGTATACGGCACTGTACATTGGTGTTTTATCCCACGACTAGCCAGAAATGCATCAAACTCTTTAGACAAGTACTCCCCCCTCGATCAGAATGGAGGGTGCCCACACTTCAATTGGATACATTTTCAACCATAAGAAAAAACTGTTTGAAGCACAAAAACACTTCGGACTTTGCCTTCAGAGGATATACCCATGCATGCCTTGAGTAATCATCAATGAAAGTCACGAAGTACAAGTGTTTACCAAATGACGGAGTTTGCATAGGCCCACATACATCACTATGTACAAGTTGCAATTTGCGAGTGGCCCGCATAGAACCATCCTTTGGAAACGCAGAACGCTGCATTTTGCCCAAAATACAGCCTTCACAAACATGTTTCAATGGTGCCTCAAGAGGGGGCAATGAAGCAACCATATCAAATTTCTGCAAATGCAGCAAACTAGCAAAGTTCAGATGACCAAAACGAGCATGCCACAGTTTTGCATCTGAAACTGCCTTTTCATCAGAAATTGCATTTGCTGAATCTTCCACACACTTGTCATAAGAATTGAGTCTATACAGCCCATGAAACAAGGTGCCAGATGCAATAATCGTATCACCAGAAGTCAAATCATGAACAGTACATCTGTCATCTACAAATTTGACTACAAGTCCAAGTCTAGCAAGCACAGAGACAGACAATAGATTCTTCTTTATCCCTGGCACATACAAAGCATCTGAAAGTGTGAAAGCGCTCCCATTTGCAGCAGTAAGCATAATTTTACCAACACCCTTCACTGGGTAAGAAGCATTATTGGCACATGTGACAGTATTCCCATTAGAGACAGCCTTAAGACAAGTGAACATATCATGATGCAAGGTAATGTGCTTTGTAGTACCACTGTCAAAATACCATACATTAGAGTCAACAGAAACTGTCAAACATGCATCATGTACAGATGGGTCATACTGGCAATACACACTAAACGCCCATTCTGTATCCTGCACAACATTTGCAGAATCTGCATTTGTAGAAGCATCCGCTATTGTGGCTGCATTTGACTCTTTCTTCTTTGCCTCTTTAGCCTTTAGCTTAGGACAATTCTTAATGACATGATCATTTGCCTTACAATAGTTGCACCTGGTCTTTTTCTTGTCTTTATCAAGAGCCTTCTAAGACTTATTGTTGCTACTTGTGGAAGGAGAAGAAGTCGCAGACCTACTAAGAGGAGAAGAAACAGTGGAAGGGACTGCCTTACCACTTCTTCTCTACTACTGGGCAGCAATAAATGCTTGATCAACTGCACGCTGCCTGGCCCTGTTTTGCCTGGACTGCGCTTCTTGTAAGAGCTTGTTGACTAAAGTATCATACTTGATAGCATCAGGTCTGTTCTCAGTAAGAAGTCTCCACGTGGAAGCAAAAGTCTGATATGTCTCAGATAAAGCATCAAGAACAGTCTGCACAAGAGAATGATCAGGAATAATCTCACCTGCAGAAATTAACTGTTCTTTGAGATCTTTAATCTCAGCAAGAAAAATATTCATGTCATCATCTTCCTGCATAATCTTCAATTCTAGCTCTTTACGCAGGTAAGAGATTTTTGCCTCGTTACGACTTGCATACAAACCAGTGAGGCGGTCCGGGGCGGGCAACAAGAAGAGCGGCCTCTAAGCACTCCTCAAGGCTCCCGTGTTGCTCAATGGGCTTGGGGCACAACGCCACACAAACATAAGAACCCCAAAACCACACACCCAACAAGAAAAGGGGCACCACCTAGTTATGTGTGTGAACTAGGACACCAAAAATCTTTCCTTGTAGCAAATCAATACAAGCTAACCATATACATCAATCAAAAAGGCACACACACTCTCAACAACACTCATAACATATGATATTGTGTGTGGAGGAGACTAGCATAACACAAATGGATGCACACCAAACTTGGAGAAGAACTTGGAGAGACAATATAAGCTTGATTTTGTTGTCACTATGCACTTGGTCTTAAGGTTACGGGAGCCCTCTCACCATATAACCCTCTTACCATGAATTGAAAAGCAACAAATCAAAAACAAGCCCTCAAGCCTCCAAGCATAAAATCACACCACAAAATACAAGGATCGAGTTTACCTTAAATCAAACATCGTACCGCTTTGGTAAAATAACTTTGGAGTTGGAGGAGTCCAAGATTTTGTACATAATTGCACCCAAACTACTAATCTTATTTATGCACAAAGGCAAGATACAATTATGATAGGGAGCATGGCATCACTCAAGCTCTCACAATGACATAACTAGCTTCAAGCTTCAAGCTTCTCTATGCAATCAAAGGTATTGATGTATAGAGAGAGCTCACAAGTTCACTATCTCCTTACACACTAGAGTTAGGAGTGGTGTACAATGTGTGTAATCTCCCCTTTCAAAGGAATGGAGGGGGCTCTATTTATAGGTTTGAGAAGCCCCAATTAGGATTAAGCCTAATCAATCTTATTATGAAAAATCATAGATTATGGATTTTTTATTTTGAAATGAGAGTGGGCCTCTTCTTATCCCTTAAGTCACATGGATGTGGGCTCAAGGTGAGAGAATTATTGAAGATGAGAGGAGAGTGTGATGTAGAGGTTTGAGCAAATAACTTGTAGTAATGCCTACTCTAAAAGTAGTTGAGTGGGTGCTTATTTACAAATGTTAGTGGTTAGTAGTTAGTAATTACTATAAAAGGTTAGTAATACAATGTACAAAATGGGTGAGAGGAGTAAAGATTTGGAAAGATCCTTTGTGTGGTTGAAAGCTCGAAGAAGCTTGGATTCTCCCATGTGTAGATCTTTAAGTTAACCGCCGATCTCCTTCTTGCATTTGACGCCACAAAAGTTGATTGAGGTGAAGAACATGGAGATTTTTGTAGATGGAAACCCCATATTTGCAGAGGTTAATATGGTACATTCATGCTGAATTTTTATGTATTTTTTGAGATTGGGAAAATAATTTAGTAATATGGGAGTAGTAGGGAGAAAAATGGAGATGAGGTATGGGTGTAGAGTAGATATGAGAGCAAATGGAGAGGAAAGGAGAGGGCAAAGGTGGAGAGGGTGAGAGAGAACATGGAGTTTGCAGGTTTGATAGAGTGAGAAAGGAATGAGTAAGTATGTAGGTGATGAATGTGTAAGGGAGGTGAGAAGAGACTAGGTGTACCTTGCCAAAAAGTGGACAGACTGGGGTCCAATAAAAAATTCATATCTCACCGCCATTAGCTCCAAAAATTCTCAAAAAATTTGAGCATATTTCTCAGCTCCCGAGCTAACTTTTGTTGTTTGATGACCAGTCCAAATTCGGAGTGGAGGCGGGCGCAAAAAATTCAGCAGAATCATGTATATTTTTGAATTTTTAAAATCTTTGTGTGGGTCCCCATTGGTGGAATTTCTTGATAACTCCAAGAGTGAGCCCCCCAATACATCATACCCTGACCTTAGAGACTCAAGTGTATGTGGACACTTGCATGGAGGAGATTTTTTCCATTTTATAAAGGATTTACATAATAAGAAAAAACAAACTAGTATTTAACTAGTCAACATATCATGACAATATGGTTATTATGATAGGAAAATAAATAAAGAGATCTAATTGTGAATGAAATATACAAAAATAAAGGGTAGCAGATAGGATTATTACCCAAGCATGCAGAGGCCTCAAACCAGAGATAGAGGATGAGGGAAGAGATCGTAAGAAGTCTTCACCAGAAAGGGTAGCAGATAGGATTATTACCCAAGCATGGAGAGGCCTCAAACCAGAGGTAGAAAGGTATGTCTGTAGGTTTCACCCAAGTTGCTAAGGAGTCAAGTCGGGTTGTTTTCCTTGTGTGGCGTTATTGTGTTATGTTCAGGAGGTAAACCTCCATCCAAATCCGACGTTGCTAGATGGTTGCAGGATGATGTCTTTCATGTCTTCTATCTAGGCAAAGGTTTCTTTAATATTCTATTTGCTTGGGCTGTATCGGAGTTGTTTTCTAAAGAACCTCTCTTTATGGATCATAGATTGATGCCTTCTATTCCATTCGATCCTTTCTTTAATGTTAATAAAAGTCTTTCTGAAGCCTATCCTGTTTGAAGCATGTCCTGTATGGGTTGAGGTGGTAGGTTTACCTCCTTGTCTTTATCCTACCAAAAGATGATGCGCGAAGTCGCCGGGCTTAACAATGTATGCATTACATGGCTTTTGCAGGGAAAATTCTCAAGTCACTATTCCAGTGCAACAAAGCGCTGCCGTTGTTTCAGCCTCAGCATGCACAGGTTAGTCATGGCTTGGTTCAGCTGCAGCAGCAGAGGTACCCCCGCAGCAGCGACGAACCAAGATGAAATCATCACCTTCTGCCTCAACATCATGTGGACCATCTGCTTCATCGTCAATATCTCCTTCATTCAGCACATCCTTCCCTTCAACATCTGGCACACCCTCCGCTTCCTCTCTCTCCACCCCATCCCCACATTCCTTACCTCTATATCTAATTCATTGGGCAGGTTCTCTTCTGCAATCCCTTCTTTGCCCAGCTTGTCATTCTGCAAATAGTCTTCAGCATAGCTCTGTTGTTATGACATACCTACATACAAAATTCGTGAGCAGACCATGAATGCGATTTCTATATAAGAGTGCTTAATTAAGCAAGGATACTTGTAAGCTTACCAAATATTATATTGTAAGCTTACCAAATATTATAGTTAGCATACTTACAATGCTAATTAGCATACTAGACATTCTTCTTAGCATAAATGACATGCTAATTAGCATACCTTAAATGCTAACTAGCATGATAGCTTTGCGCATAAGAGAATGATGATAACTAGCATACCTTATATGCTTATTAGCATACCTTATATGCTAACTAGCATAACAGCATGATGATAACTAGCAAACCTTATATGCTAACAAGCATAGTGTGCTAAGTAGCATAGTCTGCTAAGTAGCATTCCTAGCTAGGTAGCAGAGTCTGCTAACTACCATTTTTTTAACTAGTAGTGTCTACTAACTAGCAAAGTCTACTAACTAGCAGTGTGTGCTAACTACTAGAGTCTGCTAACTACCATCTTTTGCTAACTAGCATTGTCTGCTAACAAGCATAATCAGCTAACAAGCATTGTCTAGTAACAAGCTTAGGCAAAGAAACCCCTAGATCTCATTGTTGATATGCTCTGCGTTGTAGGACGCACAATTATGCTTTTTAAAAAAATTTAGAGGATGAGATTTCAGGCCATCATTAGCCCTTTTTTGTCATGAAGGAAAGTGATGCTTTTTTTATATTTTTTTAAAGGATGAGACTTTGGGCCATCATTAGCCCTTTTTTGTAATGTAACAAAGGGCTATCATTTAAAAAGGAAGAAGAGAGATAAAGAAAGGGAATCTCCTACAGCGTCTTGAATCTTACATAACACTGTTGTGGACAAAATAGGTAATATTTCCTGAAAACGAGAAACATTTTGCATCTTTCAAAGATTCCATAAAAAAAGTTCAAATTTTTACCTCTTTTAAAAAAATGGTCTACACATACGTATAACACTATAAAAAAACGATAATATTTTAGGCACTTTACATGTTCCTTACAAAAATTGACATGAAAAAAAAGACTTCATTTCGCTTACTTTTTGAGATTATACAATAAGTTTTCAAAAACATGCCAAAATAGAGACAATGTTTATTATTTAGTTTGAACCAAGACAGAGGAGAGATAAAAATATCACATGTTTTTGAATTATAAAACCCATCCACACATGTGAAAAAGGTGCCTACCTCAAAGGTCCCCCTCTCCTTACCAAGGTGTCAAAAATGCATCATTTCTCCAAAATATCTCATTTTTTTAGTAATATCTCTTAATTTTTAACTAATAAACCTTATACTCCGTCAACTCTAAATCGTATGTGAGCATTTACTCATTTTTGGGTATTTTCTTTTATTATTTGGATTTATCTCATCCCAACACTTGGTTTAATCTAATTGACCCATTGGAACCTTAATTGGACCATAATCTAAACATTTCTGAAAAACTGGACCCTTAGGCATAAGGTCCCCTTATACCATTTTCAATTAATTCCTAATGCACATTGGAAAGTTCATTTTGAACTTTTGTTTTAAGGGAATCCATTTTAGACATTAAGAGAATTTTTATATCCAAAGATATATCTGAATTTTGAATTATCTCTCTCTAGACATTTTCTCTCTTTAGGCCAAAACAGGGTAAAACAAGATCTTTCTTCCATTTCAGAGAGGGGAATGATTATAAGAACAGAAGGGGAGGTTCTTACACCTTTACATCTCAAAAGCTCGAGGAAGGAATCTTACACGCATGATTATGATTGGTCATAGCCTAGCCAAACTTGAGCAATGGGTAGAGGCTCAATGCAAACGGGCACTAGGCCAAGTTTGGCTAGGCTATGATTGGTCATAGCCTAGCCAAACTTGAACAATGGGCAGAGGCTTAATGCAGACGGGCACTAGGCCATGTAGGTTTTTGCTGAGGCTACTCGACCTTGGACCATGTATTTACACTTAGTGATATCATTGTGGAGCACGACTTTCCTCTTGTAGTTTTTACTTTTGAGAGTGGGTCAGCATTGAGAGTACAACCCCCTGATTATTTCATTTAGGTTTCCAATGGCAGCGTAAATAATATATGTGCCCGAACATTTTTTAATATTCTTGGTGTTTAGTCTTACTCTTTTGAGTCCTACATCTGACGCTTTTAACTTGTATATGCATCGCCACACGTACTATGCCTGCAGGATAGATTTCTGCATCGACTTTCAAAGCTCTCCAGCAGAATGTAACTGTCTTGTCATCAACAATGGGTAAGCCTGGAAAAGGTTTTCTCCACTACAAATTACAATCGGTTTCGGACATTTGGATCAGAACCCTCGAATGAGATTTAATTTCTTTGTATTGATGATAACCTGATTTTGGTTTATGTACTCATGATGGGTGGTGAGATTATTTTATCCTCCATTGTGTATGTTTGTACATACGTATCTACATGTACTTCTATGAAAATCGTTGAAAGGCCATGGCAAACGTCAACAATAATATATGGAGGGATGCTGAGAGTTACTTTTAAAAAAAAAAATGCTTCATATGCTTTCTCCTCGTCTATGAGAAGTATTGAAAAAAAAGCTAGAAAGATAATTAGTCCTAGTTTAGTGGATAACTATAAACACTCAAGAGTCAATAGATTATCCTTTGATCTAGGTATTCTAATTGGAGGGGTAGAGGGCTTTGATAAGTCTACGATTTTTTAAAAACATTTGCTAAGGCCAGAAATTATCAGTCAGTCTCTCTCTCTCTCTCTCTCTCTCTCTCTCTCTCTCTCTATTGTAGTGTATATCTTTGAGAGACTCTCTGCTGAAAGCTCATTTTTCACTTTCTCTTCTTTAAAAAGGACCAAACCTTTACACGAACAAACACACTCATTTTACAGTCGCAATGATACTTATTTTTTACAACACATAGATGATTGAGCCGAACACTAACACGGTTCACCTGGCATAGCCCAATGCCCACCCATTTCACATTAAAACAAGGGTGTTTTGGAAATAGCATCTTGCTCACTATTGATTGTGACACCCTTTTCGAAGCAAAAGCCATAGAGAAGGATGGTGTTGACATTTCCTATCTCTGCGTGGGACTCCTTTTGCCCATGTCATAGCACCTCCAGTCTTTTCACTACTTCCCTCCTTGAATCTTGTAGCACACCATACACAAAACTAAAGCCCCAACATTGTAGACGCTAACTCCTCATGGTAAGAGTATCTATGGGTAGCAAAAGCTCCCTTTTAGCTAGTTTCTCTATTTCTTATTTCCTCTTGCAATTCCCGAGTGAAGAGGATTACATTTTAATAAAGGCACTATGTTTCACATTGCGTAGAAATTCCCAATCTCCCTCCTTGTAGTTGACATCTCTGTGAGACTTGTTGGCGGCTCCTTTACTAACTCAATGTTCTGTAAGAATATCTTTGTGGTCTTGTTGGCCTCCAATGATGGAGACACCATCCTCGTAAGAAGGGATGAGAAATGCATAGTGGATTATTGTTATGTATGGGACAATATACATGTTGCTATTCTTAGTATTTGGCACCCAATCATAGAGGGGAGAGGACCTCTTTCTTGAAGCTTCTCATAGAATGTTCTCACAAAATGGCTTCTGCATGGAGATCATTGGATCATTGGGGGAGATTTTAATATGTTTAAGCAACCAACAAAGCAAAGAGGAGGACATAAAGGGATGGTGCATCCTGCAGAGAGAGCCACATGGGAGAGTTTCATACACTCTATATATGGTAGTTTCTTTTGGATTGAGGGTGACATTCATAGAAATCCGTCCTCCCTCTAACAGACGACGAGATGCATGATGTAACTATGCTCACCTTTCTATGTTGCTGATTTGGTTCTTTTAATAGAAGAGGATGCATACGCATTGTAGGTGGGACATGAGATTATTGATCGTGAGAGGGTTGTATTGCGTAGGTTGAAAACCTTAGAGTAGAAGGTAGAGTAAGGACAAGGTCGTAGCCGATCTTGAAAAATGTGATTCATGACACTTAAATTGGGTTCCTACAAGGGGGGAGAATTTTTAGAACATGTCCTTTTGGGAGGTAGTGTAATGGGCCAAAGTGAGTAACCAGCCCTTTGCCATTCTACTACTTGACTTTGAGAAAGCATATGATAGGGTTAATTAGGGTTTCTTGGAAGGAACCCTTGATGCATGAGGTTCTCTCAAGATTGGATCAAAGGGGTGCTATGCTTGTATAGTGTTGCTCTCATAGTTTTATACTGGCATGTGATGATAGAGGAGAGCACTTCTATATCTCTCGATCTCTTTGTAAGGGATTCCCCCTAGCCCCCTTGCTATATCTCATTTTACCTAAGGAGGCTAAATCTTTGATCCTTTGTTGGGTTTTCTAGCTTGAGTATACCTTGGAGAAACTTTTGGTTTTCGAGCTTGTAGATGATAATTCTATGTATCTCAAGGGCTTCCATAGTTTCCTTTGTTCTTTTCAGATTATTTTGGAGGATTTCTATTAAGCTACAGCAGTTCTTATCAACTAGCACAAATAGATTGGTTTCCATACTTAATAGATCTATAGGTGTTACGACTCCCATATGAGAGGCTACTCTCATTGGCTCCCTTGGTGGGGTCTCATACACAGACCATCCTATCTGTCCCTCCCTTTTCCCGGTCTCTTGTGGCTTTAGCATGTCAATTCATATGTGTTAAAACCCTAAGATCTCTCTAGATAATTGTTATGCATAAAAATGCATAAATCAGGCATAAACCCAACCACCCAACCACCCCCGAGCCCAAGGGATGCACACATGAATTATAAATGAAATACATCATACCTCTACCTTGATGTCCCATACCATCACAAGAGGTATAACTCCAATCCAATAGCATGTAGCTATAGTGTGAAATGGTAGGTGAGTAGATATGGAACTCTACACAAGAGACCATAGCATAAGCCTCCAAGCCCCCAAGCCCCTCGTGAGTGTGCCCCATGTCCCTATTATATAGGAGGGCCCTCAAGTGACTCTTGACTTTCCATTTCCCATGTGTGACCCTTGGATGCCTGACCCTAACCTTAACCCTTAAGGTTAGTCCTAACCCAGCTCCACTAGAGCTTGTTCCCATGCTCCCATGCTCACAAGCCTAATGTGGGTTAGCCTCCTAGTAGATGCACACATAATGTGAATATAACGTACTTCCCCTCTCTCAAAACATTGCACTCTTGCAATGAAAAAAAGCATAACTGCACTGAAAAATATCAGCCGACTCCCAAGTCAAAACCTCTATTTCTCTATCTTTCCACCTAATTTTAACCTCACGGATTAGTTAACTAGAAAGTTTCCTTTCCCTGAATTCAAGTACCTTATCAGGTTCATGTGGAACATAGGATAAATCTTCGGCTTCAACGAGTTCTTGGGAATAACTGTGTAATCCTCACTCACCTCACAGTTTCCCTTTCAATCTATTAATATAAAAGACTGGATGAACTCTAACATGTGGAGGTAGTTTTAAGCTCAAACGCAACCGTGCCAATCCGATGTATAACTCGAAAATGGACCACAATATTTAGGAGATAAATTTGAGCATTTTTCTATTGACAAAGTTTGAGAATCTTTAGGAACATTAAAATAAGCCAACTTAATTATATTTATATTTATAAACTGCACATAACCATATACAAAAGTCTACTTTTTATAGCGGCCAGTAGTCAAGTCCTATCATAGTTCATTATTAAGTAAAGCACAAATTTGATCCCACCTCTCCTCTGTTGAGATATCGAGCTCGTCTAGTGAGGCGGTGGACACTGATGACCCGCCTGGGGATAGGCCCCACACTTACACCACTGGCATGGTTGGTGAGATCTTGGGTGATATGCGGCCAGTGGGATGACAGGCTGTCGAAATGGCATGTAGTGTAATAGAAGATGCCAAGGCAAGAGCATGTTACCATGCACTCTTTTCATGGAATTATGCCCTTCCTCCATGTGGGCAGGACATGGATGCAAAGGTTGTGTATGCTTGATCTCCATAGGGATTGCACTCTTTCCTACTCACACTTCAAGAAGGAAATCATCCATTGATAGCCTTCTTGTTGTATTAAATCCACATCCCTATCTCTATGCCTAGTCATGGAGAAATTCACTCTTTGTATGTCTTGCCTTTTTAATAGGCCTCATTCTCTTGTATTCTCAATCATATGTGAATATATGCATCTCCCAATTGAACTCTTGACATTGTGTACAATCTCTGTTTAACCATCTCTCTCTCTCTCTCTCTGTCTAATTAGTCACGCCACTAACTGGTCATGGGGGGGTAGATTAGTCTTTGATCCTCCATTAATCTAACAACTAGCAAGTAGTGTTTAATAAAATTTCATTCTTGTTTTAGAGATACAACGAGGCATTAAGGTGCGGAGGCTTTAAAAAATATAGTGGAGAGTGATGTTCATTCTTCAAAGTCATGTGCTTAGGCAAAGAAACCCCTAGATCTCATTGTTGATATGCTCTGGGTTGCAAGACGTACAATTATGCTTTTTAAAAAAATTTAGAGGATGAGATTTCGGGCCATCATTAGCCCTTTTTTGTCATGTAGGGAAGTGATGCTTTTTTTATATTTTTTTAAGGGATGGGACTTTGGGCCATCATTAGCCCTTTTTTGTAATGTAACAAAGGGTTATCATTTAAAAAGGAAGTAGAGAGATAGAGAAAGTGAATCTCCTAAAGTGTCTTGAATCTTACATAACACTACTGCAGAAAAAATAGGTAATATTTCTTGAAATCGAGAAACATTTGGCATCTTTCAAAGATTCCATTAAAAAAGTTCAACTTTTTACCTCTTTTTAAAAAGTGGTCTACGCATGCGTACAACACTGTCAAAAAACGATAGTATTCTGGGCACTTTACATGTTCCTTACAAACAATTGACATGAAAAAAAAGACTTCGTTTTGCTTACTTTTTGAGATTTTAAATAAACTCTAACAATAAGTTTTCAAAAAACATGCCAAAATAGAAATAATGTTTATTATTTAGTTTAAACCAGGAGAGAGGAGAGATAAAAATATCACATTTTTTTGAATTAAAAAACCCATCCACACATGTGAAAAAGGCACCTACCACAAAGGTCCCCCTCTCCTTACCAAGGTGTCAAAAATGCATCATTTCTCCAAAATATCTCATTTTTTTAGTAATATCGCTTAATTTTTAACTAATAAACCTTGTACTCAGTCAACTCTTCATCTTATGTGAGCATTTACTCATTTTTGGGTATTTTGTTTTATTCTTTGGATTTACCTCATCCCAACACTTGGATTAATCTAATTGGCCCATTGGAGCCTTAATTGGACCATAATCTAAAAATTTCTGAAAATCTAGACCCTTAGCCTTAAGGTCCCTTATACCATTTTCAATTAATTCCTAATGCACATTGGAAAGTTCATTTTGAACTTTTGTTTCAAGGAAATCCATTTTAGACATTAGGAGAATTTTTATATCCAAAGATATATCTCAATTTTGAATTACCTCTTTGTAGACATTTTCTCTCTCTAGGCCAAAACAGGGTAAAACAAGATCTTTCTTCCATTTGAGAGAGGGGAATGATTACAAGAACAAAAGGGGAGGTTCTTATATCTTTACATCTCAAAAGGTACAAAGAGGAATCTTACACGCACGATTATGATTGGTCATAGCCTTGCCAAACTGTATGCCTGTATTCTTGAGCATGAGCTACTTAGTCAATGGTCAGAGGCTCAATATGCAGACGGGCACTAGGCTAGGTAGGTTTTTGTTGAGGCTACTCGACCTTGGACCATGTATTTACACTTAGTGCTATCATTGTGGAGGACGATTTTCCTCCTGTAGTTTTTACTTTTGAGAGTGGGTCAACATTGAGAGTACAACCCCGTGATTATTTCATCCAGGTTCCAAATGGCAAGGTAAATATATATATGTGCCCTAGGGGCTTTGAATATTTTTTAAATATTCTTGATGTTTAGTTTTACTCTTTTGAATCCTACATCTAATGCTTTTAGCTTGTATATGCATCGCCACACATACTATCCCTGCAGGACAAAGATTTCGGCATCGGCTTTTTCAAAGCTCTCTAGTCGGAAGGCCTCACTTGACAATATTGGGAGGTAATTTTCTCTTCTCAAATGAGCATATAATGTAAGATGATTTTCACAGATTTTAAACTTCTCTTTCTACAAGGCTCATTTTTGGAGAATGCTTGTTTTCGTGATGACAGATCTAATTCTATAGAACATGATCTTGAAAATCAACAAATAGGCTGGGTTGATTTTCATTGTAAGATTGCAATGTGAATGAACTTCTCCTCATAATCAGATTGATGCTGAAATTTGTTTTGGAAAACATTCAATGCTACTAATTTACAAAATTGGTGATGTAACACAGGTTCTTCTCATGTAACTATCTTGTCGTCAACGGGTAAGCCTGGTAGAGGTTTTCTCCACTACAATCGGTTTCGGGCATTTGGATCAGAACCCTCGAATGAGATTTAAATTCTTTATATTGAGATGATGATCACCTGATTTTGGTTTATGTACTCATGATGGGTAGTGAGATTATTTTGTCCTCCATTGTGTATGTTTGTACATATGTATCTACATGTACTTCTATGTAAATCATTGAAAGACCATGGCAAACGTCAATAATATATGGAGGGATGCTACTTGTTTAAAAGGTTGAATGTACTTATTTTTGTGTAGTGAGAGTTAAAACTTTTTTAAAAAATAAAATGCTTCATATACTTTCTCCTCATATATGAGACGTATTTAAAAAAAAGCTAGAGATATAATTAGTCCTAGTTTAGTGGATAACTATAAACACTCAAGAGTCAATAGATTATCGTTTGATCTTGGCATTCTATTTGGAGGGGTAGAGGGCTTTGATAAGTCTACGGTTTTATTTTTAACATTTGCTAAGGCCAAAAATTTTTAGTCTCTCCCTCTCTCTCTCTCTTGTAGTGTATATCTTTGAGAGACTCTCTACTCTGCTAAAAGCTTATTTTTAACTTTCTCTTCTTTAAAAAGGACCAAACCTTTACACAGACGGACACACTTGATTTACAGTCGCAATGATACCTATTTTTTACAACACATAGATGATTGAGCCGAACACTAACATGGTTGACCCACCCGTTTCACATTAAAACAAGGGTGTTTTGATATAGCATCTTACTTACTATTGATTTTGACACCCTTTTCGAAGCAAAAGCCATAGAGAAGGATGGTGTTGACACCTCCTATCTCTGCGTGGGACTCCTTTTGCGGATGTCATAGCACCTCCAGTCTCTTCATTGGTACCCTCCTTGCATCTTGTAGCACACCTTCATACACAAAACTAAAGCCCCCACGTTGTAGACGCTAACTCATGGTAAGAGTATCTGTGGGTAGCAAAAGCTCCCTCTTAGCTAGTTTCTCTATTTCTTATTTCCTCTTGCAATTCTCGAAGAGGATTACATTTTAATAAAGGCGATATGTTTTGCATTGGGGGAGTAAGCTCAAGTTGGACATGTCTCAAAATGGCATGTAGTGTGATAGAAGATGCCAAGGCAAGAGCATGTTACCATGCACTCTTTTCATGGAATTATGTCCTTCATCCATGTGGGTAGGACATGGATGCAAAGGTTATGCTTGATCTCCATAGGGATTGCACTCTTTCCTACTCACACTTGAAGAAGAAAATTCATGCATTGACAGCCTTCTTGTTGTCTTCCTTTATGTATGCTTGATCTCCATGGATACAAAGGTTGTGTACGCTTGATCTCCATAGGGATTGCACTCTGCCGCCCTATTACTCACACTTCAAGGCAATCAGGCATTGATAATCTTCAGAAGGTTCTTGTTGTCTTCCTTTGATGGGCACCTGCAAACATTTGCATAAACCATAAAGGCCAGGAAATTAGCACCTATTACAAAAGCTTGCATTTCGTTTATGTGTACCAAAAGATAATAAGTGATGTGATCCATACAATGACTCTAGGGCTCTTCTAATACATATATTTTTTCCCTTTTTTCAGCAAAAAAGAAAACTACGCTCATTATATTCCAAGATATACATGATACAAAGGCTTCCACAACTCTTATAGCTCAAAAAGCGACCACAGACTTCTACCTTCCCATACCCACAAGCTTTGAAGCTAAATCCTATAGACACTCTATAATCAAGGCTAGTTCTTAACCTATTTCTAAAGCAAAGGCGTCATGAGTGTACACGTATAGGAAGTGTTTGAGAAGTCTATGTTAGAACTAATACAATATGCAATCTAAAAGTAATCAAAGCTTTACTTAAGTGCACATGAATGTGTTGAATTATATACAAAATGAATGTTAAGCAAATATGTTGAATTAGCACTACTCAAGTGTTTAGCTTGTGATACACAACAATGTCCTTTCTCTAGGAAAAAGTAGAGCATGTGAGAGGACTCGGTAAGCTATAACATCTTTCACTATATACATAACTGCTCAAAAGTGATCTAAGAAATTCACAAAATTCACAAAAAAATATACATAACTGCTCAAAAGTGATCTAAGAAATTCACAAAATTCCATAAAAAATATTTAAAGCAACTCGTAAAAAATATGTATCCAGTAAATTGTGTACTTTTACCATGGATAGGGAATTTTTTTACTATGGAAAATTTTCCTCCTTTTGTGTGCACTAAGGACTCTGTAAAGTGCATTACGCTAAAAGGTAGTGTGTTGTCAATTGTGAAACACTTAGCAAAGTATTATGTAATCTAGTATGTACTAAGGAATCCTTGTAGAATATGTAAGTATTATATGCAAAGTACTATATACATGGTAAGTATTGAGTTGAAAACAACTATGTTCATAGTTGCATGTGATATAGAGTACTAAGAAATAAAAATACTATTAAGCATTGTTTAGTATGATACATTAGTAAAAGTAGTTCTATGTTAGATATGTATTTAAGTGAGATCTCTAGATAATGGGTAGGATGCACTTCATACTGCCTTCTACAAACCTGCTGCCTGGAAACGTCTTTCATATTTGGAGAAACCCTCTCATCCAAAAATCAACTACTAATTGGGGTGTGTGCATGTGTGAGAGAGAGATCTATTAGACAGACAGATAGATAGATAGAGATAGAGATAGAGATAGAGAGATTGGGGACAATGTTAACATGTTTGCAAGTAGTGAGCTTGTTACTGTTGGCATCGCGCGTGCTACAAATATAGACATGAATATTGTCAGTGTCTTAAAATCGGGACAAAAAATGTTTCGATTTTAATAGAGAGGTGCATCAAGGTAGACACATTGTTGTCCTTTCCAAGCATGGGTGCAACTAAAATTGGAGAAGCATTAGGCAATGTCAAGTCGTACAAATACTCCTTAGAACTTGTTGATAGGGGGGATGTCTAGTCCATTGTAGAACCTGTTGATAGGGGGGATGTCTAGTCCATTGTAGAACCTCTCAAAGAATGTAGTGAGGTATCAAATGATGAGACCCTAGTTGTAACTATAGATGAAGAATTCAACAGACCATCAATGGTGTCATATGATCCATTCAACTATTGATAAGCTTGGAAGGAAAAGAGGGTGGTGTTGTGGGATGAAAGAAAGAAGAATCACATGGATGAGGGAGTTATCTTCTATGTATTACCATTTGATGCCATTAATTTTGATGTACTTGGGGAAGATTGTGTGGGAGTGGGAATTGAGAAAATGTATGATGCAATATCATTAGGGAAAGAGGTAGATAGAATTACCCTCACAAAGTGGCTAATTGATTGGGTGACCACCCTTGATGAGCCTCCATTTTTATCTTTATGCAACTTTCAAAGCAATGAGAGCATGGACCATTCTACATTCTTAGATGCTATACCACTATCAAAGAAATAGAGATATCACATTATCAACAGGACCCCCAAACATACATTAATCCATGCTTGTAATGTAAGAACAATGATTGAGTCAGTGAGGCTTGTGTTAACCATTGATTGTTGTAAGAGCAAATGATTTGAGGTGATGTACTTTTTTTGCTATGTAGTGAATACTGGAGATAATGCTTACAATCTTGTAAAAATTATGTGTACAACACTCTTGGCATGGCTCAATGTCATAATCCTTTTGAGTAGATACATTATGCATTTACATTTGATGGTTCAGATGTTTGTTGTGGAGCATGTTATGGGATGCATGGAATCCCAAAGACATATATCTATCAATATAATGAGCAATTTGAAAATGGTGCAAGAAATTTCATGCATGGAAAAATGGGCTTTATAAAAACGAAAGGCATGAGACCACATTGAGATGGGAAACAAAATAATTTGTGATTTTGTGGTGGAGAAGAACTGTGAGCAAATGCCACACAAATGGATAGTATAAACAATTTCTCTTCTAAGTCCTGTGGGACTAGAGCTTGAATTTTTAATCAAGGCTTTAAAGTCTCTATTCAAAGGCTTTGGCAATTCAAATAGTAGTAGCTTTGGACCGACTAGTAGGGCAGCAGTGCATGAGTAGAAGACTAGTAGAGTAACAAAAAATGAAGCCAAGGTCAACAACACAATAAGCAACACCATATCTATGTAATCTTTGCACAAGCAAGAAGGAGGGTACAAGAGTCGTGTGGTCTCATGTGCATTCTCCTCTGCCTGCAACCGTGTGCTTCTTCTCTGAATATTTTCTCTACAACTCATTTTCTTCAGAAGAGCCACCTTCCTCTTATAAAAGCTGCAGCTTGCGATTGCATACTCTGTCACTCACGAGTTACCAACACTGCAACGAGTCTCTCAAGGACGGCATCATTGCCACGGGGCAGTATAGCAAATAGTGTTGAAGTCATACACAATGTGTCTAGTGCCAGCCTTTTAGGCTAATAACAGATCGGACAAACATCATCCGTGACGTGAAAGTGTGGTCTAACTTGGCAATTGTTACTTCATTATTGTGGGATCTTGGGCTCAGTCTTGCGCGGCGTGTTTATATTTCTTTCGGTAAAGCCTATGCTTACATTCAAATGTGGGCAGCCTTTTCTCCTAAGTCCCCCCCTTGACTCTCCCCTCTTAATATAAGAGAGAGTTCCCACACAGTAAAATAAAAAATTAGCTAGATAAGGGCTTTTTCCCACAATTTTACACTACCTTTTCATGTCCTAGCACTATAAACTAGATTATGCAATATCATTTTCTTATTCAAATAAAAAAATCAAAACAAAAAACCACAATATTATGTATAGTTAAATAATCTATAATATCTTTTGCACTTTTTTATCATTGTGATTCTCACTTCTAGGAGGGCATAACTCTTATTCTCTCAATAAATTTTTGTGATGTGGCCAAATGAGCATGCATTTTGAATCTAGGAGGGGTTAACCTTTTTGGCAAGGGATTTGTTCATTACCCTCACATTCATGGTGGTGATTGTTGGTTATGTTCCTCTGGACTCCTGAGCGCTATTTTCCATGTCCATGAACCGTTGAACCACTCTTTTACACACCATTTTTTATCTTCAAAATATCTTTTAATGGCCCATGTTTCCACTTTTGTACCTACCCTAGCTAACCCTCTTAACAACATGAGAAACGATTCCAAGACCAATCGATTAATCCTTGAGTGGAAGGTTGTGGCAAGCCCTTGAAGAGGGTGTTAGGAACAAGGGCTTATTTCTCTACATTAGCATAAAAATTAGCCTATGCCAAAAGTATTAAATCCACCTCCTTATCTCTATGCCAAAAGTATTAAATCCACCTCCTTATCTCTATGCCTAGTCGTGGAGAAATTCAACTCTTTGTATGTCTTGCCTTTTTAATAGGCCTCATTCTCTTGTATTCTCAATCATATGTGAATATATGCATCTCCCAAATGAACTCTTGACATTGTGTACAATCTCTGTTTAACCATCTCTCTCTCTCTGTCTGATTAGTCACGCCAACTAGTCATGGGGGGGTGGATTAGTCTTTGATCCTCCATCAATCTAACAACTAGTAAGTAGTGTTTAATAAAATTTCATTCTTGTTCTAGAGATGCAACGAGGCATTAAGGTGCGGAAGCTTTAAAAAATAAAGGATATTTTTAGTCCACCCTTGATAGGACTATAGTGGAGAGTGATGTTCATTCTTCAAAGTCATGTGCTTAGGAAAAGAAACCCCTAGATCTCATTGTTGATATGCTCTGGGTTGCAGGACGTAGAATTATGCTTTTTAAAAAATTTTAGAGGATGAGATTTTGGGCCATCATTAGCCCTTTTTTGTCATGTAGGAAAGTGATGTTTTTTTTATATTTTTTTAAAGGATGAGACTTTGGGCCATCATTAGCCCTTTTTTGTAATGTAACAAAGGGCTATCATTTTAAAAGGAAGAAGAGAGATAAAGAAAGTGAATCTCCTAAAGCATCTTGAGTCTTACATAACACTGTTGTGGACAAAATAGGTAATATTTTTTGAAAACGAGAAACATTTGCCATCTTTCAAAGATTCCATAAAAAAAGTTTAAAATTTTTTACCTCTTTTTAAAAAGTGGTCTACGCATGCGTACAACACTATCAAAAAACGATAGCATTTTGGGCACTTTACATGTTCCTTACAAAAATTGACATGAAAAAAAAGACTTCGTTTTGTTTACTTTTTGAGATTATAATTAAAACTCTAACAATAAGTTTTCAAAAAACATGCCAAAATAGAGAAAATGTTTATTATTTCCATCTTCAATCCATTTAAAAAATGATACAACTATAAAAGAAGCTATTTTCTAAACATATAGCTTATGGCATAGGTATGGTTCCTCATAATTATTGCTACACCATCACTAGTCGACGTGCCTTTCCCTGAGAAGGTAGACGAGGCATCCTCTTCTTCACTATCTACAAATACAATTTTTTTATTCTATGTGTACACTTGAAGCTTAGACTCCTTGGGTTATCTGCCATGTTAGCATAATTGAGGATGTGCTACTTACAGAGTGCAACTATAAAAAACTATTTGTATAATTATATTACAAATGCGTTATCTTGATACAACTATTATCTTAATTGTAAAACCCTATTTTGGCTCTTGATGATGATGAGAGTAGTATTAAAATCCATTTTGAAGCTCTTGAGTATCACAATTTCTTAATTAATAATATATACTTTTTTAAAAAGAGTTCGTTATGTACATATAAATTTTAAAACATCATGAATAAGCTATTTAAAAGTTGTCTAGTTTTGAAAAATAACTCCACACTCATTTTTAAAGAAGATGTGTCCTCGATGTGACAAAAAAAGGGGTTAAATGGTAATTTTAGTTATTAAATGATTTTAGAAAGTATAAAAAATGTCTCTTTAAGAAACAAAAGTTTATACTTTCCAAAATACTTTTTTATAAAATATCAGGCAGGGACTTAGGTTCAAATCCTACTGGTTACTACACATAGTAAGGATATTTTAGCTATAACATTTGCGGCCAACTTAATGCTGAGTAAGAACTTCTCAACTAAGAGTTGATGTTTTCTATTAACTTGATACAAAACATCAACTTTTACGAAAATTTGATATTTTGCATCAAGTTGATGTAAAACATTAACTTTATATTCAAAACATTAACTTTCTATGCAAAAGATCAACCTTTTTACAATACTTGATGTTTTGTATCAACATTATACAAAACATCAATTTCCCACAAAATTTGATGTTTTACATAAACTTTGATGCAAAACATCAAGTTTTATGTAAAAGTTGATGTTTTGCATAAAATCGATGTAAAACATCAACTTTTTCATAAAACTTGATGTTTTGCATTGCAAAACATCAACTTTTCCACACAACTCGATGTTTTGCATCGAGTTGATGCAAAACATCAACTTTTCCATACAACTCGATGTTTTGCATCAAAGTTGATGCAAAACATCAACTTTTTCACACAACTCCATGTTTTGCATGAAAGTTGATGCAAAACATCAAACATGGAGGTGTGTGAAAAAGTTGATGTTTTGCATCAACTTTGATGCAAAACATCGAGTTGTATGGAAAAGTTGATGTTTTGCATCAACTCGATGCAAAACATCGAGTTGTGTGGAAAAGTACCACAAAACTTGATGTTTGGTATCAAGTTTCAAATGCTCTGGAGAAAAAAGTAGGAGGATCAAAGATCAGTTTTCATAAACGGCCTACGCATAAACGGCCTACGTACTTAGACAACCTATTCCACAAATTTTGAGTACATACACGACTATATTTCGATGTGATTTGCAGACGTCACAAAGATCACTTTATGACATCAGCAAATCACATCGAAACATAGTCGTGTTGGTACTCAAATTTTATGGAATAGGTCGTCTGAGTATGCTAACGCGGATGGAATTTCTAAAACAGGTCATTTGTATGAAAAAGTTGATGTTTTGCATCAACTCGATGCTAAACATCGAGTTGTGTGGAAAAGTTGATGTTTTGTATCAACTCGATGTACAACATTGAGTTGTGTGAAAAAATTGATGTTTTGCATCAACTCGATGCAAAATATCAACTTTTAGCCTAAAAGTTGATGTTTTGCATCAAGTTGATGCAAAACATCAACTTTTCCACACAACTCGATGTTTTGCATCATCAAGTTGATGCAAAACATTAAGTTTTATGAAAAAGTTGATGTTTTACATCGATTTTATGCAAAACATCAACTTTTTCATAAAACTTGATGTTTGTGTAGAATTAAAGAAAAAATATACCTAAGATACGGTGATATAGGTAGAACATAGGTTTACGGCTAAGGACGTGAAAAACACATATGGTTGCAACCTTTGACTACAAATTTGAGAGGAGGTCATTAAAAAAAATGCTTGTCTATGTAACCATGTAACCTTTGTATCATAAATAATATCGCTACATAGTAGATGCCAAAAAATCATGATAAGAGAAGAGCTAGATGAGATCATCCATGATGACCTGTAATCCATTGGTTTTAATCCAAATGTACAAGGTTCCATTGATTTGGAATACCACAAGTTGATTAATTGGCCAATCCTGATTTTTGTTCTACAATTCAATTTTAAAGTTGAAGAACTATAAGCAAATACACGTGGTACGACCATATATGTCGAGGAGGGGTGTGTATGTGAACTTGGACTCTGCCATGTCTATGTGCAGTAGTATGCTCTCCAGCATAGGGGACCTTGAATCTACCGTCATCGTGAAAGCTCTAAGCTCTTCTCTACCACCATTCCAGAATCCCTAAGCTCCTCTTTTTTCTCTTCGTACACAAAGACAATGTCATGAGTGAAGATTGCATCTCTCAGCATCCTTTGCATGTCCTCTAGATAATTATAACCAGAGCTCATTCTACACTACCCTTAGACATACCATTTTTTAACATCCTTCACATGCACTATAAATAATTAAAACTAGAAATCATTCCTACACTACTCTTAGATATACCATCACCTATGTTCATGATAATGGCTATCTGGGATCAAACATCAACATATGCATACTATAGATTTTTGCTACCACCACATATGTGCATGATATAGGCTACAATTTCTTCCCACCACCCTCATCCATATTGCATAACAAAATTTCCCTTCATGAAAACAAATGCCTATGTGGGTCAAAATTTACACCCATAGGCTACATGATGTCTGCCTCTAAGATTGTCCTGTTGAAAAAATATTCCTTTTAACATGTTTAGGTTTACTTAGAGGCTCCATAGTTACCATCTTCTACATATATATATGAATATAAGTCTACCTTTGCACACCTATAAGCTGACCTCTTTAAACTCTTAGCATTGGTTGTATATCATGCCCATTATCTGCTTATAAATAATAGAGCAAATGATTATATCATGCAAACTTTCAAGGTAAGTATATACTAAAGGCTTTTCTATTTGGGTCTAGAAATAGACTCAAGGATGTTTGTAGATTTTTTCATAAATTATGGAGCTTATATTGTTATATATTCTAATATTTTTTGAGTGCTTATCAAATAATGTGCATATTTATGTATAGTGGTAGAATTTGTCCCAAAAAGTCCATTAAAAAAAGTGTCTTATATTCATGAAATTTATAAAATAATTTTTATTTAAAAAAGATTGATATTTCTTTAAGTTATGTAGACTCCTATGTAATTTTGTAAGTCAAGTTTATTTTTATGTCGCAAACAACAATAGTTTATAAATCTACAAAGGTCACACGTGTTTTCAATCTTGAAAAAAATAGCAAAATTCATGTATTTTTTCAATTTATACATGGAATTCTAGATGTGTTTTCAAAAAACTAAAATTTTAAGCCATTTTTGAGATTTCACACATTTTAGGAGAGAACACCATATTGGGGAATATGGGAATTTCCGACAAGTTTGGGACATGTGGTCAAAACTTTGGATTTTCCATAACTTGAACACCATTAATCCAAAATGAGTGGTTTATGGCTCTTTAGATCCCATTTTTCAAGCGCTTTCCAATGATAGATCACATGATAGGGCTTTGAGAAACTTACAAACATGTTTTCCATGTCCCCCTTTTTTAGTATTCAAAAATGGGAATTGGGAGATTCCCAAATTCTCTAATATGGTATTACGGAATCTTTTTAGGTAACCCTCGTCAGTTACCTATTTTGCTCGCAATAGTGTTACATGATTAAGTGTAGTAAAGGCTAGGGAAGGGTAATGGAGCTTGAAGGCTAATGAAGGAAAGTTTAAAAGATGTATAACCTTAGATATAAAGAAATAAATATCTAGAGAGATTAAAATTATTTGAAATTCTAAATACAAAATTTTATAAACATTATCACTTAAAATAAATGATAAAGCCTAGAAGCACTAAAAGTCAAATTGAATTTGTTTGGTTTTGTGATTTTAAATGTTTTTCATTAGTAATTTCTAATTTTTAAATCTTAAATTACAAAGGTCGATGTTACTTCCACATCTTATCATTTTAAGGATTCACATTTTTACTACAAGAAATGAAAAATTTAAAGATTAATGAGGGTGTTGTTAAGCTTTTATGGTTAAACTGATTTTTTATACCCCCCTATACACATCAAATTTTTTCCATTAACTAATGCCCCCAACTTACCTATGGGGCCATATGGGGGGTTTAAAAAATTCCTAATGGACTTATTCTCTCTCTCTCAAAGTCTATGATCCACCCAAGTTCAAGTCCCACCATTGGTCGTATATGCCCTCGTGTTGCATTCTACCGACATGAATACCTCTCTCTCCCATAGTGTGTGTGTGTGTGTAATAAAAGAGGACCCTCGCACTACCTTTCTGCCACCCACATTCAGGGTAGATTGGCTAGTGCGAGGGCCCTTATAAAGGCTATGATCCACCCAAGTTCAAGTCCCACTGTTGGTCGTATATGCCCTCGTGTTGCATTCTACCGACGTTAATACCTCTCTCTCTCTCTCTCTCTCTCTCTCTCTCCCCTATCTCTATTCTCTCTCATCCCCACTCTCTACTCTTTCTCATCTGCTGTGCCATCGCCTCTCTACTCTCTCTCATCCCCACTCTCTACTGCTTCCATCACCCTCCTACTTGCTATTGCTGCCCACACACATCGCCTCCCCTCCTACCCATCACGCCCTAGTGCCCACCTCCACTCTCTAATGCTGCCATCACCCTCCTACCTGCTGCCCACACACAGAGACCAAGAGCGTGTGCATAGAACAAAGCGCGCACGCGCGCGCGCGCGCGAGAGAGAGAGAGAGAGAGAGAGAGAGAGAGAGAGAGAGAGAGAGAGAGAGAGAGAGAGAGATGGAGCTAGGGTAGGGTGGTGAGGTGAGCATACAAGCAGGTGGTCTACATTAAACCCTTCAGATTTGCAATGTTTAACCCTTCTAAAAGCCCTTCAATTTTAATTTTTTTGTTCAACCTTGTTTTAATTAATAGAGACACTGGAAATTTTTTTCTTTAATTTACCCATGCATTAAATTAATGCATGGCCATGCATTAATTTAATAGGGTTAAAAAAATTTCCCCTTTAACACTCTTTCTTCCCTAAGTATTCTCTCTCTTCCCCTCTCCCATTCTCTCTTCTCTCTTCCACTCTCCCACTCTCTCTCTCTATCTCTCCCCATCGCTTATGTCTCTCTCCCTGCACTCTTCTCTCTCCTTCCCTCCCCTCATCCCCCCTGCGTGAGCGTGTAGAAACCATGGCCTGCCTAATGGCTAGCAAGAAATGGCTAGCAAGAGCATGAAGGACTTGCTCAAGACAGAGAGAGAGAGGATAGACAGAGGGCACACGAGAAAGAGAGCCACAGCCCATGGTGATGGAGAGCTTTATATACATATATATATATATATGTGTGTGTGTGTATATATATATATATACATAGAGAGAGAGAGAGAGAGAGAGAGAGAGAGATAGACCCTTAAAATTTTATAAAAAATTCAATTTTTGTATATCAAGCAGGTTTTTGGCATATTCTTTACTAATTAATGCCATTTTTTTAAAAAGATTTGGTATCCTATTGAAGGGTAATGGAGCTTGAAGGAAAGTTTAAAAGATGTATAACATTGGATATAAAGAAATAAATATCTAGAGAGATTAAAACTATTTGACATTCTAAACACAAAATTGTATAAACATTATCACTTAAAATAAATGATAAAGCCTAGAAGCACTAAAAGTCAATTTGAATTTGTTTGGCTTTGTTATTTTTAAATGTTTTTCATTAGTACTTTCTAATTTTTAAATCTCAAATTACAATGGTCGATGTAACTTCCACATCTTATCATTTTAAGGATTCACATTTTTACTACAAGAAATGAAAAATTCAAAGATTAATGAGGGTGTTGTTAAGCTTTTATGGTTAAACTTATTTTCTTATCTATTCACCCATGAATAAACTTGCATTGATAGAGTCTTATAGTTTGCAATCTAGAGAAAGGGAGGGACAAAATCTTAGAGAGAGGAAAATTACATGAAAAAAACAAATTTTTATGGAGAGAGAGAAGAGACATAGAGTAGGCAAGACATCTTTTACAAATGTATAAAAAGCATTTGTAACTTGTTTATGAGGATTTTCATCAAAATCTTACTAAAAGCATGTGCAAGGCACACTAACTAAATGAAAAAGTAGTGTGGCATTGAGTTTGATAACACTTTTAGAGTATTTAAATTTACTATGTGAGTTTTTTACTAAAATTTTGAGCTTTTCTGAATAGAGTAATGAGCCACTACCTCAATGATAGTTTATACAATGTGTTAAATTCTGAACGGGATTTCATTTTGTTTCTATTTTTAAGTAAACCAATACTTCTTACATGATCTTCATTTTAAAAGGATTAATGCTTGCATACATGCATCTTCTCATGTTTCTAGCTCTTCTTGTAGATATAATATTTTTATACATTGTCTTGTTGCACGGTAAAATAGACTCTTCTTTGTGCCCTCAAATTATATCATAGATGATTCAAGAGTGACGAGTCATGACCCTAGAAATACAATCTAATAGTGTCTTCCCACTTGAATTTAGTGTCTTTAGTGGAACTTTTGAAGTGCTACTAAATATGGTCCCATGTAAGAAAATGAAGTTTTAGCCCAAAAACTCTAACACATTACTAATACTTTCCTTTTCAAATGTTTTTGGAGGTTTTTAAGCCTTCAAAAAAGAGAACGGCCAATTCTTGCATAGAATTGTGTGGATAACGTTTTGAAACCAACCTTTTAATATGAAATAATGCCCTTGCCTGCTGCTAACTTCAAGGGTTTTGAAGCTTTTCAACTAAATTTAATATTAAATTAGTCCCTTTTTCAACTTTAGTGTTGCTAAAACTAGGATAGAGGGAGCATATTTTAGTGGCTTTAGTGGCTGCAAATGCTACTAAAGCCACTAAACTCAAGTGGGATAGGGTTATAACGGGGCTCTCTCTTTTTCTTACACTCAATTTCGGACTACGGTGTGAAGATGGATTACTTGCATTTTATGAATTTAGATCACGACCATTTCCTAAAGATTTATATTATTATACATTCAAGTGGAAACACACACACACACACACACACAAATCCAACTCACACACCACTAATAAGCACAAAATAATGCAAAAAGCCTCTCTCTTCTTTTCTCTTTCACACACACACACACACACACAAATTTCTCCACACACCACTAAGCACAAAACAAAGTAAGTAGTCTCTCTCTCTCTCTCTCTCTCTCTCTCTCTCTCTCTCTCTCTCTATGACACACACACACACACATTCTCTCTCTCTCTCTCTCTCTCTCTCTCTCTCTCTCTCTCTCTCTCTTGTCATCACTTTTTTTTGTCATGAATGTTGATAGTCTCAAATTTCTTCTTCTTCTTCTTCTTCTTCTTCTTCTTCTACTTCTACTTCTTCTTCTTCTTCTTCTTCTTCTTCTTCTTCTTCTTCTCTCTCTCTCTCTCTCTCTCTCTCTTGCTCTTACTACTCACTATACATTCTCTAAAAAAGCTAAACTTATAAATATTTAAAATAAAATGCATTTTACTTTAAAGAATATCTTTTTTGGGCTATTACTGTGGCCGGCCTGTTCACTTAGCTTGGCTATTATAAAGGATTATTTAAGCTTTTAAAACCCTGGGAAATTATACAATGTTTAAAAGGTTTCTAAGTCTCGAATTAGGGTTAAATTGGTGGTGACATTGATAACAAGTGGGAGGTGTCCTTGACACCAACCTTCCAACAAGAAGTTTTATTCTTGAAACAAATGGATTTTGTCAATGGTGGTGTCAGGCATTTTTCGGAAAGGTGTTTTGGGCTTGTGTACATATGGAATGCATGGCGTGTGGAGAGCTTGGCCCTGGAATGCCTTGGCAGATGTACAGGGTGGATGGTTTTGTTTTGGGCTTGTTGGCAGGCTTGTCTGGAGCGTGGTCTACTGTGGTCCGTTGGAGGTGGTATCAGCCGTTCGATGGCTCTGAATGTGTATGCGTCCAAGAAAAAACTGGGCACTCATAAGCTGCATTTGAAAGTGTGTGTAGAAGCATGGGAGTAGTTAATAATTGAGAGGACCAAGGTCGCATTGAACATGGTGTGAAAAGCATGGGGGTGGCCATCTTTTAGGCTTTTTATAAAAATAATAAACATCAACATGGCTAGCTAGAAGAAGCCACTTGGCCGCTTGTTCAATTGCCAGGGCTGTTGCCAGCACGTGAATGGTGAACTCTAGAAGGTTGGTGAAGAGTGGAGTCGGGTCGTAAGGTAAAAGGTAGTGGCCGCCTTGTTGGAGGACGGCTTTGGTCATTCTGCAGAGACAAACGCGAAGGGAGTTGCCGCCTAGAGAGAGGGGGGCTTCTCTGGCGAAGAGAAGGCACTGTAGTGGCTCTAGCGAAGGCAGAGAGGAGCCGCCTAGATGGGTTAGCTGCTGCAAGTGCTGAAGCCTGATGGGCGATGGGCTGGTAAGGAGGGCGCCGGATGCAGGGTCCCTGGTTTTGAAGTGCTGGCGGTGGTTGAAGCCGCCCTTGGCAACTGTGTGAGGAAAGGTTGGTGCAGCTGCAGTGAAGAGTGGCTGCTGGCGACAGATTAAAGACAGGGGAGCCACCGTGATAGGTTGCTATAGGCTGGCGGGCACGTGAAATAGACGAGGGAGAAGCTGACAGGTCGGGTTGGCGGTACTGATAGAGGAGGCTGGCTGTGACGGCCTTTGGGGATGTGAAGGATGGCACTGGAAGCTGATTGAGGAGGCAGTGAAGTTGATGCGATGGCTGGTTTTGTGAGCTGATAGCATGCCAAAGAGAAAGAGTTAAGGGCAGGTGGTGCTTGGGTTCGTTGTGAGGCTAGCAGAGGATCAGCACAGAGAGAGAGAGAGGTGTGTTGGAGTAGCTACTGCTGGCGACACACAGAGAAGTGATGGGCTGCAGAGAGAGTTGAGGGTTGCTGGTGGGGCGCTCTCTGAAGAGAGAGAGTGGCCGGGTTCTTTCTGGCGTGGTTGGCACAGTACGCAGGCGAGA